>NW_008710174.1:23848-24953 GCF_000327385.1 Lottia gigantea
AGATTCAATACTCGCCAGGGAAAATCTGCTCATGAGTTACCTATTTTCCCCGGTGAGTCATGGGTCAACTAATATGTAACTCATGGGCACATTGTCTTGATGAGTCAACTAGTAGGTAACCCATGAACATATTGTCTTCTGGGGTGAGTTACCTATTAGTAGATTCATGACTCGCCAGGGAAAATCTGCTCATGAGTTACCTATTTTCCCCGTTGAGTCATGAGTCAACTAATATGTAACTCATGGGCACATTGTCTTGGCGAGTCATGAGTCAACCTAGTAGGTAACCCATGAACATATTGTCTTCTGGGGTGAGTTACCTATTAGTAGATTCATGACTCGCCAGGGAAAATCTGCTCATGAGTTACCTATTTTCCCCGTTGAGTCATGAGTCAACTAATATGTAACTCATGGGCACATTGTCTTGGCGAGTCATGAGTCAACCTAGTAGGTAACCCATGAGCATATTGTCTTCTGGGGTGAGTTACCTATTAGTCGATTAATGACTCGCCAGGGAAAATCTTCTCATGAGTTACCTATTTTCCCTGTTGAGTCATGAGTCAACTAATATGTAACTCATGGGCACATTGTCTTGGTGAGTCAATAGGTAACTCGTGAGCATATTGTTCTTGGTTTCCTGAGTCAACTAATATGTAACTCATGGGCACATTGTCTTGGTGAGTCATGAGTCAACTAATATGTAACTCATGAGCAGATTGTTCTAGGTGAGTCATGAGTCAACAAGCAGGTAACTCATGAGCAGATTGTTCTCAGTGAGTCATGAGTCAACTAATATGTAACTCATGAGCAGATTGTTCTCGGTGAGTCATGAGTCAACAAGCAGGTAACTCATGAGCAGATTGTTCTCAGTGAGTCATGAGTCAACTACTAGGTAACTCATGGGCATATTGTCCTTGATGAGTCATGAGTTAACTAATAGGTAACTCGTGAGCAGATTTTCCCTAGTGAGTTATTTTCATTTCTGTATTTGAATTTTTCGTGAGTCAGCTAAGAGCATATTTCCTCTGGTGAGTAAACTCATGAATCGCCAAAGAACAATCTGCTCACGAGTTACCGATTAGTTGGCTCATTCTATACTGCCGAC
>NW_008710174.1:31411-32541 GCF_000327385.1 Lottia gigantea
GTGCCATCACAAGTCACATGACTAAGCTATGATTGGATATCTGTCTTGGATTTTCCACTTGGTCTATTTATAGTATCTTATGATGCTGTACATGTATGGTGGCTGGTTAGGGACATGTTAAATGATTAAATTAAATTTTCTTATTTGTTAACCAAAATAGTTTCTCAGGAAAATAATGACATCTATTGTAAATTGTGATTATGAACAAAAAAATTGTGACTTGTAGAGTCTGTCAAGAATTGTGCCTCCTAGAGTGTTTACGAGCTAAAAATTGAACGCGTTTTCAAGAACAAGGGCAATAATTCATACTACACATTTTTCGATTTCCCTGATTTTTCTATAGGGTTTATCCTTAGGTGAATACGAACACTCATACCAAGTTTCGTCAAAATCTGTCAAGAATTGTGCCTTCTAGAGTGTTTACGAGCTAAAAATTGAAAGGGTTTGCAAGAACAAGGGCAATAATTCATACTAAATATTTTTCGATTTCGCTGATTTTCAATAGGGTTTATCCTTGGGTGTTTACAAACACTCATACGAAGTTTCGCTAAAATCCATCAAGAATTGTGCCCTGTAGAGTGATTACGAGCTAAAAATTGAACGTGTTTTCAAGAACAAGGGCAATAATTCATACTAAATATTTTTTGATTTCGCTGATTTTCAATAGGGTTTATCCTTGGGTGATTACGAACACTCATAACAAGTTCCATTAAAATCCTTCAAGAATTGTGCCCTGTAGAGTGTTTACGAGCTAAAAATTGAACGGTTTGCAAGAACAAGGGCAATAATTCATACTAAATATTTTTCGATTTCGCTGATTTTCAATAGGGTTTATCCTTGGGTGATAACAAACACTCATACAAAGTTTCGTTAAAATCCATCAAGAATTGTGCCCTGTAGAGTGATTACGAGCTAAAAATTGAACGTGTTTTCAAGAACAAGGGCAATAATTCATACTAAATATTTTTTGATTTCGCTGATTTTCAATAGGGTCTATCCTTGGGTGATATCGAACACTCATACCAAGTTTCGTCAAAATCTGTCAAGAATTGTGCCTTCTAGAGTGATTACGAGCTAAAAATTGAACGTGTTTTCAAGAACAAGGGCAATAATTCATACTAAATATTTTT
>NW_008710174.1:32591-34028 GCF_000327385.1 Lottia gigantea
TATATACCCAAGCAGCCGGTATATTGGCCGTTGCTAAGTGATGTCATACAACGTTAACGTCATACGCTTTACTTTATTACTTGGAGTCGGGGTATATGATGTAAATATTATTACACTCAGGGTTAAAAGGGTTAAGATGCTAGTGTTGCAGGAAAAATTCATGATCGAAATGTAGAAATGTCTTTGGTTTCATTTGGTGAATATCTCTGTGATATGATATTTATACTGACGAATATTTTGTATACTTACCGGCAATGGAGGCAGTCATTAAACAGGCAATAATACCTCCAAATAAAGCTTTAATAACCACACTGGCTAAATCACTAGCTCTATTAGGTGCCATGGGTGTCAGTCCACCAAGCTGTATACCAATTGAACTGAGATTAGCAAACCCACATAAAGCATACGTTGATATCACTTCAGATTTGATCTGAAATAAAAATGGGCTAGCCATGAAATACTTATAGACTTTTTCTTCCTGTGATTTATGATACCCTCTCCTATATACTTGATTAACAACAATGCATTATTGTCTATAGGTTTCTTTACATTGTTAAACTTTGGAATTTAAAACCTACAGATAATGAAACGCCATCCAAGCAATCTTCCCTGTTTTTGATGAACTCTGCCAACTTCTCGTAAGCAACAAACTCATTTAAGAATGTCTTGATTCCAATCAGTTCTCCTACGGAGCCAGCATCATTCCATTCCACTCCCATTAAAAAGGCTACTGGCTTGAACAGATAGGAACAAACCAACTGAAAAGGAAAAAAGTGAAAGTGTATGTCAACTAAATGCTATAATGGCATGTAAAAAGTGAAAGTGTATGTCAACTAAATTCTATAATGGCGTATAAAAAGTGAAAGTGTATGTCAACTAAATGCTATAATGGCGTATAAAAAGTGAACGTGTATGTCAACTAAATGCTATAATGGCATATAAAAAGTGAAAGTGTATGTCAACTAAATGCTATAATGGCATATAAAAAGTGAAAGTGTATGTCAACTAAATGCTATAATGGCTTATAAAAAGTAAAAGTGTATATCAACTAAATGCTATAATGGCGTATTAAAAGTGAAAGTGTATGTCAACTAAATGCTATAATGGCTTATAAAAAGTAAAAGTGTATATCAACTAAATGCTATAATGGCGTATAAAAAGTGAAAGTGTATGTCAACTAAATGCTATAATGGCGTATAAAAAGTGAAAGTGTATGTCAACTAAATGCTATAATGGCATATAAAAAGTGAAAGTGTATGTCAACTTAATGCTATAATGGCGTATAAAAAGTGAACGTGTATGTCAACTAAATGCTATAATGGCATATAAAAAGTGAAAGTGTATGTCAACTAAATGCTATAATGGCATATAAAAAGTGAAAGTGTATGTCAACTAAATGCTATAATGGCTTATAAAAAGTAAAAGTGTATATCAACT
>NW_008710174.1:34248-36152 GCF_000327385.1 Lottia gigantea
GGTGATAACAAACACTCATACAAAGTTTCGTTAAAATCCATCAAGAATTGTGCCCTGTAGAGTGATTACGAGCTAAAAATTGAACGTGTTTTCAAGAACAAGGGCAATAATTCATACTAAATATTTTTTGATTTCGCTGATTTTCAATAGGGTCTATCCTTGGGTGATATCGAACACTCATACCAAGTTTCGTCAAAATCTGTCAAGAATTGTGCCTTCTAGAGTGATTACGAGCTAAAAATTGAACGTGTTTTCAAGAACAAGGGCAATAATTCATACTAAATATTTTTTGATTTCGCTGATTTTCAATAGGGTCTATCCTTGGGTGATAACGAACACTCATACCAAGTTTCGACAAAATCTGTCAAGAATTGTGCCTTCTAGAGTGTTTACAAGCTAAAAATTGAATGCGTTTGCAAGAACAAGGGCAATAATTCATACTAAATATTTTTCGATTTCGCTGATTTTCAATAGGGTTTATCCTTGGGTGATTACGAACACTCATACCAAGTTTCGTTAAAATCCTTCAAGAATTATGCCTTCTAGAGTGTTTACGAGCTAAAAATTTGAACGCGTTTTCAAGAACAAGGGCAATAATTCATACTTAATATTTTTCGATTTTTGCTGATTTACAATAGGGTCTATCCTTGGGTGATAACGAACACTCATACCAAGTTTCGTCAAAATCTGTCAAGAATTGTGCCTTCTAGAGTGTTTACGAGCTAAAAATTGAACGCGTTTGCAAGAACAAGGGCAATAATTCATACTAAATATTTTTCGATTTCGCTGATTTTCAATAGGGTTTATCCTTGGGTGTTTACGAACACTCATACCAAGTTTCGTTAAAATCCTTCAACAATTATGCCTTCTAGAGTGTTTAAGAGCTAAAAATTGAACGCGTTATCAAGAACAAGGGCAATAATTCATACTTAATATTTTTCGATTTTGCTGATTTTCAATAGGGTCTATCCTTGGGTGATAACGAACACTCATACCAAGTTTCGTCAAAATCTGTCAAGAATTGTGCCTTCTAGAGTGTTTACGAGCTAAAAATTAACAAGGGCAATAATTCATGCTAAATATTTTTCGATTTCGCTGATTTTCAATAGGGTTTATCCTTGGGTGATTGCGAACACACATACTAAGTTTCGTTAAAATCCGTCAAGAATTGTGCCCTGTAGAGTGTTTACGAGCAATTGTGGACGGACGGACGGACGGACGGACCGACGGACATGGGTGACGACAATTTCATGTGGGCGTATAATAAAAAGTGAAAGTGTATGTCAACTTAATGCTATAATGGCGTATAAAAAGTAAAAGTGTATATCAACTAAATGCTATAATGGCGTATAAAAAGTGAAAGTGTATGTCAACTAAATGCTATAATGGCGTATAAAAAGTGAAAGTGTATGTCAACTAAATGCTATAATGGCGTATAAAAAGTGAAAGTGTATGTCAACTAAATGCTATAATGGCGTATAAAAAGTGAACGTGTATGTCAACTAAATGCTATAATGGCATATAAAAAGTGAAAGTGTATGTCAACTAAATGCTATAATGGCATATAAAAAGTGAAAGTGTATGTCAACTAAATGCTATAATGGCTTATAAAAAGTAAAAGTGTATATCAACTAAATGCTATAATGGCGTATTAAAAGTGAAAGTGTATGTCAACTAAATGCTATAATGGCTTATAAAAAGTAAAAGTGTATATCAACTAAATGCTATAATGGCGTATAAAAAGTGAAAGTGTATGTCAACTAAATGCTATAATGGCGTATAAAAAGTGAAAGTGTATGTCAACTAAATGCTATAATGGCTTATAAAAAGTAAAAGTGTATATCAACTAAATGCTATAATGGCGTATAAAAAGTGAAAGTGTATGTCAACTAAATGCTATAATG
>NW_008710174.1:39300-41209 GCF_000327385.1 Lottia gigantea
CTATCATCTTGAATGATCTAGGATGGCTACAAGACAATTTCATGTCTACCTCACTGACTGTATCATCTTGAATGATCTAGGATAGCTATAAGACTATTTCATGTCTACCTTATTGATTGTATAATCTTTAATTATCTACGATAGCTACAAGACTATTTCATGTCTACCTCATTGATTATATCATTTTTAATTTTCCAGGATGACTAGGCTAGTCAGGTCCAACTATAAGGAAGATACGGTCAAATTCAGTGCCAGGCATTTCGTAGCTTCCTTCTTACATGACACAACATCCATTCTACAGCCCATCCAAAATCCAGTTTATCAACTCACCTGTTTACGATGTTCTGAGAATAAAAACAGGATTAAGACAAAGAAGAGATAGCCAACAACAGAGATGAGGTTTCTGGGCTGGTAAACGCCTGTAGCAATTATCACAACCAATATTCCTCCCAGTGCAAGAAACACAAATAATCTGAAACAACAATGATCAAATTCAAAATGGCTGCTAGCCTAATAGCAGAAGTCAAAATACAAATTCATACTTTCATATGGTCCTTTATTAAAACCTTTACAAATAAGAAAAGAGCATCAATAAATACTGCAGTATGCAATGTGGGAAATTTTTCCATTTCCTTATTTGACATGAACAGTGAGAAACTGGGTTGAAAAAACCGAAGGTGCTAAAACAGGCACAATCATGGATTTGAAAAGCTAAATGGATATTTGACACCTACCCTTTTAATATCCGTTGTTTATTGTTTAGAAATTTTACACATGGATCAAGACCCTTTTCTTTCATATTTTCTCCAAAATGCCTCATAATAAATCCAAAGAGGAAGTATGCCAGTATTAAACATGTCAGAACTATAAGTGGAGTTGTGTTCACGCATTCACGGGTGGCTCCAAACACCAGAGCTGTTATAAAATATATTAAATAGATGACTACAGCTATAATCATCACAACCTGCAAAAACACAAAAATAAACAAAAATTAATGAATTACTTTGAAGGAGACAAATGTTACTTGGCAAATCTATTCAAATCAGCAGCTATTTCACTTTGTTAACATAGTTAAAGATGTTTATCTGTTACTTGGGTATGTCAACTAGACAACCTTTTGGGGGGGACATGATATGGTCAAGCTTGGTTGAGTAGAATGTTAAATAGGCACAATTTGGCATCCAAGAACATCAAAAAGTGCCAAAATGGAAGACCATTCGTTCGTTTTGGGACCCATCTCCACTCATGAAGGGCCACACGTACCGAATTTTATCGTGCGCAAATTTTCGTCCATCATATCATGTGATCAGTACAAATGGCGGACCGCCACTGAGTGGATTTGCCTTGACATTAAATTTGATTGGTTGAAAGGTATCGGTCGCCCTATAGATCACCCAGGTGAAAATTGAAGTTTTTAATTCAAAATTAATTTTCTCCTAGGTCGCGGGCACCCACTGGATGACTGGAAAATTCAGTAACAAGCAACGTGCCTTTCTTTCTATAATATTTCTGAGAGCTATAAAGATACGGCGTCACCAGGTCAACTGAAACCTTCTCATGCCGCTATACTCTGCAATCAAATTAGGGGGGATGTCTGTAATAGACGTAAAATAGGCACAATTTGGCATCCGAGAACATCGAATTCGCACTTTCGGTCCCACCCCCTTTGAATAAATCCTGTGTACGCCACTGGTCCCCCCCGCATTGAAAAAGCGATCTGCGCCCCTGGTCCAATCCAAACTTCGAATAGGTTTTGTCCCTCAGAAAAATGTGTAAATGTATTTACCTTTCTAATATGTGAAGACACAAACTCTTCCACTCTTGTATATTTGGAATTGCCGCTTTCTTTAGCTGAAGCAACATAAAATAGGAAAATAAGAAAGCCATTACGGGCAAAAACACCTACAAG
>NW_008710174.1:41259-43230 GCF_000327385.1 Lottia gigantea
TGCTCTCCAGTCAGTGGAGGTGGAAAAAAAAAAGCAGACATGCTTGAACAAGCTATTTTAGATTACAACGTCAGACAGAAAGCAAGATCCAGCCAGTGACTTTTTTTTTTAATAAGATAGCTTGCCAGACAAGGTAACATACACCCACAACCAGCTGTCAGAAACAATAACAAAGTCTGTAGTGGCTTAATAATGAATTTTCAATCTGTGAAATATTTATAAGGCCTCAAAATCAGTACGTTAAATTATACCTTCAAATTAAAACATGAACAATGTCTCATTGCTGTACACACAAGGGCAATAACTCATGTGATTATTACCAATTTCGAACTTTACTAACATCTCATCGATATATTAATGCACCAGTTTCCTCAAGATCGGATAAAAACTCTTGCCGACAAACCAAATTTGACGCATTGTATTAATTCAAGGGTAATAACTCTGAAACCATTTATCCAATTATTACCAATTTCAAACAGAACAGAGATCTCATCAATATAAACATGCATACCAAGTTTCATCAAGATCAAACAAAAGCAGTAGCCTCTATCGTGCACATGTAGACGGACAATGGCGGCGACAATATACATCCACATTTCCATGTGGGCGTATAATAAAAAAAAACTTAAGAGTGGGAAAACCTCTGGTGCTAAATGTCATATGGAAATTCAAATATAATGAAATGAATGGAGTTTTACGTCCTACTTTTCTGCACCATGTGGGCTAATGAAGACGGGCAACGCCATGCAGGGTGCAATGAGGGAAATTTTGCCAGGGCAGCAGCATTAGCCTGCTCTTTTTCGATTTCCAACTGTCAAGGGATCTTTAACGTGCACAGCCTGTAGCACACAGGGCCTCGGTTTATTGTCCCATCCGAACGACTAGACACTTTTTCCTTGTCAGTCCCTCTTACCTGCATCACTGACAGGGGGAAACCGGGTTGAAAAATCCAAAGGTATCATCTCGACCTATGCCGGGATTGAACCCTGGACCTTCAGGTTAGCGAGCATATGCAAAATCAAGGACTGGTATCAAGAATGAAAGCTCAAGAAGTGTGTTGGGACTAATAGAGCACAAGCAGAGTAAGAAACTGATGGTAATGGTGACACTGTTAGCATTGTTACTTCATGTAATTTGAGTCAAGAAGAATATGGCCCAACACTTTTTTGGGGCATTCAATTTCTGTTGAATTACAGATGCTAGTGTGCATCTTTGCCATAACGTTATAATGCACAGGAGCTAATTGACACTATAAATCCTGATGTACAATCCTAAGACACCATTGCTTATGCTTATGCTCACATATGCTTACCCATGCCTTCATATACCAAGGTCCTGAACCTCTGTTTAACTTACATCACACCGTGGCTGCAGTATAGTACATTTTGTAAGTGTACTTTATATCTACCCCAGTTGGATGTCATAAGATAAATAGTCAATCAAAACAATGTTTTGATTGGAATGTTGCAACCAACACGTATGCAGTCACTTGTGCTCAAATGACGTCATTGGAAGTTTTGACCAATGAATGGTCTAAAAACTGAGCATGTGATGCAGGTTGAAGAGTGACCCGGGGTCAAGGTATATAAACTAGGTGAGTTCCGGGTCGAATAAGATTCTGCCTGCCAAATGACATCAAAAAAATTGATTTAAATAATAAAAAACCAACCCTGAATTAAAATTCACAAAAAAATATAACCAGTTAAATTCCATTTACTGATGAAAGTACTAACAAGAAGTCTACTTACATTCCAGAGTTTCTATGTCAATTTGCACATCGCATTTTTCACCAACAGCTTTCAACTGTTCTACTTCTTTAACAGTGTCCATGCTACATAGCTCAATTTTTACTGTTGAGTCATTGGAAGAGCTCATTAATGGACAGTCACTGTTTTCTGTCTTCATTTTCAGGATAAAATGCTTAAGTTAACGCCACAGATAAAAGCTTAAGTTGCCTGAGATAAGAGCTTT
>NW_008710175.1:0-1869 GCF_000327385.1 Lottia gigantea
ACGGAAGGAAAATTATTATTTTCTTTTGATATTGACCGGTCGTTTGGTTAACAAAACAGCGAGAAAAGTCATGTAGTTATTCAGTATTCGTGAAGTGTGACTTGACTTGTGAAGTGTGCAGTAGGTAAAGATTGCCAAAAGAACAATATCTAAACCGGAAGTTGATGTTGAGCCACGGGGTGAATGTCAAACCTACTATTCTATTCAATAATTACCAGAATGACAAGGGAAGCAGATGAAATCAATTGAAGAATTGTATGTAACAACTTGTATATCAAGTACTGTAACTATACAATAATCAAGTACTGTATCTATATAATAATCAAGTACTGTAACTATACAATAATCAAGTACTGTATATGTAAAATAATCAAGTACTGTATCTATACAATCATCAAGTACTGTATCTATACAATACTCGAAAAGAACTGTATCTATCATTAACACTATCTTAACAAGCTTTTTGGTAATCCTGTAATGAAAGTTATTACATTCTTATTACAAATAATTATCAACAAATGTACTCCACATATTTATCATCTCTAGCGGTAAATAAATCATATTTAACTTGGATTTTAATCTGTGGATGCTTTCAAGTCAGGAGAAACTACAAATCTCTGTTTGTGTTTACATTTAACATACATGTACTGGTTACATCCTTTGAGTATGTGTTATTAACAAACCACTATGTCATACTGTACGGTTTACATCCTTAATATCAGTTATATATTTATAGAACTTGTCTTGAGGGTTGTCAATATTACAGTTGTCGTTGTCTTTTATTGAAGAAATGTGTTCAGTCTAACATACATTGACAACGATAAACAATAAAATCAGTACTCTTACATAAAGGAAGGGCTATTTCAATCCATCAGTAAGGAATCCTTGTCTAAAGACTAATTATATAATTATCTTATCTACATGTATTTCTAGTCTAGACATTGACTGTAGATTGTATTTGATGTTTGTAATTTAAAGGGAGATAATAAATAGTAAATGTCATCAACTTGAACAGAAAATATACATCACCTTGTTACGTTATCTATTAATTTGGTGGTCAATCAACAAGATATTTGGTAGAAATAAAATAGTTAAAATGATCAACATTAAAATATTATTATCTGCATCTTGTTCTGTAATCAAAAGATTTATAAAGTATGAAATTAATCCTGTTTAACATGACGTTCTGTTATTATAGATTAACATATTTTACTATAAAATACATCAAATATCATTACAATATGATAATCTTACTGATAACTTTGTATTTGATTGAGACTTTAAGTATGATAAAAGTGAACAATTCATTGGTCTAAAATTAACCTGACTATTTTATAGTAGAGTTAATATTTTAATTCACTTGTATTGTACAGATAACCAAGACCAACAATATACTGTATTCAGTGGATTAACAGTTGGTTGTAACTTTGCTATTTAAGAATTTTCAATGCAGGGTGGTGTTTACGCTGTCAATTTGGAATTTCCTTTACAATAATTAAATGTTTCGACAATCAATCTGATAAAGGTCTACCAGATTAAGGCGAATTATTTCAAGACTAAAATAAAACAGTTTTTTGGTGTCGTGTATCACATTTGCGCGTTTAGTATGCATGTGCGTCGTAAAAAAATGATAGTCATAAGAAGAAGAAGAAATTAAAATATAGAGAATCAGTTTTATCTTAATTGTAACAGCTGGTATTACTATTAGCCTACTGATAATATTCAGATAAATTTACTGTAGATTCAGAACTTTTCAAATCATGTCAGAATATCCTTTGTAGAATATTTGAATATTTCTTTGTCATCTTGAATACTAAGCTGGATTAAAATATTTCCACGAGCTGGTTTTTTATCAACATAACTGCTCCT
>NW_008710176.1:0-822 GCF_000327385.1 Lottia gigantea
CTATATAGATAGTGTATCCTAATATAGAGACCATTACAGTAACATTATATATAGATAGTGTATCTCAATATACAGACCATTACAGTAACTTTCTATATAGATAGTATATCNCAATATAGAGATCATTACAGTAACGTTCTATATAGATAGTATATCCCAATATAGAGACCATTACAGTAACATTCTATATAGATAGTGTATCTCAATATAGAGATCATTACAGTAACATTCTATATAGATAGTGTATCTCAATATAGAGACCATTACAGTAACATTTTATATAGATAGTGTATCTCAATATAGAGACCATTACAGTTACATTCTATATAGATAGTGTATCTCAATATAGAGACCATTACAGTAACTTTCTATATAAATAGTGTATCTCAATATAGAGATCATTACAGAAACATTCTATATAGATAGTGTATCTTAATATAAAGACTATTACAGTAACATTCTA
This sequence comes from Lottia gigantea, assembly GCF_000327385.1. Classification (NCBI taxonomy): domain Eukaryota; kingdom Metazoa; phylum Mollusca; class Gastropoda; family Lottiidae; genus Lottia; species Lottia gigantea. The sequence continues at coordinate 464 of NW_008710176.1, forward strand.
TATAGATAGTATATCCCAATATAGAGACCATTACAGTAACGTTCTATAAAGATAGTGTATCTCAATATAGAGACCATTACAGTAACTTTCTATATAGATAGTGTATCTCAATATAGAGATCATTACAGAAACATTCTATATAGATAGGGTGTCTCAATATAGAGATCATTACAGTAACTTTCTATATAGATAGTGTACCCCAATATAGAGATCATTACAGTAACATTCTATATAGATAGTATATCCCAATATAGAGACCATTACAGTAACTTTCTATATAGATACTGTATACCCCAAAATAGAGACCATTACAGTAACATTCTATATAGATAGTGTATCTCAATATAGAGATTATTACA
>NW_008710176.1:7552-8588 GCF_000327385.1 Lottia gigantea
TTCTATGACACTGAAACAAAATGCATCTCACTTTGCTCAATTAATGAATTAAAATTTCCTGATTTATTTTAGCAATCTAAGTCATTCCATGTTCCCATTTCGACACCCACTATAACCTGATTCCAATTTGATAAAATAACTGATTTGATTTGATTCCATTTGTCCATAAGATATATCCAAGTCTGTACCTTGATTTCAGATCAATCAATATCAATCAACTTTTCTGATTGTCTATCAAATATACCCAAACATCTGTCTCTAATAAGCAAAATCAATCAATGTGAACTGTGACCTCATTTTGGTTTCCAAAGCACAACTTGATAGTGGATACTGGATACATCAAATGAAATCACAATAAAAGGTTCAATGATATCACAGACCAGTGGTTTACAGTGAGCTAAATTTCTATAAATTAATTTAAAAGGTCTCTTTCTTTGTTCACTTTCCACCAAAATTCGAAATGGCGTTGGATGGGTCATCACAACAGGATGTACATTGTTTTTCCTGAAATTAAGTAAACAACAAATAGTTAATAAACGATATTAGTCATGTGTACTCTGAAAAAGAAGTGCCACAAGAAAAACCTAGTTTTTTTTTGTATGGTTCAACTAGTGTTCAGGGCTGTCGATTCATCTGTATTTGCCAATTATGTGTGACAGAAGTTCAAAATGGCTCACAGTAATTTTTGCTCTTTAGGACACTTTCTGAGCAAATGACAATAAAAATTGGTACTAGACCTATTGAAAATACTTCTCTAGGAGAAATATTTGTAAACATTTCAGAAAAATGATATCAAGAAACACATACCCATGTTCTAATATCATTTTGATATCTTTCAAATTCTTGACACCATTCATCAAATTTCTGTATCCATCTTTGTTCTATATCTTCTTTGGCTGAAATAAAATTTCAAATTTGAATTAGGGTTACATCCTTTCAGATTTGGATACACATGGTACAATGGCTTTGCTCGATTGGTGACTTCTGCACATTCGGGATTCATGGAATCAACTGGAAATTCAAAACAAGTTGAAAC
>NW_008710177.1:0-785 GCF_000327385.1 Lottia gigantea
TAAGACTGCGAAAAATTCCGCGTTTTTCATGGACACAACTAAAACGCTCAGAGCTTCCACAGTAAGGCAGATATTGAATCGCGGTTTGTGGCACTGCAAAGCTAAGATTTCAAACTGGTTGCAGTGAATATTCTGATTATTTACAGGACGAGTTTAAAAGGTTATCTTCATTACAGCCTCTTTATTAAAGAGATTTTTTACATGAGGAGTCTAAAATATTATCTTCTTTTATTAAACAGATTATTCTGATTATTTACATGACGTTGATTTGGTACATTCAGAAAATATTTTCATGCAAAAACGAATACAAATCTTATGTTCAATTAGGGTGCATTTCATTTTCTTAGGAGTGGGGGCAATTGTCATCTATGCCTCCACTTGCCCCGCTACTGGCAGATGTTTAATCGTATATTCAAAAGGCCTAGTTTTATTCCTATTTCAATAGTCTTGATTCAAATACATTGTATGTAATCCTGGTATTCCAAGCTATAACCTAAGAGCAATTTCCTCTTACGCCCGCGGCCTAAAACTTGTAACAGAGAGTTGTATGCCACACTCTGGTAAAAGCCTTGATAATGTCACAGAACGCTGCCAAGATATACTGCTTTTGATGTATGGCTTGACAAAAGATTGAGATCGATTAACTGATAGTTAATTAGTAGTGGAATCGCCGTGTAAGAAATCGCTTTTGCAGAATAGTAGTAATAGATTGAATAGGAAGTTACATATATATATATATATATATATATATATATATATATCAAAAAGACAGCCCAAAAATTTGA
>NW_008710177.1:7707-8780 GCF_000327385.1 Lottia gigantea
GGTGTATATATATGCTACAATTCTTCCAAATAGCAGTAACGAGAGTGCAGAGAGGGGTACAGATTTGAGTGATGAATGATTTAGTAGTTTTACATTAGTTTTACACTGATCAGGGGCAGAAGCTTTTTTGTACATCGATACATGATATGATGTGTTCAACCTCCTCAGAAGTAAGGTGCAACTGACAAAGTGAGTTGTGACTTTCTTCTATGATCGTAAGAGGTGCATTAGAGGTGTCTTGCTGCGATTGAAATATGAATTGTCAGTAACTGTAAGGGCCCCCAAGACTAAAAATATGCGATTTATTAAGTATTGATCATATAAGAGAAAGTCGCACGTGTTGTTGGTAATAACTTTTTCTAAATCATTGCTCAATCTCCGAATGTGGTGACATGGTAACATGGGTTTATTATGTACTTGACTGACGTATATTATATTTTATGACTTAAACTGTGTGGCTTAAAAACATTCAAAATTTCATATGTGCAATAAGTACAACATAAACTGTAATAAATCATGTAGAATCATGTGGAATTTCACAGTATGCACTAAAACCTGTTTATGTATGGCCAAAAGCATTATTGAACGCATTATACTGCTTAAGGACCATTAACCTACTTAAGATACATATTACAGAAACAATAACATAATATACTCATGCATGTGCAATATTACAGTTCACAGGAGATCAACTCACGTGCCATTACATACATATATAGAAACTTTTCAATAGGTCCGATCAGGATTTGTCAAAAATATACTTGTTCCATGTAAATGATATTCATATTTTATCGCTTCTTCATTCATTTCAATGTCAATGATTAGGTGTGGTAAAAACGTAAGTGATATTGATGTTTATTTTCATGCAAGCACATTCAGGATATATTCTATTAAGTCGTAGGTTTTGAACCACAGGGACATGTCCCCAGGTATGGACATTTGCACTTTTCTTTGGGGACATTAGATGCGTCAAAGCCAGTCACATGCTGTGAAAAATAAAAACGTCAATGATTAGGAGTGGTAAAAAGCGTAAGTGATATCGATGTTTATTTTCATGCAAGCACATTCATGGT
>NW_008710178.1:0-1859 GCF_000327385.1 Lottia gigantea
AATCATTTGTTTCTAGTCAGCTAACACTAAAGAAATTATCACTTAAAAAAAACAATTAAAAACCAAAGAATATGAAAGTGTAAGTCTGAAGGATAAATATTTCATATTGCCGTTCTCGCCAAAATGTCTTCAATAAAAAAATCACCGAGAAAGATATTTATATCAATATCACAGGAAATATCGTCACAGTAATACGGGCACAAGGTATTATGGTCACAGTAATACGGGCACAACGTATTTTAGTCATATTAATAAGGGCACATTTTAATATGGTCACAGTTACAGGGGGTGTAAATATCCGGTAACAAGGTAGGTAGGGTTAGGGTCAGGGTTAGGTAGGTTTTAGAAATTCTCAAGAAGAGAAGTTTATTTTCTGTTTTTTTATAGTTAGAATTATTATTGAAATATATTTTTGAAAACCTCCGGAAAAGATTATTTTTTTTATTTTTCTCAATGTTTCTTTTTAATAAAAAGTTAACATGTGTTATTTTACCTTTAAGATCGTCCTAGGTAGCCTAGAATTAAGAGCGTCCACCTAAGGAACGGAAGGTTCGGACGCATGCCGCGACATACCAAAATCGTTAACAAGTGGTTACCTAGCAAGATACGCCCACTTTCCTGATACATTTTCAGTATATCGAGGGCAGTCACCCATCTGTGTCAAATCATACCAAAAATCTAATTTGTGCAAAACACCTTGTGCCCGTATTACTGTGACCAAAATACCTTAAGTATAGAGTTGTTCGTCTACTTAAGTCAATTTTTTTGATGAAATATTAAACGTAAAACCACAATTTTAATAAGGACTTGTGAAGTCCTTGTTTTAGAAATAAAAATTTCCAGTTGTGAAATTCGAATTTCGAAAAAAATACTTGGTAAAAATAAAAATATTTTTTTAGGTGTGCCAAAAAGGCTTATAAAACCAAAATAGTTTGATGAAGTATTGCATAACATACCACTGATTATTGTTTATCATATTGTATTTTAAATGTATATCAATATCTGTTTTTTTTAAATATATTACATGGAATATTGTACATATAATATAAATTATGTACTATAAATTATTCTATGAAGGTGAACTGTAGCCACATCCCCTCATGGTCAAATAAATAAACTGATTTTATTATTATTATTATCATTATATTCTTGCTAAGAATGCTTTTAGAAGAAATATGCAGAAATTACCTTCTTTAATAATCTCTTTATAATGACATTTTTCATTCCATTCCTTTGGGTTTGAATGTGCTTCACGTTCCATAATTACACATTGAAAAACACCAACAAATTCTCCAATAGGATTGTCAAATGAACCTCCAATACGAGCATTTCCATCTAGTGTAATCTTATCATGAAACTCATACTTAACCTGAAAACCTGTCCATAAATCATATAGATTGTCATTTTGTATCATGGTCGAACATGTCATGCTGTCAGGGCACCCAATCGATGGTTTGATAACTCCATTTTCCAGTACAATTTTAATTTCTGTTATTTCTGCCAAATTAGAATTCGCTTTGTAGTGGAAGAGTGTTCCATTTCTTAAAGACGATTTAAAAATCATACTAAAGGCAAATTTTTTATCATATTCCTTGCCGGGTTTAACATCTGTTTCAACATACCGTCTTCTCTCTCCAGTAAATTTGAGAAATGTTGCATTTAATCCATCAGAATAAAGAACATTTTCATTGCTTACTTCAAAGATATCATTGTCTTTTGGGTTCTGTACTTGTATGAGATCCTTATCATGACGGTCATCAATATGATAGCTAAGCATTGGCCAGTAGAGCTTACACCCCTTCAATGGGGTCATTGTTTGAACTGAAATGTAAAATTTAGTAGAAATTAATACGATTTCA
>NW_008710179.1:0-1248 GCF_000327385.1 Lottia gigantea
TCCATTTTGCTGGTATTTTCCCCTGTTTTGCGAGAAAGACCCGCCAGAAAAATTTCTATATAATGTCTACGGCCATACCACNGTTGAAAGCACCAGTTCTCGTCCGATCACTGAAGTTAAGCAACGTCGGGCTCGGTTAGTACTTGGATGGGTGACCGCCTGGGAACACCGAGTGCTGTAGACTCCCTTTTGCGCTGGAGACTCCATTTTGCTGGTATTTTCCCCTGTTTTGCGAGAAAGACCCGCCAGAAAAATTTCTATATAATGTCTACGGCCATACCACGTTGAAAGCACCAGTTCTCGTCCGATCACTGAAGTTAAGCAACGTCGGGCTCGGTTAGTACTTGGATGGGTGACCGCCTGGGAACACCGAGTGCTGTAGACTCCCTTTTGCGCTGGAGACTCCATTTTGCTGGTATTTTCCCCTGTTTTGCGAGAAAGACCCGCCAGAAAAATTTCTATATAATGTCTACGGCCATACCACGTTGAAAGCACCAGTTCTCGTCCGATCACTGAAGTTAAGCAACGTCGGGCTCGGTTAGTACTTGGATGGGTGACCGCCTGGGAACACCGAGTGCTGTAGACTCCCTTTTGCGCTGGAGACTCCATTTTGCTGGTATTTTCCCCTGTTTTGCGAGAAAGACCCGCCAGAAAAATTTCTATATAATGTCTACGGCCATACCACGTTGAAAGCACCAGTTCTCGTCCGATCACTGAAGTTAAGCAACGTCGGGCTCGGTTAGTACTTGGATGGGTGACCGCCTGGGAACACCGAGTGCTGTAGACTCCCTTTTGCGCTGGAGACTCCATTTTGCTGGTATTTTCCCCTGTTTTGCGAGAAAGACCCGCCAGAAAAATTTCTATATAATGTCTACGGCCATACCACGTTGAAAGCACCAGTTCTCGTCCGATCACTGAAGTTAAGCAACGTCGGGCTCGGTTAGTACTTGGATGGGTGACCGCCTGGGAACACCGAGTGCTGTAGACTCCCTTTTGCGCTGGAGACTCCATTTTGCTGGTATTTTCCCCTGTTTTGCGAGAAAGACCCGCCAGAAAAATTTCTATATAATGTCTACGGCCATACCACGTTGAAAGCACCAGTTCTCGTCCGATCACTGAAGTTAAGCAACGTCGGGCTCGGTTAGTACTTGGATGGGTGACCGCCTGGGAACACCGAGTGCTGTAGACTCCCTTTTGCGCTGGAGACTCCATTTTGCTGGTATTTTCCCCTGTTTTGCGAGAAAGACC
>NW_008710179.1:7188-8212 GCF_000327385.1 Lottia gigantea
TCCATTTTTGTATCGAAGAGATTTTCAGAGAAATGTAATTTTGTTTATTGTGATGATGATGGTCGCGTATTAGAATGTGAATTTTCTTGTAAAGGTGTTGATTTTTCCGTCTTGTGTATTTATGCCCCAAATAATATCAAGGACAGAAAAGTGTTTTTTGAATCTTTATCAAAAAGGATCAAGTCAAATGAAAATTTAGTGCTGTGTGGTGACTTTAATGATGTGATGGACTCCTACATGGATAGATCGAAAAACATGACTTCTTATGGTGACCAATCTCAACTCTTAAATGACTTCGTGTCATCAAATTCTCTTTTTGATATCTGGAGAAGAAAAAATCCAGATAAAAATGTTTTTTCACGACAGCAGTTAGTTATGGGTGAACTCAAACAATCTAGAATTGATTATATTTTTGTGACATCATCTTTTCTTTTATGAACTTTGTATTGTTTCATATCTCATACTAGTGCCAGTGATCATAGCTATGTGTCTTTAATTCTAGATTTTGATGGTCTTGAGCGTGGTCCAGGTATGTGGATTCTAAATAACAGCTATTTAAGTAACCCGGGGTATAATGTGATTATTAAGGATGTAATTCAAAAATCTCTTGAGTGTCCTTTGCGAAAAGATGAACCCTTAGTTTGGTGGGACAATTTGAAGTTTCGCTTGAAGCAAAATAGCGTATCATTTTCTCAAAAGCAAAGGAAATTGATGAAAGAAGAATTTTGGGACATTCAAAATCAACTTAATTTTCATTATAATAGGGCTGCTAAGGATCATAGCTATGATTACGAGCAAATTTTTAAATTGGAAGCGAAGCTTCAGCAGCACGAGAAACTTAAGTGTGATGGAGCCATTTTGCGCTCTAAAGCCTCACTTTACTTGGATTCTGATAAGTGCACCAAGTTTTTTTTAGGATTAGAGAAATTTCATCAGGAATCAAGTAGTATTAAATGTTTAAAACGCACTGATGGAACTACTGTAGAAAAAACTCTTGATCTCATTAATGAAACTGCTACTTTTA
>NW_008710179.1:8262-9384 GCF_000327385.1 Lottia gigantea
ACCGAGTGCTGTAGACTCCCTTTTGCGCTGGAGACTCCATTTTGCTGGTATTTTCCCCTGTTTTGCGAGAAAGACCCGCCAGAAAAATTTCTATATAATGTCTACGGCCATACCACGTTGAAAGCACCAGTTCTCGTCCGATCACTGAAGTTAAGCAACGTCGGGCTCGGTTAGTACTTGGATGGGTGACCGCCTGGGAACACCGAGTGCTGTAGACTCCCTTTTGCGCTGGAGACTCCATTTTGCTGGTATTTTCCCCTGTTTTGCGAGAAAGACCCGCCAGAAAAATTTCTATATAATGTCTACGGCCATACCACGTTGAAAGCACATTGGTTCCGGCTTGCTGTTTATAGGAGAGATACGTGTTTCATTTCGATCACTATAAATCCAATGTAATCCTGGAGTTTAACCTGCAATTTCTACCTTATGATTGATTATTACAACAAAGAAAACATTGATTGACATTTTGTTGAGAAGTATTTTTGTTTATAGAGGTTTTTCCTTGTTATTTGGGCCTTTTGGCCCGGCTGTTTAAACAGTCTATAAACTATATTAACAATATGGCGTCTAAACCTGATGTGACGCTACTTGTTAAACGCAATACCGTAAAGGTTCAAATAAATGATCATCAAAAGTATAAAGCTATTGAAGTCATTAGATTTATTGAAGATCAGCTGGGTGAAGATTCCGTTTTGGCTTGTGTTCCTGGACGTGATTTCTTTGATGTTACTCTCATAAATCACGATGTAGCTAAAAATTTAGCAAATGATGGTTTATTGGCTGATGGAGCGGGTTTTCATTGCAAATTTATTGAATCTCGCATCAAAGTGGTTTCATTTATGAATATCCCTGTTTACATTAATGATAAGGATATTTTATCAAAATTAAAATTTTGGGGTGTTATTCCTGTTGGTGAAATTAATCGAAAATGTTTTGATTTCCAAGGAAAGCGCAAATATGATGGTACCCGCTTCTTGAAAGTGGAATTTCCGAAAGAAGTAGCCAGTCTGCCATATGCAACTACTTTTGATGGTGTGTCCTATGCTGTTCGGCATAATGACCAGGAAAAGGTATGTTTTGTTTGCCTTCAATCTGGTCATAGGATGTCTGATTGCCAAGAGT
>NW_008710179.1:41359-52930 GCF_000327385.1 Lottia gigantea
GAAAGCACCAGTTCTCGTCCGATCACTGAAGTTAAGCAACGTCGGGCTCGGTTAGTACTTGGATGGGTGACCGCCTGGGAACACCGAGTGCTGTAGACTCCCTTTTGCGCTGGAGACTCCATTTTGCTGGTATTTTCCCCTGTTTTGCGAGAAAGACCCGCCAGAAAAATTTCTATATAATGTCTACGGCCATACCACGTTGAAAGCACCAGTTCTCGTCCGATCACTGAAGTTAAGCAACGTCGGGCTCGGTTAGTACTTGGATGGGTGACCGCCTGGGAACACCGAGTGCTGTAGACTCCCTTTTGCGCTGGAGACTCCATTTTGCTGGTATTTTCCCCTGTTTTGCGAGAAAGACCCGCCAGAAAAATTTCTATATAATGTCTACGGCCATACCACGTTGAAAGCACCAGTTCTCGTCCGATCACTGAAGTTAAGCAACGTCGGGCTCGGTTAGTACTTGGATGGGTGACCGCCTGGGAACACCGAGTGCTGTAGACTCCATTTTGCTGGTATTTTCCCCTGTTTTGCGAGAAAGACCCGCCAGAAATATTTCTATATGTCTACGGCCATACCACGTTGAAAGCACCAGTTCTCGTCCGATCACTGAAGTTAAGCAACGTCGGGCTTGGTTAGTACTTGGATGGGTGACCGCCTGGGAACACCGAGTGCTGTAGACTCCATTTTGCTGGTATTTTCCCCTGTTTTGCTAGAAAGACCCGCCAGAAATATTTCTATATAATGTCTACGGCCATACCACGTTGAAAGCACCAGTTCTCGTCCGATCACTGAAGTTAAGCAACGTCGGGCTCGGTTAGTACTTGGATGGGTGACCGCCTGGGAACACCGAGTGCTGTAGACTCCCTTTTGCGCTGGAGACTCCATTTTGCTGGTATTTTCCCCTGTTTTGCGAGAAAGACCCGCCAGAAAAATTTCTATATAATGTCTACGGCCATACCACGTTGAAAGCACCAGTTCTCGTCCGATCACTGAAGTTAAGCAACGTCGGGCTCGGTTAGTACTTGGATGGGTGACCGCCTGGGAACACCGAGTGCTGTAGACTCCATTTTGGAAAGACCCGCCAGAAATATTTCTATATAATGTCTACGGCCATACCACGTTGAAAGCACCAGTTCTCGTCCGATCACTGAAGTTAAGCAACGTCGGGCTCGGTTAGTACTTGGATGGGTGACCGCCTGGGAACACCGAGTGCTGTAGACTCCCTTTTGCGCTGGAGACTCCATTTTGCTGGTATTTTCCCCTGTTTTGCGAGAAAGACCCGCCAGAAAAATTTCTATATAATGTCTACGGCCATACCACGTTGAAAGCACCAGTTCTCGTCCGATCACTGAAGTTAAGCAACGTCGGGCTCGGTTAGTACTTGGATGGGTGACCGCCTGGGAACACCGAGTGCTGTAGACTCCATTTTGCTGGTATTTTCCCCTGTTTTGCACCAGCACCAATTCTCGTCCGATTTTTTTTTTTTTTTTTTTTTTTTTTTTTTTTTAGGTCAGAACATGGATAATTCTCTATAGACATTATATTGAAGTAGGTCATTGGGCCCTATCAGCTGATTAATTTTTACGTTAGTTTCTTAAGCGCCCTGTAAAATGGATATTTAATGAATATATTAATTTTAAAGGGACATGTTTGCCAGCCTTTTTTCTAATCGTACCTTTTTCTCAGAAACAGGATTTTTTTTAGCTAAGCTGACCATTAATAATGCTGTGTGTACATGTGTACATTTGAGCCTTCAAATTCATGTGACCAGAATTATTTTTGTTTGAAAGTTTAAATGACGTATCGTCTTTTTTATAGACTTTGCCATATAGAAAAGACATTTATAGAAAAAGGGGAGTAAAATTCTTAGATTGGGGATATTTTTTATCAGGAATCATGCCATTTTCGTATATTTCTAGTACTTAAAGCCTATTTACATATTTTCAAGAGCAATATCCCCCACCCCCTTCCAAAAAAATGGCAATCATGTTCCTTTAAAATTAATTTACACTGTGTGCAACATTGTTGATTTGAGGTCGTTTCAGGCCGTATTGAGCTCTTTTTATTTGACCTTCACGAGAGGATGTTGACTCCAGTTCAGATTTAAAGAAATCTTGAAATCACTTCTACACTAATTACCTTAATTTCGAAAAGTTTTGTTGTTTTATTTCAACTTTAAGAAATGGCTTGAAATGTGATATAAAGACTTTGTTAAAATATTATAGCCTTTGTGAGTGATTCAATACAGCAGTAAAACACCTTCGTTATTTCAACACAAATTTTCGGATTGAAGCAGTTTTTCCTCGACTTATGGCTCTTGTTTGGTAAGTTTGCGGTCCTTGTCTTATTCCTTTTTAGCAGCAGTTTGCAACGCAGGTTAGTCCTTTTCATTACTTGTGGATTAGTATAGACTCTGTCAGCAATTTATAATTGTATTTATTTGGGAAACTAACATTATTCCACTGTCACGCTTTCATTTTTGATTCAGTTCTTAAAGGGATACTACGTCTTAGAATGAACATAAAATTTAAGAATTTTAAACTTGGCTTATAAGAGCATATATTCATCAGTAGATAAACCTGGTGTCATAAATAACATAACAGGATCCTTATATAATCCAATAAATCCAAAAAAACTTGGAAAACGCTTAATATTAACATAAAGCGTTTTTCAATAATTACTTAGTTATATGAATTTTCCAATGTCCCAGATTTTAGAGGTATTCTGTTGTAACTTTATGACACCAGGTCATATAGGGCCTACTGATGATATACTCATATTGACCAATCTTGAGAACTTATGTTCATTCTAAGACGAAGTATCACTTTAATACAAGGTGACAGCTTATCAAGAGATATAAAAGGGAATAAGGAATTAAAAAAGTTGAGATCAAAGCCAGCCACTCATAGCCACCATCTATACAAACAGCCAAATTGTTTACAGACCTTTTTTCGAAGAATCTGATTAGCTAACATATTCAATCAACTCTCTGCATTCACAAACTTCTGTGATACAAGAAAAGTGGATATTGCAGTCAAGATACTAGATTTAGTTGTAACAGCTTGACATTGTTAAGATGTATATACACCTGCACATCATTTTCAATCATAACATCATCAACATCATATTCAAATTATATCCCATATTTTTTTAATAACAACACAATTTCATTTACCGGTAATAACAAATTAATCACATTATTTCCATCATTATAACTCATTTATCACATTATTTCTACTAATATAACTTAATTATCACATTATTTCCCATTATAGCACATTATTCATAGTCATACTAGTCCCCATTACATTAGATAAAATTCAAATAATTAAATCATCCTTGATGAGATTTAGATTTCAAAGCAAAACTTATCCCGGTTCAACTTTGAGAAAAGGAAATTTGAGCTGCAATGGTCCCTCTTTGAAATAACACATCTAAATAACCCATCATATAACATAAAATAGAGATCATCACATAAGTTAAAACATCATGTTCTATGATAATCCCGACCATCTATGTAGATATGAACCCCAGCCTCCAGCTTGATTAGCCTCTTCTTCATTCCCTAGAAAATATGAAAAAATATTCAAAGATTTAAAAAATAGTATGATCAAATGTTTGAAACCTCAATGTGAAAGTTTGCTAAAATTGTCAATAAATTCTAACTGAAGGATACAGAAAATGAAAGATCAATCATTTATCTTGACGCAATTATTTATCAACAAAATTTATCATTTCATTTCATTTCATTTCGTATATATTAAAAGAAGCTATTATTTCAGCCTATCAAAAATAAAGGAAAGTAATCAGTAACAAGACATACCAGCCATTTTGAGTAGGACATCTTTCTCCTCAGCACTTAGTTTAAGCATCTGTGTTAATACTGGAATTAATTGGTGCCTCTCACTTGATTTAGGCTGTAAGAACTACAATAGAAATAAAACTTATTATTCTATCAATCTACATTTGATACATCCTTCATAGAATGCATTATCCAGTTTACCAGCCGATAAGTTTTATAATGCAAATCTGACTTGGAGTTTTTTTATCATACTTAGATTAAGGTCAAGGTGTCTTAAGATGAACCAGCATCAAACTCACAGAAACAAAATCACAGAAACAAATTATTTCGGGATCTTTATTATTTTCTAATCACTTTGTGACATTGGTAATGGTGATTGTTCCAAAAATTGTTCCAAAATAAATAATAATAGCTTAACAAACACCTTTATAAAAATATTTTTCAAATATTCCAGATTCTTGGTCTCCTGTTCCCTTTCTTGATTTCTTTCTAATCTCCTAATTTCATCTTTAAGTATCTTAGCTTGTTCTGTTAATCTCATAACTGATGCTTCACTTTCATTTAAAACCTGTAAATGAAATATTCCAATAAACTTTGAAACCATATATTTGACACAGATTCTTCACCAAAGTAATCAATTCATTAATTTCCAGTTTTAATAAGTCTACAAAGATAGTGTTCAAAGCTCATAGTAGAAATTTGAGCGCTCAAATCCATGTGTGTCCAAAATTATTCTAGTTTGAAAGTTTAAATCAAGGCTCATCTTTTCTTTTCATTTCGCTATTTAGAAAAGACATTTATTGAAATAGAAAGAGGGTTATCTTTGAATAAATTATGTGATTTTCATACAATTCCTGTAGTTATGAATTTACATATATTCAAAATCAACCCCCTATAATGACTGACCTCAGTTAAATGTTCAATACGTTTATGAGCAGTAGTAACTGTTGTTTGTAACATTTCTACATTAACTTCTTCAGGTTTTTTAGCTGAAAATAATGATAATAATTAACATTTCATGACCTAGTCACATTTCAATCTAATTGAAATGCAGTTTTATATATTTCATTTTATATTTCAGTAACAGATCCATGATCTGAGAAAATTGTTATCAACCACAAGTTTAAAGTGACTATATAATCCAACCAATCAACTTTACAAGAAAGAAGTTATTTGGCATATTGTCAGCAAACTGTTATTATATAAATCAGTTATTTATGAGTATTTATCAGTTAAGTGTAAAGGTACATAATTTAAATAGGAAAATGTTTTTGATTAAGTAAAGCATCAATAGTGAAAACTATTATATCAATATACTGATCAGACTTTTATTTCACCTCTCTATAGCACCTATAATTAGAATGTAATAACAGGCTTGTCAAGGAGGTTTTCACGGTTTCAGTTGGCTACTAGTTTTACAGGATTTACCTGGTAGTGGCAGCAGCAGCCTTCCTAGACTGGGGGTACAAATAGGGGGCAGACTGACTTAATGAGGGGACATCTGCTGAAGCTGAATTCAAATTTTGGCTACTCTGTGGTGGTTTCATAGTCGAAATCCTCTAATAGAGCGTCTTAGAGGGGCTCTCTCAGAAATTTTTAGAAAAAATGAATTGATTTTGTGCATTCTGACACATATTTTGTAGAAAAGGGTAGACATTTAGATTTGTTGAAACAAAAGTGGGGGTACAATTGGGGGTGCAAACCACTTTTCTAGGGGTACCCCCACTGGCGCCGCCACTGTTACCTGGTTATTAGAATAAAATTTAACTTATCTAATACAGTTACTAAATTATAACATAACTTACCTAATTCTAAGTCTGGTGTAGTAAGTAATTGTTCAAATGATAAACCAGTGTTATTACCCTGTACAGTATTCTGAAAGATATAAGAGTCAGTGGTATAGGCCTTCCTCATAATCTTGACACTAACTTTGATTAAATGTTTGCACTTTTAATACCTGTATCTAGCTTGCTTTGTATGTTTAGAATTTAACACACATTAGAACAAACTAGAATATGATTTAACCTCACTCTAGCACCTAATATTAGATTATAATACCAGGCTTGTCAATAGGAGGTTCAACTAAATTTTATTATCCATGGAAATTGATAAAAAGATTTGAACAACAACACATACATGATCAAAAATTATGCACCATATGCCTGCACTTAATGACTTTTACGCATTTCTGTTTCTATATACAATGTAATGGGTTCAGGTCACCTATGCCTTCAACATAAAATGTTAGGGAAATAAAATATTGAAATACTACCTTCTGACAAACATCTTCAACTATCTCTGAACCCTACAAGAAAATAATAAAGTTTAGTTATATATGTATAATCTGATTGGATTTGTTCACATTTGTTTCATTAAGTGTATAAACACCTACAGATCCTTTACAAAATAGCAAATCTATGCTATACTTTTTTTTACAAGAACAATTCAAGAACAATATGCCATACAAGTGGACATGCAAAGTTTGGTTTATGAATACATTTACATGTTGTACATGTAGCTTTGACAGCGTCATATGATGATGTAGCACCCTTTGCCTTCTAAAATACATGTAACATGTACATGTAACAATTGCAGTGCATACAATTACAAATGATAATAGGCACACATTCAATTCAATTCAACAAAATTCTTACCTCTCCCTCTTGCCTTTCTTCACCTCTGGCATCCATAAAGAACTCTTGAGGTGATTCTCTGGGCTCTGTATAATGCTCTGTAGAACGTCTCTGTTGATGTATTTGTTGTAATTCTCTCTGTAAACGCATATTTTCTAAGTCTAATGTATCACACTGTTTTTGTAGTAATAACAAGGAACGACTGTGATCTTCTTGTAACATCTTTAACTGATCCTATAAAATACATATTAAACTAAATATTAAATTCAATAAAGAAATTTCCTCAGAGGACATTTTGTGTTATTTGGTTGCATATAGATCCATTGGCCTATGTCATAAGTAGAGAATTTTCAGTTAAACATGATGTAGATGAATATACTGATCTCCAAATATTTCTTGCACACAAACTTGTACTTCAATTTTCATTCGCCTTCAGGGGTGGACACAATCTATGCCTGTTTTAATCACCTGGAGCTGACCAAAATATTTGTAGACTGTATAATTTTACACTACAATTTACCTTATAAGAAGTAGCCAAAGAATCATTCTGTATTGTTAATTGTTTAATAGTATCTTGTTGTTCTAATATACTCTTACTCTTCTCATTTGTTAAAATTTCTAGTCTAAAATACAAGACAATATTCAACTAAATACCAAGGAGCACAAGAAATTCAAACCATATTAATACAAATGTGATTAAAACTTGAAAATTTCTAAGGAATTCCAAAGACATCAAATGCTGTCACTGCTAATATTTAGATATTGATACTAACATTAATAAGAATTAATCAAGACTAGCCATACATCTTTAAAGATATTTCAAGTTACCAGTTTTCTAAAAATGGCAATTAGTTTTCAATAATTTCACGGTCATAGAAATAATAAATGAAAAATAAGATAATTTTAAATTCCTTTGGACTAAATTCCTAATCCAAATTATTCAATTGAAAAATCAAATTACCTTCTTTTATAGTTGGATGCTTTCTCTTCCATATCAGCTAATAATTTATTATGTCTTTGTAACAACCTTTCATATTCTTCTTGTAATATATCACTATCTTGTTGTATTATAGTCATTTTATCACTGTAATGTAATAATAATGTTTTCTATCTTGTTGTATTATAGTCATTTTATCACTGTAATGTAATAATAATAATGTTTTCTATCTTGTTGTATTATAGTCATTTTATCACTGTAATGTAATAATAATGTTTTCTATCTTGTTGTATTATAGTCATTTTATCACTGTAATGTTATAATAATAATGTTTTCTATCTTGTTGTATTATAGTCATTTTATCACTGTAATGTAATAATAATGTTTTCTATCTTGTTGTATTATAGTCATTTTATCACTGTAATGTAATAATAATAATGTTTTCTATCTTGTTGTATTATAGTCATTTTATCACTGTAATGTAATAATAATGTTTTCTATCTTTTGTATTATAGTCATTTTATCACTGTAATGTAATAATAATAACGTTTTCTATCTTGTTGTATTATAGTTATGTTATCACTGTAATGTAATGTTTCAATTTTGTTGTATTATAGTCATTTTATCACTGTAATGTAATAATAATAATGTTTTCTATCTTGTTGTATTATAGTTATGTTATCACTGTAATGTAATGTTTCAATTTTGTTGTATTATAGTAATTTTTTCACTGTAATGTTATAATAATAATGTTTTCTATCTTGTTGTATTATAGTTATGTTATCACTGTAATGTAATGTTTCAATTTTGTTGTATTATAGTAATTTTTTCACTGTAATGTAATAATAATAATATTTCTATCTTGTTGTATAATATTAATCTTATCACTGTCTTGAAATATATATTCAGAAAGGTATTCAAATGATAGACAGAAACAGTCAAAAAATAAGATATCTGCAGAATAATTCCATAATGTTTTACTTGTGTACAGATCAGATTTATCAGAGAATTCACTGAGTATTAATACTGAACAGAACGAATTGATTTAACCTCACTCTAGCACCTAATATTAGATTATAATACCAGGCTTGTCAATAGGAGGAAAAAATAAAAAAAGATAACAATCCACTTTTTTGTTCTGAATTGTCTAACACAAATAAGCATTGTTGTAGGAAATTTTGCTACAACATAAACAGAAACATTGGCCAACTCTTTGTTGATTTCAAAAACAATTCGACCGATTTCCCTGAGTGGAACCGGCTACTATCAATAGGCTTAAATATTAAGAATAAAACTCCTTTTAAATACTACAGCAATTTTAGCATTGATTAATAAATGAAATTATAGCAGGAATAAATACTGAAACTGACCTTGATTCCTGTAGTTTAGTCTTCAACTGATCTACAGCTTTCTCTAACCTTAATCTGTAATTAAAACAATATCATCACATAATCAAGCAACTTTTCGTTATTATTTTCCCTACAATCCTGCCTATTTTAAGATATTCAGATATTCAAAATCTATGGGTCATCATTCAGGGGTCACCTAAAGCTTTTATTTTTGTGGGTTATCGCAGAACAAATATTGAAACTTACTTTTCTTCTTTTTCTATATCAGAATTCATATCTTGTGATGGTTTATTTTTTTGTTGTTTCAGTACACTGTGTGCTCTAACCTACAATATTATCAAAGGTTTCGTAATGGAAAAAATATAGTTGGTACATCATAACAAAATAATTCCAGAGACCAAATGTCAGGCTGGAGTTTTACAGCTTAAATAAAGATAGCTTGCGTTGCAAGGTAACATACGCCCACTGGCAGCTGTCAGAAAAAATAAAACGGTCTTTAGTGACGAATATTCATGCTGAATAATTCCACAAAATTTTTTAAAATCAATATCAATAACCCAAATACAACAAACAATTAAATCACACAGCTCTAATCAAGGGCAAAAAACAACTTTTAACGCGTTTTTCAAATGTTAATGGCATTAACTCAAAAACATTTCATCGAAAATGCGTCAAGTTAGAACTTGTCCGAGATCTTATCAATTTCAATGATCACACCAAGTTTCATCCGAATCGGTTGAAAACTGTTGCTTCTATTGTGCCCACGAACAAATTTTGACGTGTTTTTACAAAGTCAAGGGCAATAACTCAAAAACCGTTCATTGAAAATGTGTCAAGTTAGAACTTTTCCGAGATCTTATCAATTCCAATGATCACACCAAGTTTCATCAGAATCGGTTAAAAACTGTATCTTCAATCCTGCTCACAAACTATTTTTAACAAATTTTGACGTGTTTTTACAAAGTCAAGGGCAATAACTCAAAAACCGTTCATCGAAAATGGGTCAAGTTAGAACTTGTCCGAGATCTTATCAATTCCAATGATCACACCAAGTTTCATCAGAATCAGATGAAAACTGTAGCTTCAATCCTGCTCACGAACAATTTTTAACAAATTTCAAGGCGTTCTAAGTCAAGGGCAATATCTCAAAAACCGTACATCGAAAATATGTCAGATTCGAACTTGACCGAGATCTTATCAATCTAAAGCATCACACCAAGTTTTATCAAAATCAGATAAAAACTGTAGTCTCTATAGTGCTCACAAGAAATGTTGACCGACGGACCGACGGACAGGGGCGACGACAATATACGACCACATATTCATGTGGGTGTATAAAAAGTGACAGCAAGTTTAACACCAATTCTATAATACAAATTACCGTACAACATACATAGGCACATTTTGTGTGTCGTGCTAGATAATGTTTTGACCTCTTGTATTGATCCATCTTAAAAGCCAACTTCCAGGGTCATTTTGAATCATGTTCAAACTGACTTATTTCATGGGTGGCTTATGACTATGATGGCTTTTTTCAAAGGGGGTTCAACAACACTGTAAACAAATTTCTCAAGACAGTAAAATCACCATATACTTTTGCAACAACTCTGACACTGATGCATTAAACCATATCAAAAAATCAAAACTGAGAAAATATACCTTATAGCTATCAAACTCAGTCTGTATAGCTGTTAATTCACTTCTAGTAATGTCTAAATCATCTTGTAATGTTTGGTTTCTACTTTCTAATGATTTCATTGTTCTCTGATGTCCATCATTGATAGAACGTAATTTATCTTGTAATCTCTGCTTCTCTCCACTTAATTCACCTATTTGCATCTAAAATTACAGATCAGTTCAAACATTGACTGTTATAAATATCAAATTATTACTTAAATAAAATAACCTCTTAACAAATTTAATGATTACTTTATAAATAAAATGATTACTTTATAAATAAAATGATTACTTTATAAATAAAATGATTACTTTATAAATAAAATGATTACTTTTCAAATTAAATGATTACTTTACAAATAAAATTATCACTTTTCAAATTAAATGTTTACTTTACAAATAAAATTATCACTTTTCAAATTAAATGTTTACTTTACAAATAAAATTATTACTTTTCAAATTAAATGATTACTTTACAAATAAAATTATCACTTTTCAAATTAAATGATTACTTTACAAATAAAATTATTACTTTTCAAATTAAATGTTTACTTTACAAATAAAATTATCACTTTTCAAATTAAATGATTACTTTACAAATAAAATTATTACTTTTCAAATTAAATGATTACTTTACAAATAAAATTATTACTTTTCAAATTAAATGATTACTTTACAAATAAAATTATTACTTTTCAAATTAAATGATTACTTTACAAATAAAATTATTACTTTTCAAATTAAATGATTACTTTACAAATAAAATTATCACTTTTCAAATTAAATGATTACTTTACAAATAAAATTATTACTTTTCAAATTAAATGTTTACTTTACAAATAAAATTATTACTTTTCAAATTAAATGTTTACTTTACAAATAAAATTATTACTTTTCAAATTAAATGATTACTTTACAAATAAAATTATCTCTTTTCAAATTAAATGTTTGCTTTACAAATAAAATTATCTCTTTTCAAATTAAATGATTACTTTACAAATAAAATTATTACTTTTCAAATTAAATGTTTACTTTACAAATAAAATTATCACTTTTCAAATTAAATGATTACTTTACAAATAAAATTATTACTTTTCAAATTAAATGATTACTTTACAAATAAAATTATCATTTTTCAAATTAAATGATTACTTTACAAATAAAATTATACTT
>NW_008710179.1:52980-54375 GCF_000327385.1 Lottia gigantea
GACGCCTGGGAACCCGAGTGCTGTAGACTCCCTTTTGCGCTGGAGACTCCATTTTGCTGGTATTTTCTCCTGTTTTGCGAGAAAGACCCGCCAGAAAAATTTCTATATAATGTCTACGGCCATACCACGTTGAAAGCACCAGTTCTCGTCCGATCACTGAAGTTAAGCAACGTCGGGCTCGGTTAGTACTTGGATGGGTGACCGCCTGGGAACACCGAGTGCTGTAGACTCCATTTTGCTGGTATTTTCCCCTGTTTTGCGAGAAAGACCCGCCAGAAATATTTCTATATAATGTCTACGGCCATACCACGTTGAAAGCACCAGTTCTCGTCCGATCATTGAAGTTAAGCAACGTCGGGCTCGATTAGTACTTGGATGGGTGACCGCCTGGGAACACCGAGTGCTGTAGACTCCCTTTTGCGCTGGAGACTCCATTTTGCTGGTATTTTCCCCTGTTTTGCGAGAAAGACCCGCCAGAAAAATTTCTATATAATGTCTACGGCCATACCACGTTGAAAGCACCAGTTCTCGTCCGATCACTGAAGTTAAGCAACGTCGGGCTCGGTTAGTACTTGGATGGGTGACCGCCTGGGAACACCGAGTGCTGTAGACTCCCTTTTGCGCTGGAGACTCCATTTTGCTGGTATTTTCCCCTGTTTTGCGAGAAAGACCCGCCAGAAAAATTTCTATATAATGTCTACGGCCATACCACGTTGAAAGCACCAGTTCTCGTCCGATCACTGAAGTTAAGCAACGTCGGGCTCGGTTAGTACTTGGATGGGTGACCGCCTGGGAACACCGAGTGCTGTAGACTCCCTTTTGCGCTGGAGACTCCATTTTGCTGGTATTTTCCCCTGTTTTGCGAGAAAGACCCGCCAGAAAAATTTCTATATAATGTCTACGGCCATACCACGTTGAAAGCACCAGTTCTCGTCCGATCACTGAAGTTAAGCAACGTCGGGCTCGGTTAGTACTTGGATGGGTGACCGCCTGGGAACACCGAGTGCTGTAGACTCCCTTTTGCGCTGGAGACTCCATTTTGCTGGTATTTTCCCCTGTTTTGCGAGAAAGACCCGCCAGAAAAATTTCTATATAATGTCTACGGCCATACCACGTTGAAAGCACCAGTTCTCGTCCGATCACTGAAGTTAAGCAACGTCGGGCTCGGTTAGTACTTGGATGGGTGACCGCCTGGGAACACCGAGTGCTGTAGACTCCCTTTTGCGCTGGAGACTCCATTTTGCTGGTATTTTCCCCTGTTTTGCGAGAAAGACCCGCCAGAAAAATTTCTATATAATGTCTACGGCCATACCACGTGAAAGCACCAGTTCTCGTCCGATCACTGAAGTTAAGCAACGTCGGGCTCGGTTAGTACTTGGATGGGTGACCGCCTGG
>NW_008710179.1:54425-55622 GCF_000327385.1 Lottia gigantea
TCTTGTTGTATTATAGTCATTTTATCACTGTAATGTAATAATAATGTTTTCTATCTTGTTGTATTATAGTCATTTTATCACTGTAATGTAATAATAATGTTTTCTATCTTGTTGTATTATAGTCATTTTATCACTGTAATGTAATAATAATAATGTTTTCTATCTTGTTGTATTATAGTCATTTTATCACTGTAATGTTATAATAATAATGTTTTCTATCTTGTTGTATTATAGTCATTTTATCACTGTAATGTTATAATAATAATGTTTTCTATCTTGTTGTATTATAGTCATTTTATCACTGTAATGTTATAATAATAATGTTTTCTATCTTGTATTATAGTCATTTTATCACTGTAATGTTATAATAATAATGTTTTCTATCTTGTTGTATTATAGTCATTTTATCACTGTAATGTAATAATAATGTTTTCTATCTTGTTGTATTATAGTCATTTTATAACTGTAATGTAGTAATAATGTTTTCTATCTTGTTGTATTATAGTCATTTTATCACTGTAATGTAATAATAATAATGTTTTCTATCTTGTTGTATTATAGTCATTTTATCACTGTAATGTTATAATAATAATGTTTTCTATCTTGTTGTATTATAGTCATTTTATCACTGTAATGTTATAATAATAATGTTTTCTATCTTGTTGTATTATAGTCATTTTATCACTGTAATGTTATAATAATAATGTTTTCTATCTTGTTGTATTATAGTCATTTTATCACTGTAATGTTATAATAATAATGTTTTCTATCTTGTTGTATTATAGTCATTTTATCACTGTAATGTTATAATAATAATGTTTTCTATCTTGTTGTATTATAGTCATTTTATCACTGTAATGTTATAATAATAATGTTTTCTATCTTGTTGTATTATAGTCATTTTATCACTGTAATGTTATAATAATAATGTTTTCTATCTTGTTGTATTATAGTCATTTTATCACTGTAATGTTATAATAATAATGTTTTCTATCTTGTTGTATTATAGTCATTTTATCACTGTAATGTTTTAATAATAATGTTTTCTATCTTGTTGTATTATAGTCATTTTATCACTGTAATGTTTTAATAATAATGTTTTCTATCTTGTTGTATTATAGTCATTTTATCACTGTAATGTTATAATAATAATGTTTTCTATCTTGTTGTATTATAGTCATTTTATCACCTGTAATG
>NW_008710179.1:55672-56509 GCF_000327385.1 Lottia gigantea
TTCTACAAGAATAGGGGTGATAGAGAATCTCTGAAAAATTGGAGACCTATTAGTCTTTTGAATGTGGACTACAAGATATATTCAAGAACTCTTGCATTAAGAATTAAGACAGTCCTATCATCTATTATTTCTTCGGATCAGTCGTCATGCATCCCTGGCAAAGATATCGCTACCAATATTCATAATATCAGAGATTTAATTGATTTTGCTGAGATGGAGAAGATTCCTTTGTTCCTTTTAAAGCTCGACGCGGAAAAGGCTTTTGATCGCGTTTCTCACAGTTATATGTTTGAGCTCTTGAAAAGATTTGGGTTTGGGAATGCCTTTATTGGTCGTATCAAGCTCCTCTATAATGGTATTAAGAGTTGTACCAAAGTTAATGGTCATGTATCATTGTCCTTTCCAATTACACGATCAGTCAGACAAGGTTGTCCAATATCTGCCTTGCTTTATGTTATCTCAGCAGAACCTTTGAATCTTCTGATTAAATCCAACACAAATATTTGTGCGTTCAAAGTTCCTGGATATGATATACCGTCACTTATTTCGCAACATGCAGATGATACCACGGTAACGGTTTCGAATTTGCAATCTGTCCATGAGACCATTCGTACGGTTGGAACTTATTGCTCTGCATCAGGTGCTAAAATAAATACCAGTAAGTCTGAACTGATGTTGGCTGGATCTGCGTTTGTCCCTGATGATGACATCTGTAATTTTGACTTTAAAGTTATTTTCGATTGTACCAAATTCTTGGGTGTTTACCTAGGTCCTGATCAGCATAAATGTGAAATTCTAAACTGGGAGCCAAAAGTGGCCAAGGTAAAAAAATCTAAT
>NW_008710179.1:56559-69051 GCF_000327385.1 Lottia gigantea
TTACTTTTCAATTAAATGATTACTTTACAAATAAAATTATCATCTTTTCAAATTAAATGATTACTTTACAAATAAAATTATCACTTTTCAAATTAAATGTTTACTTTACAAATAAAATTATCACTTTTCAAATTAAATGTTTACTTTACAAATAAAATTATTACTTTTCAAATTAAATGATTACTTTACAAATAAAATTATTACTTTTCAAATTAAATGTTTACTTTACAAATAAAATTATCTCTTTTCAAATTAAATGATTACTTTACAAATAAAATTATCACTTTTCAAATTAAATGATTACTTTACAAATAAAATTATTACTTTTCAAATTAAATGATTACTTTACAAATAAGATTATCTCTTTTCAAATTAAATGTTTCCTTTACAAATAAAATTATCCCTTTTCAAATTAAATGATTACTTTACAAATAAAATTATCACTTTTCAAATTAAATGATTACTTTACAAATTAAATGATTACTTTACAAATAAAATTATCACTTTTCAAATTAAATGATTACTTTATAAATAAAATTATTACTTTTCAAATTAAATGATTACTTTACAAATAAAATTATTACTTTTCAAATTAAATGATTACTTTACAAATAAAATTATCTCTTTTCAAATTAAATGTTTGCTTTACAAATAAAATTATCCCTTTTCAAATTAAATGATTACTTTACAAATAAAATTATCACTTTTCAAATTAAATGTTTCCTTTACAAATAAAATTATCTCTTTTCAAATTAAATGATTACTTTACAAATAAAATGATTACTTTTCAAATTAAATGATTACTTTACAAATAAAATTATCTCTTTTCAAATTAAATGATTACTTTACAAATAAAATTATCTCTTTTCAAATTAAATGATTACATAACAACAGAATAATGAAAATATTTTCATTACATTGGCTCAGAATTTCTTTCTTACTTTCTTCTAAGCGTGATTCAAAATTATTTAGTTTAATGAATATATTGGATTATACAGGGATTCAGTTGTATAGTTATGACACCAGGTAAGTCGTCAACTTTAAATAATCAGTTGTACATAGTTTACTTTACCTTCTGATCTTCAACAACCTGATTAACATGTTCCATTTGACCTTTTAACTGGGCATCAAATGACCTCTGTTCAGATTCCTAAAAAATATACTTTTGCTAAATATTGTTTTGATCTAGAATAGAATATAAATTTCTTACAAGATTAAATATAAAGTAAACTATTAATTATTCTAATTCCTGTGACATCCTTCCTGAAACAAAGTTTGAACAGTTGATCTCAGTGACCTAATAATTGATGCGAACCTACTGAGCTTATCGGTAGAAGCGGGCATACCTTTAACGTCACTTTTAAATAATAAAAATCCCCAAGCTTCTTTTGATTGGTTGATTTTGTAAACATGCCTTTCTTATAAATGACTTACGATCCTAAGAAGATTCAAGTATAAGGCACAACATTATCTTGAGCTTCATTTGAATTAAACTATGATTGCAAACAACTTACAAGTTTCTTTGCATCAGCTAACTCTTTTTTAGTTTTAACTAATAACTGTTTTAATTTATTTCCTCTGTCATCTGATTGTAGCCTCTGTTCATCCACACTTTCTACAAATATATACATACAAAATACAACGTCTGAAAGAATCATTGGGACAATGCCGATTAGCACTGGTATGATATATCAGTGAATCGCGATAAGATATGCCCCATTCTATACAAAATGGAGAATTTTTCGTAAGTTAGCGAAATGACTGAAATTGTTGGTAACTATTTATAAGATGGTGAACATTAACCATGATCATTAACATTAACAGGCTGATCTTGGATTTTTTGTTGTAATAAATCTCCAGATATTCTGAAACTTACCAATTTGTTCTTGGAATGTTTTAATTCGTTCTTCTAATCTCTCTATTTCATTTGTGAGTTCTACTATCTTACTATCTTTCTCTTCAACTTTACTATTTAAGGTCTGAACTGTTCTCTCATAGTCAGCTATTTCTAAATCCATCATATTACTGTGACTAGCATTCTATAAAGTAGTACATTTACTAAATAATAATTGATTGAATAGTTAAATGACAAAAATCCACTGTTATAGTCAAACATATGTTAATTACAGCCCTGAGAAGTTCACATTACTTAAACAAAAACTATGTTTGTATGACCCAAACCATTTTTCATCCAGTGTGTCATTCAAAATGTTACAAGTTTGGCTCTGATAAGATATCACCTTATATACATGTACAAACCTTATTAGCTGATGCAAGATTATCTTTCAATTCTTTTATTTCTGTTTCCATGGCAACTACCTTCTTTTCATGAATTGTTTTTTCTTCCACCAGTTTATTCTCAACCTAAAACCATAGCAATAGAAAAAAGAATCTAATGCATGACAATGGGACACAAGAAGATTGAAAATTTGATTGCATCTCAGGAAGCATATGAAATTAAATTTCAGTAGTGCAGCTTAAGAATCAAATACCAAATCATTCATTTACCTGTTGTTTTTCTTTCTTTACTTCAGTTAATTGAATGCTTAATGCTGATTCTGTAGCTTTTAGTTCTTTTATTTTGTTTGAGCTTTCTTCAATGGCACTTACTTTACTCTACAAAACAACAAAATAGTAAAGTACCGACAAAAGTCATACACTAATTATAACCATGATTGTTTTACTTTGAAATATTGGCAAAACAAGGCTCAACGGGCTAAAAAATGTCAAAGTTACAGATCCCTTTACTGCTGGAATTTTAGCAGAGTAACCCTATGGAATGGCCAAAATAAACTCTATTTCAATTCAGTATATCAAAATAACTAAAGTCAAGCTAGATTTGAGTAATTAAGTCTTTACCTTTAGATCAGATGATAGTGCTTCCACTTCTTTATGTAAATTTTCATTTTCTATTTTCACTTCTGCTAACTGTTGTCTGGACTCTGTTAACTGATCTAACATTTTCATCATGTCAACTTCAGACTGATTCACTTTGTCTACCATCCTCTTCATTTCTGCATCAACATTACACTGACTTGCTTCCTGGTTCTACAATATATAATGCAGAAGTTATAGGACTCTCAGTAGGCATCTTCACAATGTCAAGCTATTACAAACTTCGTTTTATACCTTGACTGCAATAGCCATCTTTCTAGTGTCACAAAATTGACAAATGCAGTGATTTGATTGGATTGTATGCTAGTGAATATGGCTAATCATTGATCAGAGACCTCGACAGAATTACACTAAGTCATTATGTTTACATTCTTTCTGTCAAGGACTGTCTATTTCAGTCAAGGTATAAGATGAAACTTGTAATAGCTTGGCATTGTGAAGATGCTCATGATGGGGATGGAAATAAGATTAAAATGCAGATCCAAAACTCTGGAAATGGTAGGAGATAACACTGGAAGAAAAGTAGCTCTATCTTTTACCTGTGGGTATCACACAACACCTATTATCAAAAGAGTGAAAAATTAGATCATTACCTGATTAGTTTCTTCTACCTGAGTTTGTAACTGTGAGATCTTTTCTTCTAATTCTAATTTCACTTTTTGTAAATTAGAAAATTCTTCATTCATCGAGGTCAGCTGAAACAATATAAAATAAAAGTTGAGTTTATTATTCAAACAAGGGAAAAAAACGCTTTTTACACACAAGTCATCATCAATCTTAATAAGTTCAGTGCTGTATACCAATACCATACATGGCTTTTTGCCAATCAGACATAATCATACCTTTGCTTTGGTATCAGTAGTTTCTTTTTTAGACTTGATAGCAAGTTGTTTCAATTTGACACATAATTCTTCTTTTTCTTTCAGGATTACTTTGAAATTTTCCACTTCACTATTCATAGATTGCTGAAAATATAAAACATCAATTTCAAAAATTTTACAAAAATCCATAACAACAGCATTTGAAAATGATAAATTTTCACCTAATAAAACTAGCACATATATACATAACTATTTCACATCCATTAAAAGAAATGTGACAAGAATAATATGGATTTTACCTTGAATTGCATGTAAACAAAGATGAAAATGCAACATATGTGTAAATATACAAAACAGTGGTAACAGAAAAAAAACACTTACACTGGCTTGTTGTGTTTGTTCAGTAGTTTTTGTTTGGATTTCATGTAGTTGAATAGAAAGTTGTTGTTTCTCTTCATTCAAAGACTGGAGTGATTCTTCTAGTTCCACAACTTTATCACTAAGATCTTGAATTCTATTTGAATCTATACCATTCTTTTCATCAGATTCTGAAAGTTTTTCTCTTAATTCTTGAATTTCATTATTAAGTTTTTCTAATGTTTTGTCCTTCTCATTGCATTTGTCTTTAAGATCCATTATCATGTTTTCAGAGCTCTTCAATTCATTCTCCAATTGCAACTTTCCTTCTTCCAGAATTTGAACAAGATTACTTTCTTTTTCAGAGGAGTTTAAGGCCAATTCTTTTAATGTTTCCTCCTTTTCAGCCAAAGCTTGAACAGCTTCTGAATATTTACTATCCAATTCTGTGGTTTCAAGGTCCCTCTTTTTTAAACCATCTAATGCCTCATCTCTTTCTTTTTCTACTCTTTCTAGATTGTCTTTCAATTCTGTAATTTTCTTGCCCAGTATTTCTGCACCTTGTTCCAAAGATTCAAATCTGGCAGAAGAGTTTTCATTCTCTGTTGTCATGGTTTCCAGATCTCTTAAAACTGCTGTCTGTTGATCATTCAGTTTCTGATGATCTTCTTGCAGAAGTGACAACTTATCATTCAACCCAGCATTTTCTTCTTGTAATTTCAGAATTTCTTCAGATTTTTGAGTAATATCATGTTTCAGCTCTGCAATGACATTTTCATTTGCAGAAACGGTATGTAGTGTGTTGGAACTTTCAGACAAAATGGCTTCCTTTTCCTGTATCAAAGAAGACATTTGTAAATTTTGTTCTTTGTTATGGTTTCTGAATTCTTCTAATTCGTGAACATTTTTGGTCAGTTCTTCTTGTACAGAAA
Source organism: Lottia gigantea (assembly GCF_000327385.1). NCBI lineage: Eukaryota > Metazoa > Mollusca > Gastropoda > Lottiidae > Lottia > Lottia gigantea. The sequence continues at coordinate 61,565 of NW_008710179.1, forward strand.
TATACTTATCTTCTGCTTGCAGTTTTTCTTCTTGCAATTTGCCAACTTGTTCTTTCAACAGATTAATTTCTTCATGTTCAGCAACTTCTTTTTCAGTTTGAGATTTCTGGAATTTTTCTTCCAATTCCTGGAACTCTAATCCTACTTTTTCCAGCTTCTCAGACATTTCCTTCTCAACAGTTGCTCGTTCTTCCTGGACTATTTTCATAGCTTCCTCAACAGCCAACAGTTGTTGAGTTCTATCTTCTACAGTTTTTTCTAATTTGCTTTTTTCAGTCTCATAATCATCAACATTTTGTGTCAAGACAGTCAGTTGTTCTTGCATCTGATCAACAATTTGGATATTAGATTCAAACTCTTTGTCTTTCCTTTCTTTCTCAGCCTTCAATTGATTCAATTCACCGTTTAGAGTTTGGATTTCTTCAGCCATCTTGAATTTTTCTGCTTCAATTGCCTCTTTCTCATCTTTAGCCTGAGAACATTCATTTTTCAGTGTTCTGATTTGGTTAGTAAATTCTGTGTTGGAGTTTTGCAGTTCTTCAATCTTCTGGCAATAATCAGCCCTTTCGGAATTGTCAGAATTAGCAAGGCCAAGCTGTTCTTTGACCTCTTCATATTTTTTCTTGGAATCTGTCAAAGAATTAGATAGTTCCAATATCTGGCTTTCCATCTCAATAACATAGGCTTGTCTTTCTTTGACAGTTTCTACTGCACCTGTTACAGAACTTTCCATTCCTTCAATCTTAGAATTCAGCTGCAATATTTCATTCTCTTTTGAAGAAATTTCTTCCTTAGCCTCTAGGAGCTCCTTTTCAAGACATGATATTTTTACTTCATCTTCCTCAAATTGGAACTGAAGATCTTCAATCTGTTGCTGCAGCTGTTTTTCTTTCTCAACAGCTAATTCATTTATGACAGTTAAAGATTCCTTTTCTCTTTCAAGGGTTTCCTTCTCAGCAATGGCTTCCTCCTTTTCCCTTCTGAAGCCTTCAATCCTGACAGCTTCATCTCCTTTATTCATGTAAGCAGCATCAAGTTCCGACTGCAGTCTGTTTCTATCCTCAATGATTTCTTTTACAGCAGTTTTCATATCATGAACCACACTGTCATCACCATCTTGCATTTTAAACACTTCATCTTTTAAACTGTCTCTTTCACTCAGAGCTTCTTGTAGTGACAACATGAGGAACTCCATTTCCTTCTTACAGTTTTGTTCACGGATTTCAACTTCTTCTAATTCTTCTGCCAGCTGTTCCTTCTCATCTTTCATCATGTGCATCAGATCATCCCATTCTGCTAGTCTTTGTTTGGTAGCTAGTAGTTCTTGTTCCATTTCTTCTCTTTCAGTTAGCAATTCTTTCACTTCTGCTTCATAATTTTTGTTGTCTGAAGCAGAATTGGTTACATTTTCTTCATTCATTCCAGCTTGTAGACCAACAGCATTTGATCTCTCCATTGATTCTTCTACAACCTTTTCTTGAGTATCATTTTCAGCAGCTTCTGATGCAGATGGTGGATTTTCCAGTACCTGTTCAGTTTGAGACTCACAATGTTCCAGTGATATTTCTGTTTGAGTATTTTTGGCACTGACATCTGGGCCATCCTCCATCTTTTGCAATATGACATCACCAACTGATTTCAGCTCTGAGATATTTTCTCGTAATTTTTGCTCTGTTTCTTTCCTGTGCTCAATTTCTTCAAACATTTCCTGCAATTTCATCTCTATAGCAGATTTTTCAGAACCAATATCTTGAATGATCTGTTCTTGCTTTTCGGTCTCTTCAAAGAGTTCTTGAAATTGAATCTGTACAGCTACAGTTTGTGACTTGTTTTCTGACAACTCTGTAGCCATTTGTTCAACCTGCTTTATCAAACTCAAATTCATTTCATTCTGCTTGGAACTCCTTTGTGTCACGTCAGCACATTCTTCTCGTAACCTTTCCAACTCAGACTCCAATTTCATCACATTTGAACTGTCTTCTTCAGTTTTGGTAAAATTTTCTGCACTTATAGACTTATCTTCTTCTATCTTGTTTGTCAAATCAGAAATGTGATCATCTTTTTCTTGGACTGACTTTTTCAAAACCTCCAGCTCTTCTTTCAGTTGCTGTAATTCTTCCTCCAGAACATTCTTTATGGAAACCAATTCTTCATCATCTTTAGTCATAGTCAATAAATTGTCTTTAGTAGTTGTAAGTTCTGTTTGCAGACTTTCAATTTTAGCATTCAGATCTGACGCCTCAGAATTTGTCTGTTTCAAATTATTAATATATTCATCTTTCTCACTGACCACTGATTCCAATCTTTCTAATTCAGATTCATAGTTAAGGCACTTGGCTTGAAATTCAGATATTTGTATTTGCGCTTCATATTTTTCACCCGACATTTCCTTGATAACTTCCTCTTTGCTTGTCAATTCTGAATTCAAACTGTCCAACTTTTCAGACAGTTCCTTCATTTGAGATTCATTTTCAGATAATTTATATAATTTCTTATCTTTATCTTCTAAAACCTCTTGTAGAGAAACCACTTCTGATTCCAATTTCTGTAATTTTTCTTTCAAATCTACATTTTCCTGCTCTAGAATATTTTTATCTTCTGCTACTTTAGTTTTTTCTTCTGTTTCTGACATCTGTTTCTTTTCATACTCCTGGAAAATAAAGTAATATTCTAAATGATGTTGAAATATCAAAGACAGACAACAGTTTAAGTCTTTCCCTAATTGCAATATTACCTTTTAATTACAATAAACCACCAATGAGCTTCATACTGTTACGTTGTATCAGAAATGTACAAGGACTTCAGTCATGTATAGTGATATCAGTCATGTATAGTGTAATGAGTCATGTGTTGTGATATCAGTCATATATCAGTAACTTGTCATAATATCATTATGTTTCTTGATATCAGTCATGAGTCATAATGTCAGACAGTCTACCACTAATGGCCACTAACCTGTAATTGTTGTGTTAGTTGAGATATTTTTGTATCATATTCTAGTTGTTGATCAGACTGTATCTGGCTATCATGTTGACTATCTATTTGATCAGCTAGATTATTCCTTTCTTCTGTTAATGTCTTTACTTCTTCTTCCAATTTCTGAGATAAAAAAATAGCAAATTAGACAAAAATAGTCAAAACTAGTGACCTCTATCAGAATAAGATCATAGAAAACTGGATAAATGGCCAAAGAGAAAATAATTGGATATCTATTCATCTTTTAGCATATTACAGTCTAATATACAGCCAAACTAATCAACAAATTTAACACTAAACAAAACGCATATGGGAAGAAAATGCTTGTACATAGCAGAATGTTGAATTTAGTGGCACAATTTAAATAATAGGGAGCTTCATAGTTCATCTTAAAAATTACAAACCTTATTAGATTTTGAAAAAGACTGTTGTTCTTCTTGCATACATTGTAATGTGGATGTTAAAGTTTCATTTTTCATTTGTAAACATTCTATTTCTTCTAGAAATTCCTAAAATTTCAAAAAGTTTGATGATCCACAAGTCAAAATCTAATTACTTAATTCAAATTTCATGTCTTACTTTACTCCTACAGATTGGACTAACCAGGAAATGTAAGGCCATACAGTGTGTAACGAGATAAAATTTGCCAGACCAGCAGCATAAGCTTATTCCATTTTAATTTCTTAGTGCTAATGGATCTTTAATGTACAGTCTGTCACATACGGGGCCTTGGGTTACTGTCTCATTCGTACAACTGGATGCTTTTTCCATGTCAGTTCCTGTGACCAGCTTAACTGAAAGGGATGAACCTGGACGAAGAATCCCAAAATATCATTTAGACATATGCACAGATCAAACCCTCAACTGTAAGACTAGTGGTATAACTCACTTAACAACCCATCCAATATTTTTTAATGGCTAGAGATAATAACGGTCATAATACAATCCAATATATATATCTAAATGACACCAAAGCTATTTTGCAAAAATTACTTCATATCTTGATTTCATATAAATTTGTTAGAATTAGGCTTACTTTATTCTTTTTCTCAAATTTAACAAACTTATCACATATCAGTTCTTTTTCTTTCTTAACATTTTCAATTTCTTCTTGTAATTTCTGAAAAAATGAAGTCATGAATATCAATGACAGTACATTCATATCTTATGCAATAAAAAAACAATATCATATTCATTTCATAGATGAATCTAAATATACTATCCATAAATAAGTAAAATATACAGTAAACAAAGCCAGTTTAGTGTTTACTAATCCTTTTCATAATGCATAATTTGATAAACTTGTAGGTAGTTATTTACATCAAAATACTATAAATAAATAAATCACAGTCAAAAACATTCAATGTTCATACTTACACTGACAGATAACTTTATAAAAATATCAATCCCCTATTAAATATTAAGAAAGCCATTTAAAATATATCTTGAATCTAGTATGTACCTGAAGTTGTACAGCAGCTGATTCTTGTGATTGTTGGACAGCATTGTAAGCTTCTAATGCTTCTTGTCTACCTTCTTCACTGTCTTTTAATTCTTCTTCTAATTCCTGTACAGAACAAAGTATTCATGCTAGATAATAAATAGGAATAATAGAATATTATTTTCTATCTCAATAGTAATCAAATGAGATCTAACACATCAGCATATGATTTGTGAAGAAAAAAGAGGCTTTCAGTGTTCACATATTTAACAAAAGAAAAGGAAAGTTTCATTAATTATAGTTTTAATAACAAAATACCTTCAACCTTCAAAAAATTCTTTCAATGAACACATGGTTTTATAATTAAAAGCATTTCAAAAAACTTCTATCTCTTTGAGGCCACATAAAACATACCTTAATTCTCTTAGATGAGTCATCTTCTGATTTTGTATCTTTCTTTGCAGATTCAACCTCGGTGATCTTTTTAGTCAATTCTAGTAAAAAAATATACCTTACAAATTTAACTAAAGCACAACAAGGAAGTTTAAAAATTAGTTGTGAAATTAGTTCTGAAATAACTATATGTGAGAAGTGGCAATAGTCTAAACTTACACTTTGTTAAATTGCATTAGATGAGGACATCAGATTTTATTTTTGGAAAGTGAAACTGATATCAGTTGGTAAAGAAGATACCAGTAATTAGAAAAATTTATCAATTAAAACTAAACAAAAACAACATAAATAATTACCTTCACATTTTAACCTGGTTTTTTGTAATATTATCATCTGTTTTTTAACAAATTTTAATAAATCTTCTTTAGGCAAAGAATCAAGCTGAAAATTAAATATAAAACATAGTATCAACCAAAACTGATTTCTACACTTTTGATCTGTTTTTAAGGATAAATCTATAAAGTACAAAATTTTGTAAAGAAATTAAACTTTGTAAACCAACCTTTGAGCCCCCTGGACTTTTTCCAGTACCTCCTCCATCATCCTTTGGCTCCTGTGGCTGAGAATCCTGAAAATAAAGTAATTTGTAGTAGATTTTGAAATGTCACTCTATTATCAGAGCAAAGTAAAAAAAAATTTTGGAGTTTTTTCTCTTATTTTTATGGTAATTGGAATATCAGTTAGTCTTAAAATGTCTTTGCGATTTCAGCTAAAATTTGGAACGTTTTGGGTTGAAATTTCTAGCAGAGAAATGTGCTTCTTTTCATTGTAAAATTACAATAAATTTTATTTGATCAGTGCAAAGACACTTTAAGACTAACAGTACTATCTCGAGGCTGAAATTCCAATTCTCATAAAAATAATAGATAAAATTCAAAAATCTTTTTACTTTGCTCAGACAGTAGGTCTTAGCATAGGTCTACAAGTGTTTACCTTCATTAACGCTATCTGTGAAGTAACAGTAATTGACAACTGTGCAACAGTCACAATGGGTATATGATGGTATAGTCTGAACTTACAAAAACTTATTATTAGATTTTTGACATAATTTATTGTGTATCCCGTAAGTTTACTCTAGCAGTCTAAAATGAGTTTAAAACTGATATCCCTATCGCAACCATTCATCGTATATAGATAAAGATAAAGATCAGGCAAGCACTGAGGGAGAAGGCAATTAAATAACAAAAATTAACTTTTTATGAAATTATTGAACTTGAAATAATGAAGTTCCTTTAGTTTGGAGTGGACTGGTTTCACTTGCTGACATTATCTACTGAAAATTGACCTTGATACGTTGATCAAAAAAATAAAACACTTACAGCCATTGATTTATTGTGAGGTAACCGTTTTCAAAGTAGGTTTATATTTAAGAAAATAACAGAGATAAATAAATAATAGAGTGTATGCTTGTTCAGTATGATATGCTTGAATGTTTATACCGGAAGTTTCAACGTGTACATGTAATTTTACCTCACTATTGAAGAGCGCATTTTTTTGTCGGACCACATCAAAATAATATCATTCATAACACTGTCTTTCTATCTTTAACATTTACAAAACCGTTGTATGATCATAAAGATTTTGTTTGTAATGTTACATTAACACATTTAAGGCTGTTGCCAACTTGATCGACAAACTAACTCGACAAAATTAAAAATTTGACAATCGACCTGTGTACAAGTTGTCTCCCTTGATCGAAAGCAACAGGCAATGTCAATTGACACTTCGTCATTACTTCAGTGGTCGGCCAATTTTTGTGGCCGATGGATACACTAATTTTTTGGATTGATTGTAATTGTTGTAATTAAATCAAAAAACGAAAAATTTGTAATTCATTTTATTATTCAAATAAAGCCTCTAAAAAGTCGTGTAATGAATAGAATCATTACATAGTTTTCAACATTTCTTTCGCCAGTGACGGATAGCCAATATGGATAATGAAGAATGACCAATTTTTTCAATGGTCTCCTTTGGAATTATAAATGCAATTGTTGGTGCCATTGAGGTCCTGAGATGCCAATCTAACATATTTAGGTGTACAATAGGGAGAAATGCCCTTTATTCCTATAATTTCTCAAATATGGCCAGTGACGATTATCCAATATGGCGGACTGGCCAGTCAAAGACGAAGCCCCTACATGGCCAATTTTTGCACAGTCCACAGTAATGGGGGTGAGGCAGATTTTTGGATGGAATTGGCACAAACTCAATCACATAGTGCCTTCAGATCTCTAAATATATCCAAAATTCCAACATAATGGTATTTCCATGCCTAACTGTGTTACTGGCCAGTCAATACAGCCTATACATGGCCAATTTTTGATAAATGGCCAATTTTTTCCGATGGTTTACTTAGGAATTATGAAGAAAGTTTTTGGTTCCAGAGTGGTCCTAAGATGCCAATCTAGCATATTTAAGAGTACAATGCGGAAAAATGCTGTTTATTCCTATTATCTCTAAAATATGGCCAGTGATGGATATCCAATATGGCGGACTGGCCAGTCAAAGACGAAGCCCCTACATGGCCAATTTTTGCACAGTCCACAGTAAAGGGGGTGGGGCAGATTTTTGAATGGAATTGCCACAAACTCAATCTCATAGTTCTTTCAGGCCTACG
>NW_008710179.1:69101-98001 GCF_000327385.1 Lottia gigantea
TGATTGAGTTTGTGCCAATTCCATTCAAAAATCTGCACCACCCTCATTACTGTTGACTGTGCAAAAATTGGCCACGTAGGGGCTTCGTCTTTGACTGGCCAGTCCAACATATTGGATATTCGTCAATGGCAATATTTGAAAAATTATAGGAATAAAGAGCATTTCTCCCCATTGTTCATATAAATATATTAGATTGGCATCTCAGGACCTCACTGGCACCAAAAATATCATTCACAATTCCATAGCAGACCATCGGAAAAAATTGGCCATTTATCAAAAATTGGCCATGTATAGGCTTCGTCACTGACTGGCCAGTAACACAGTTAGGCATGAAAATATCATTATATTGGAATTTTAGCGATATTCACAGGTCGGAAGGCACTATGTGATTGTGTTGTGCCAATTCCATCCAAAAGTCTGTGCCACCCCCATTATTGTGGACTGTGCAAAAATTGGCCATGTAGGGATTTGTCTTTGACTGGCCAGTCCACCATATTGGATATTTGTCACTGGCCATATTGAAAAATTATAGGAATAAAGAGCATTTCTCTCCCTAAATATGTTAGATTGGCATCTCAGGACCTCACGGTCACCAAAAATGTCATTCATAATTCCATAGCAGACCATCTGAAAAAATTGGCCATTCATCAAAAATTGGCCATGTAGAGGCTTCGTCACTGAATGGCCAGTAACACAGTTAGGCATGAAAATATCATATTGGAATTTTAGAGATATTCACATGTCTGAAGGCACTATGTGATTGAGTTTGTGCCAATTCCATCCAAAAATCTGCCCCACCCCCATTACTGTGGACTGTGCAAAAATTGGCCATGTAGGGGCTTCGTCTTTGACTGGCCAGTCCGCCATATTGGATATTCGTCACTGGCCATATTGAGAAATTATAGAAATTATTGTACACCTAAATATGTTAGATTGGCATCTCAGGACCTCACTGGCACCAAAAATGTCATTCATAATTCCATAGCAGACCATAGGAAAAAATTGGCCATTCATCAAAAATTGGCCATATAGAGGCTTCGTCACTAACTGGCCAGTAACACAGTTAGGCATGAAAATATCATTAAATTGGAATTTTAGAGATATTCACAGGTCGGAAGGCCCCATGTGATTGAGTTTGTGCCAATTCAATCCAAATGTCTGCCCCACCCCCATTACTGTGGACTGTGCAAAAATTGGTCATGTAGGGGCTTCGTCTTTGACTGGCCAGTCCGCCATATTGGACAATCGTCACTGGCCATATTTGAGTAATTATAGGAATAAATAGCAATTTCTCCCCATTGTACACCTAAATATGTCAGATTGGCATTTCAGGACCTCACTGGCACCAAAAATATCATTCATAATTCCATAGTAGACCATCAGAAAATTTTGCCATTTATCTAAAATTGGCCATGTATAGGCTTCGTCACTGACTGGCCAGTAACACAGTTAGGCATGAAAATATCATTATATTGGAATTTTAGCGATATTCACAGGTCGGAAGGCACCATGTGATTGAGTTTGTGCCAATTCCATCCAAATATCTGCTCCACCCCCATTACTGTGGACTGTGCAAAAATTGGCCATGCAGGAGCTTCGTCTTTGACTGGCCAGTCTGCCATATTGGATATTTGTCACTGGCCATATTGAAAAATTATAGGAATAAAGAGCATTTCTCCCCATTGTACACCTCAATATGTTAGATTGGCATCTCATGACCTCACTGGCACCAAAATTGTCATTCATAATTCTATAGCAGACCATCGGAAAAAATTGGCCATTCATCAAAAATTGGCCATGTAGAGGCTTCGTCACTGACTGGCCAGTAACACAGTTAGGCATGAAAATATCATTATATTGGAATTTTAGAGATATTCACATGTCTGAAGGCACTATGTGATTGAGTTTGTGCCAATTCCATCCAAAAATCTGCCTCACCCCCATTACTGTGGTTTGTGCAAAAATTGGCCATGTAGGGGCTTCATCTTTGACTGGCCAGTCCGCCATATTGGACAATCGTCACTGGCCATATTTGAGAAATTATAGGAATAAAGAGCATTTCTCCCCATTGTACACTTTAATATGTTAGATTGGCATCTCAGGACCTCACTGGCACCAAAAATATCATTCATAATTCCATAGCAGACCATAGGAAAAAATGGACCATATTTCAAAAATTGGCCATGTAGGGGCTTCGTCACTGACTGGCCAGTAACACAGTTAGGCATGAAAATACCATTATGTTGGAATTATGGAGATATTCACGGGTCTGAAGGCACCATGTGATTGAGTTTGTGCCAATTCCATCCAAAAGCCTGCCCCACCCCCATTACTGTGGACTGTGCAAAAATTGGCCATGTAGGGGCTTCGTCTTTGACTGGCCAGTCCGCCATATTGGACAATCGTCACTGGCCATATTTGAGAAATTATAGGAATAAAGAGCATTTCTCCCCATTGTACACCTAAATATGTTAGATTGGCATCTCAGGACCTCACTGGCACCAAAAATGTCATTCATAATTCCATAGCAGACCATAGGAAAAAAGTGGCCATATATCAAAAATTGGCCATGTAGGGGGTTGGTCATTGCCTGGCCAGTGACAGATTTAGGCATGAAAATACCTTTATGTTGGAATTTTGGAGATATTCACAGGTCTGAAGGCACTATGTGATTGAGTTTGTGCCAATTCCATTCAAAAATCTGCCCCACCCCCATTACTGTGGACTGTGCAAAAATTGGCCATGTAGGAGCTTCGTCTTTGACTGGCCAGTCCTCCATATTGGATATCCATCACTGGCCATATTGAGAAATTATAGGAATAAAGAGCATTTCTCCCCATTGTACACCTAAATATGTTAGATTGGCGTCTCAGCTCCTCACTGGCACCAAAAATTCCATTCATATTTCTATCTGAAAGAATTGGCCATATTTTAAAATATTTTAAACAGTTAACCATGAAAATTCCATTATATTGAATTTTTTTTTATATTAACCTTCCTGATTGCACCATCTTTATCTGAAGAATGTACTATGAGCCTATGAGAGATTCTATTGTATAGAAAATATCGTTTTTTGTCATAATATTGTAATTCATAATTAAATTCTTTCCTTTGTACACAGCCACTGGCCGGCCATAAAAATTGGCCATTGGCCACAAAAATTGGCCAAAAAATTAGGGACGAAGCCCTAACTCGGCAATGTGGCCAACTAGGAAGACGAAAGTAGTAGTGCGAATATTTATCCATAGGCTCCAACAAATGATGTTAATCACTAGTTAACTGTGTTTTATCAAAATAAAATTACTGGAGGATGATAATTTCAAACCACAGATGTTACATTTAAAATACAGAAATGGGGCCTACATAGCCTTATCCATAAGGGCATAAGATTTGAAAGTCCCCTATTCCAATAAGTGTAAAAGTAACAGGCCCCTTTGAATCCTTTGAAATCAATACAACCACAAAGAAAAAGAATTTGTTTGTTTACTTTTGTATTGGACTAACAATATATAAACATAAAGTTAGAAACATCAGGTTATAATATATAAAATGTTATAGTAACATCCAGTGACAGAATGTAAATAGACTAAAATAACATATGTTTGTTTGATGATCTACTTTTATCAATTAAAATTTGACAAAAATATATTATATAGTTATCCTTCATCAGAGAAAAAATTAATGAGATGTATAAGCTTATTTGATTTAATATGTCAAAGGAAGCACCAAAGACAATGTTGGGGTTGTTTTTAAAAAACCTTCTCCAGGAAATTGCAGTAAATGCACTACGAATATTATAAACTATGAGAATATTTGGACTGCCAACACTTTTACCTTCACATTATTCTTACATTACAGACACACCAGAAAAGTTACTCAAAAAGTGACTACGAAAAACAAGTGCATTGCATTTATAGACAGAAATATGTAATATCTTGAGTGTAAATCCGTTTTGTTTTTTTTGCTTTTATTTTAAATAAACAGCAAATTTTCATTAACAATTATCAAAAAATCCAGTAATATATTATCATTAACATTACATACATATTACACAGACATAAAGACTTTATAATAATATACAGAAAATCTTGTCAAGGACAATATACTAGTTATTATACATTATGATCGTCAAATCCATCAAAGAAATGTTAATATTCAATGCTCTTGAATTTTGTACAAAGAAAATTAACTTAAAAAGTTCAAATCTTATTCCATACCATAGATATAACATTATTTCATATAAAAAATCTGACTCAACTATAATTTTTTTTACTGTATATAATGATTTTTTTTAATTTAGTGTTAATGCTATCGTGGTATAAAAAATGAAATAATTGAAAAAATAAAATATATATGTTAAATGATTTTCGAATTGTTTAAAAGAGGTGAAATACTTAATATCATAAAGTTAAAATATGGTAAATGATAATAAATGTATGACTTTATGAACTGTTTAAAACAACTAAAAATTCTTTAAAAGATAATCAAAATATTCTTTCAAAATGGTGGTCATTATTAGGTGCAGGTTTGGGTGGTGGTTGTTGACCTCTACGTCTAGGTGGTGCAAGATACTCAAACATTGAAGTGGTATGTCTTGAAAGCATCTGAGTTAGATCCTCTGGTTCTGGGGCTACCCAGAAAAAATCATGATTTAAGGCAGTGTCACTGTCCAACCGTTTGGCTGGATTTAAAGTCAATAACTTGTCTAATAATTCTAAAGCAGGTTTATCTTTGACATACGCTTCTAAACGCTCCTTCACTTTACGTTTTTGTCCTTTAGGTAGTTCAAGTTTTTCATACAGATCTAATTTCTCTACACCTGGCCACACATCAGGTTTGATTGAGCCACACAACTGACTAATAAGTTGTAACTGATGCTGTTCTGTATTGCCTTGCATTATTGGACTACGTGTTCACATTTCTGCCATGATACACCCTGCACCCCACATATCTATTGCTGGCCCGTAATTCCTTTCACCTAATAAAAGTTCGGGAGGTCTGTACCAAAGGGTGACAACTCTATTAGTATACCTATTTGCCTGTCCATGTTTCGGGTGGCTAAATGCTCTAGCAAGTCCAAAATCTGCCAATTTTAAAACACCATGTTTTGTGATTAAAATATTTGCAGCTTTCATATCACGATGAAGAATTTTATTACTATGAATAAAAAACAATCCATTTAATAACTGTGACATGACTTTCTTAATTTCTGCAAGTTTGAATTTAACATTAGCATTACTTAGTAGTCCAGCTAAATCATGTTCACAGAATTCAAACACTAAGTAAAAAGTACTTTTATATCTGTTGTAAGGAGAGGCTGAAATAAAAACATTAAAAAAAATTTACGCTTTGAATAAATTAGCACTTCTATGGTGTATGATAACTCCAGTTGGTAGTTTAAATGTGGAATCTGCTGTAAAATTCAAAGGATCCCACAGCTAAGCACTGATCAGAACCACTAGTGCAATACATCTGAATGCAATGATATGCTTATGTTAGGTACTTGTTCATGTTAGATAAAAAAAATTAATCAAGACTTTTGTGGTGCAAGCAGAATTCAATTCTCAATTCAATTGTGCTTCAAAACTAACATGTGGTACCGGTATAAGCTTGTAATAAAACCAACCTGTAGTTCTACATATTTCTATTAAATCTACAACATTATCATGTTTTAATAACTGTAAGATTTTAATTTCTCTTAAAGCTGTAATGGGAAACTGAAAAAAACAAAGGATGTTTTAATTTGAATTATGTCAATGAGTTTGAAGTGAGATACCTTAACTGATCTGATTGTGACAATAATGATGAACTTTACATGTTATAGCTTCTATGACAAACAGCTAGGATTGCATTATCAGTACAATATGAACACTGAAGAATTGTAGCAATCTGATAAGGAAATGACTGAATACTACAGCCTACCAATGATGTTACTCACCCCTTCTTTTTCATTCTCCATCAATACCTTTTTCATTGCCACCAGTTTATTTCGATTTTGTTTATCCTTTGCCTTGAACACCTCCCTTATAATGTAAATGGAGAAATTGCTAGTTTATGCCAATCCTTGATGTCTCATATTTCATGGAACACAGACAAAACATACTGATAATGAAAATATATCAAAATCTTGTTTAAGGGAGTTGATACTTCAATACTATGATTGACATTGAAAAATTGCGATTCTATAGGCTAAGTAATAAACACATCCACATTCATTGTTCCAGTGGCAGTAGCCTAACAATGAGTAAGAAGTAGGTAGGCCTAGAGCCTCTCACATGTTTAATTTACCTTACCCAAACGTTCCTTGTCCAATTTTGAGAACCTTTTCATATTTTGTCTCTGGTTGGCAATAAGGAAACTTTAAATCATCGTATTTTGCCATCTTCTTAAAAGTTGCCAAATGTTTCTTTTATTTTCATTACTTCAATCAACTTCCGGTTTAATATTTCGCCGGTTATATCAAAGTCAATAAATTGGATCTACGTATCAATCCTATCAAAATGTGTTTTGCTGTCTGATTAATTAAGCGGACCCTTTTATTGTTAAAAATGATTTAAAAAAAATTCAAACAATGGAATGAGATTTACATTATCACTGTTGTTTGTAAATTTTGAATGCTGTAAGCGACTAGGTAACGTCAATCTGTTGTGTGAATGGTTTGCCGACTGGCCCTCGAACCTGTAATTACCCTACACACATTTCATCACACGCTATATCAAGTGTGGCATAAAATATTGGTTTCAAAATACACGTAGTTCTGATGATGGGAGTCGATCAAAATATAGATTTCATGTACAATTTTGTTAACAGTTCGAAAATTTGGATTGATTTTGAAATATTTCGGGAGTTAGGCCCTAGCTACAGCTTACATCTGATCTATATTATAGGCCTCAAGTATAAGTACAAATCTGTTCATCAATGCAGTTTTAAAACTTTCAGTGCCATTTACAACACCCGTAACACAATTAGCCGATAAAGTTATATAGCGTAGCTAGGTCTAAAAATAACGCATTTCACTGAATTATAAAGTTGTAACCAAGAAGCGGGTGGAGGTTGAGATTTAGTTTAGTTTGTGGGTATATTTTCAGATTTCTCTTATCAGCAAGAAATCATGTTAGAATAACAAGGCGATGGCAATAGAACAAAGGATAATATAACAACAGCAGTATCCTAAACGTTATAAATACAAGAGAGTGGCGTTTCTACAGCCGGAAAAGAGGTTGGTCCTGCTTTGCTTTGTTGACGGTAGTTAACATCTTCACAATGTCAAGCTATAGCCAAACAAACTTATACCTTGACTGCAATAGCCACTATTCTTGTATCACGGAATGCAGCGATTTGATTGGTTTGTTGGCCAGTAAATAAGCAAATCAGAGCCCTCTGCAGAAATTCTGTAAACATTATATATGGCTTTGTGTTGTGTCAAAGCTCCTGATTTGATTGTACGCTAGCATATACTACCAATTGTTTCATTTACCAACTTCCATGATACATGAAAGGTGACTATTGCAGTCAAGGTATAAAAAGTATATTATGAAGAAAAGCTGGACATTGTAAAGATAGATATGAGACATATGAGGGTCAATGTGTATATATATTTCACGTTTTCAAGGTAGAATTCTGCATTACGACCCGTTTCATAAAATCACCTATATACATAGATTGCGAGAAATATAATTGAAATAATTATCAACATGCGCCATGATAATACCAAAATGATATGTAGAAAATGATATCTTTAAAATGATAATACCAAAATTATATGTAAACGTGTAATTAATGAGACAAAACAAATTTTGTTTTATCACAATTTACTAAAGCAATAATATGACAAAGTTGACGGTATCACAATAAGTATTAGACAATTTAACAGAGCATTTTATTTTGACCCAAAAACCCTTCCATATTCATGTAGGCTACAGACTAAAATATCAAAAAACAAAAAAGATAAGAAATTGTAATCTAATTTCATTTGATTGGATCAACCTATAGACAGGACGTGCAAT
Organism: Lottia gigantea; assembly: GCF_000327385.1. Lineage (NCBI taxonomy): Eukaryota > Metazoa > Mollusca > Gastropoda > Lottiidae > Lottia > Lottia gigantea. The sequence goes on from NW_008710179.1 coordinate 77,108, forward strand.
TGGCTCACTATTTTGATACCTTTACATATAGTATTATTTACTGTACAACATTAATGGCTAATTGGTACAAGAATTTTTGTTGAATGGTATATATCATCTGACAAATAAAAAATTGAAAAAAAAACGGAAAAAAAAACGTCGTATCTATCTCTTAACTAATTTCTCTATAATCAACACTAAACTAGAAACTGTTAGCCCAATACCTATCACTACAAATGAACCTTTCATATTATCAAACTGCAAAGGTTGTACTTCACCGGGGACTTGTGGGCATTCTTTTATCGTCGATGCTGCGTCAATAAGAAGCGGAAGAAGCCCCGCTTCATTTAAGGCTATAACAGCCTTTTCAAGTTCGTATTTCAACAGGGATCCTTTAGGAATAGCAAGTGATTCATAAGCAGCATTGTCGAGTTTGAATATGTTCACAGAACAGTTATCTTCTTGCCCTAAGACACGCATCCTGCCTTTACTTAGTCCTGCAAGGAACGCATAATTTCCTGCATTTAATTTGGCAATATGACTATCGTATGTATCAGACAAAACACTTGGATCAGATTTATTGACTTCTTTTATAGCTTCCCACAACATCTTCAAATTGACATCCTCTGAAGTCTTGAGCAGCTCAATATGGGCTGAGTTACCGAGCGCACCGTATTTCCATTCTGAAAGCTCTAATAGACCGGCTACAGATGTAAAAACCTTGGCATTTTTAGGAATCAAAGCTCGTGTAAGTCCGGTAGTATAGGTAGCTCCCAAAATTACACAAAATATCCACCAAGATGCAAAGATTATTCTTACCGAAGATCTTTGGTAAGAAAAAATGGTACTTTTTTGAAACAAACAACCAAAGGTTAACAAAAACGTGTTCATTATAAGTTGATGTCCCTTTTCATGAGAATTTTGTTCCGCAAAATTTAAATAGCAGATAGCACTAGCTATAATAACATAGGAAATAAACACGAACAAGTAGATTTGGTCAGATAAAGGTATCCAAAATATCATCCACGGAGAAGTTACATAGTTGATCGAGTTATATTTGTAAATCAAACCTGTATCTATAGTAGCTATTGCTGGCATCACAAAATCTACAACTTCTAGTCGCTCTGTTGTAACAAGTAATGGTTGACAAGACATATCTACTTCTTTACGAGCTACATGACCTACCACACCCGTCCATGTATCATTTACTTTAAGTCCAAATGTACCATCTTCTGCAAGAACATAGATGTATGTGAAATTCAGATAGCTACTTATTGCTTCCAAAAGTTTCCTTGCCGAATTTCCTTCTTGATATATAAACCGAGTAGATGAAACAACAACTCTTAAACGTAGTCCGTTCAGTTTGTATTGTAAATTGGGAAATATAGTAAGTACAGACATTGAATTAGTCGATACTATTGTAAAACGAGAGCCTTGTTTTGAGAGTACTACCGGAAGTAGTTTCTTTTCAGAGTTCAGAGCAGTACCTAAGAATACAACATTAGTTAATTTATTGACAGTTTTATCTTGTAGAATTTGTAAAGGGAGTGTTTTGATGTTAGACACAAACACCCATCGCGATTGAACAGGGAATATTATATCTCGTGTTTCTATTAAACATTTGATATTATTCAATACATCTTGGATGAAATCAATGTTGTATAAAAGGACAGCAATAGTTGGTTTTTGTCTGTTGTGAATCGAATCATTCCAAACACACTCAGTAACATTGCTATTGCGATTAATATCAGTATCCGGTGCTGAGATGTTGAGATCAGATGTGTTGGGAGAACATGGAACACTGAGAACGTGCTCATCGACCATCATTGATTGACTTGGTCCTTGTGGTGAACTGGGCAGAGTACTTTCTACGGCATGCGACGACTTAATTAGTAGGGCACTAAAAAGCGTTAACTTGGTTGTATGTTCCAAATCTTTAAGAACCAACTGTAGTAAGTCCTCGCTATTTTTCTCGTAGAAGATGGAAATATCATCGACTTCAACAGCTTTTAAAATATACAGTAAAGTTTTTCCCAATATTTCTGAATATTTATCCTCCATTGAAGCAGAGTATGTCATTGCCGCATATTCATCTGGCGGTAAAATAAGTAAAATGAACGTTTCAATTACAAAGAGCTCTCTAACTCCAAGGTTAAACATAATTGAGGTATTACTGCCAGTCTTTTAATAGTTTCAACATTCAATTTGCTTGTGGATACACCATCAGATTACAATACAGTTCTATGTCCTGTCTTAATTTGGTCTTTTAGCATACGATGTGAAAAAAACGGGTCCACTATTCTGATATTTGAATTGTTCACTGTAACTTAATAGTTTGATGATACTATCATACATCTTATTTTGACCTGGTCTTCTTTTGTTAATTATTTTCGCCGAATGTTATGAACTATGCTTGCCGGTTATTTCAACGCCTCAATATGAAAAAAAAAACGTTCGACTGGAAGAATAAACACACCATTAACACTATTGTATCATATCTGTTGGAACTCCTTTTTTTCCATTCAGACTGGAACTAAGCGAAGATCTACTCTAAGTGATTTAATTTTCAAGACACGTGTGTTGTCATCGATACTTATATCATCGATTTTCATTTAATGATTTGATTAAAGAAGTTATTTTCATAACATTTAGCAATTATAGACGCTTGTATCTTGTATTATATTCTACTTGATGTTAATGTTTCTAATTGCGGAAACTGTTTAATTAATAGCATCAATAAAATTAGTCCGTTGTTTGCTCTGATCTCATATTACTAAAAAAATCTCTTGTACAGAATATTATACTATTTACACACAAAAAATACCTTAATGTCATGAAGGTGTAGTGTATTTTTTAAAGCATACATTATTCAAAAGTACTGGTTCCTCGAGTACAATAACCTCCAAGAATATGTCGACTAGCAAGGGAAAGTGTAAAATGATTATTAAAAGGATTCAAACAAAAGGTTAAGAAACGAAGGATACATCGTGTCCAAACCACACCCGCATTCATCATACATACTAGATAATAAGACCAGTATTCAAGATACGATGCAAGGAATATAGCCGTAAAATTTATGCATTATTAAGAGAGAGGACTATGTTTCAGCTACCCATACTGGACAAAGCCTATAACGAATTTGATGACGTTATAAAAACAATTGATATCTGCTTTGGATACTTATGATAGCAGCCCAAAAATTGAGACTATTGTCTTGCGGTGATGATTTACTGAAACTAGGTTTTCGTTGATGAAGGCAAACATGTATTATTGTTCTTCTGATGTGCTAACTACTGTAGTCTGGCGCGTATTTAGAAAACGCCTGAAGGAGGGGATGTGGGACATAAGTACGCTACTGACTGTAGTTATGATTTCTGATTCACACAGAATATTATAATTCTCTCTTTAAAAAAACTCATAGCAAAATATATAATTTTATATAATAAACAGAAAAATAAACATTCTAAAATTCAAAATGGCTTCAATGATTATACTTTTATCACAATCAAAAGAACACAAAATAACAATCACAATAACTCTTAAATCTTACTCACTTTAATTAGTGCTTAGCTTTTATTTATGTAAGAAAATCATGTCTTCTTTCAAGTGAAAAATATATATATTTGAAACACCTTTGCCATTCTCAGACACAATTCTTAAACATCCACTAAGTAGAAAATAATTAAGGCAGTTCTGAAAAAGTTACTGATTTTAGCATTCATTTCATCTGATAGGTCAATCACAAAATTTAGTTTTACAAACTATGATAACATCTAGACTTTGTGTATTTTGTGAACTTGAATGTAAGCCGAATCAAGGGCAATAAATCAGCATCGCTTTGATCAGAAAAATGAAAGTTGAACCAATGAAGAAGTAACTAAATTGTTATAAGGCCAACTAAACATTTCCATGTTTTTACTAATAAGTGTTAAGAAGAAAGAACTATAAACCTTCATATATGGTTATATAAAAAAAAACAAAAAAAATAACTCAACAGATCAAAACAAAGCCATCCTTTTTTTCTCGTGCCATCAGATAAAAGAAAATAACATTAATAATTTTACAAAGTAGTAAAGTAGTGGGAAGATGTGTTGATACAGTTGCTGTATAGAACTCTGATTAAATACAAAATTAAATACCAGAATCTTAACATGCAAACTTTGTAATAGTAAACCCTTGTATATACATACAAATAACAGTTTCCACATTCTATTAGATACCATTGCATATCCTTGCAAAAAGTATATCAAATTCTTATGGAAGACATACATATAGCTTAGTTAACCTTGTATTAGAAGATATTGATTTAGAAATAAAAAATAATAATGGATTTCTAATGCATATTGCAAGAAAAACTTAATTAAAAGAGATAAAAACTGTCTCTTTCTTTGCTTTTATACCAACTGAAAGAGATCAGCTTATATTAGAAGCTTCATGTTCACTATAATTTTACCCGAACATCAGATTTTAAATTCTGAATCTTCATTAAGATAGATGAAATTGTGCTCTTATCAGCTGGTAAAGCAAATGACTGTTCTGTACAACATCAACACGTTTTTATAAACATATAACATGTATATTGGTAGTATCAAAAGTATGCATAAATTTTCATATAATTTAAAGAACTGGAAGAATAAAACCTACAGAAAAATGTATCTTGTTTCTAGGCATTTAGGAACCTAAGAACAAGTTTCTATCAACTCATTCCTTTGCACTGCATCATCTCATTGTTAAAAAAAACTGCATCATAGTAAAGTTATTGTAAATTAAGAGACTTTGCAATGAGATGCTCCAATATGACAATTTTGTACAATATGAACTATTCAAAACTGGATTTAAATGACTTTGCTAGATTTACATATTGTTCTAGTAATGGAAATGATAATGATGAATAATGTAAAAGCACAAGTCAGATAATATGATATCATATATAAATTTGCTTGCCTAATTCACAAACTAGCACTTTAAATCAGTCAATAACAACGATAGCCACAAAATATATTCCCTTAACTTCAACAAAATAATAATATAAAAAAAATATATATAACAAACAAAATAATGATTCACACACAAAGCTAATTTGCACTATGTGTAATGAATGGACCAATCATAATATAATACAACTACATAAAATATATATATTGTATTTTAATCTAATTGATGATAATGTAGATGAACAATGTTGATTTGCTTTGTTTAACAGGATGTATGACAATGTCATCACTATGTAAAACAGGCATAATATTTAATATTAATCATTTTATGTAAAACAGGCATAATGTTTGTTACACATCATTATGTAAAACAGACATAATATTTAGTACTAATCATTTTATGTCAACAGGCATAAAACCTGTTACTTATCATCATGTAAAACAGACACAATGAAATAGGCATATTGTATGAAACTCATCATTATGTAAAACAGGCATATCATCCGTTTCTCATCTTTATTCAAAACTGGCATAATGTCTGTTTCTTATCATTATATAAAACATAACTATGTATAGCATGCTGAATGTCTGTTTCTCATCAGGTAAAGAGGGCATTATGTATGTTACTCATCATTATGTAAAACAGGCATGATGTATCATCATTATGTAAGAAAGGAATAATGTCTGCTATTCATCACTATATAGATAAATCAAAACTAAGTTTACCATTGGTCTGATATGGTTTTAATAACACAGATTCACCGGTATCACTTCTCTTCTACAAAATAATAAAATCAGAATAAAACTATTTATCAAAAGCACATGTAACTATACCTTTCAATCTATTTAGTATTACTAATAATAAGTATAATATTACCAAAACCAATTCTCACATTAATATTTGAAAAAGAATTACTGATGAATAAATCAAAAATTAATGTATCATTTAAGAAATATATTCTGCTATCACTTTGACAGCTGAGTTAACATCATGAATATCAAAATCTGTTTTTGTTTTAGTGGCTGTAAGAATGACTCACTATTGATAATTACAAAATAGCAATTAGACTGTACATTTAGTCCAAAGAAATAAAACACACACACAGCAAATTCACTAAGCTACAGAGTGAGGAGAGAATGAGAAGGCTGAGAAGCCAACACCAAAGGCCAGAGAAAAAAAGAATTTTCAATAGCTGAGAAAATTGTGAAAAGAAAGGATATTTTTCAGAGGAAAGTTTAAAATTCTTTTTTATATGCAGACTTTGCACAACTAGCTTAACTTTCAACAGTTCAATATAAATTTCGAAATATCTATATCTTTTCTACAAAAAACGGTTTTATCTACTGTTAACAAAAATCTATAAGCAGACTGGAAATAAAATAGCTCAGTACAAATTTTATATTGAAATAATAATCAATTCTTACTTATTTAGTACAAAAGCCATATCTTTGTATGCCCTTTCGATGCTTTATTTAAATCAAGCTATGTTGAGCATGGAATAACTTAGTTCAGAATGAGGTTGTTGATGTTGACTAGATCGGCCAATCTTGCTTGGGATAGTCAGTTGTAAAGATTCATATGATATTGTACCAAATATACTTTGAAAATTAGCAGCAATAGCAATTTGATGATAGAGCCACCATTGAAAAAATATGACTTTGATGTACCAAATAAAGACAGAATTGAACACTTTAGTCAGAAGGCAACACATCACATCAAGATTTAATATTTGTTAATATCAGCCTAAAACTAATAATTGTTAGTAATCCTGTCAAGTTGTTGATATTGTTACCTATGAGATTATGTTGAGATATTGTCAATTTGCCTGATCGTTTAGAAAAAGCAATGGATAATGTGTCTTTCATGCTAACATGATGATGTACCTAGAAAATATTTACAGAAGTAATAAAAACTTAAATGTTTACAATATACCTAGAAAAATATAGATGTTCAGATATTGTTAAGTTGTTTTTATTTCTTTTCTTTCCGTGAGATGTTTTCATTTGAATTTTCACTATGGAAAGGATGTAGGAGAAGCTTGAAATTACAGCAAATAATTCTAAGAATGAAAATTGGCTATTTAAGAATCAGGGCCTCTCAGTCAAAAATGGAACATTTTCTCAAGTTGGCTCCATAAAGTTTCAAGAATAGATCATCAAAATAACAGACAGTAATGATTGGTTCTTCAGAATTGATAAGATGTTTTTTCTTAGTGACAGAAATCTTGTTTTGATTTGATTGCAAATTATTGGATAGAATATGGTCAATTGGAATAAAAAATGACCCAATGAATATCTTTTCCCAATTCCATCAAAATTTAAAGAACTCATTACTTTGGTTTCATTTTTGACACAAAATACCTGATTAAATTAATTGACATTAATAGTCATATTGGACAGATTTGGTGCAAAATCAAACGATACAAAATTCTGTCCAATAAATGACTTATTCTATCTAAACTTATGCCTTATAAAAAAAAATCTTGTAAAAACATTAAAAAACATTCTGAAAAGAAAATACTCCTTTCACGATGCAGATTTGTTATCACAACATGTATAATTCCACAACAGAATATATCCTGAAAACAATGTTCCTGACATTGGTAGCCAAGGATTTTAAACAGTTATTGGTGTCAGGAATTAGGAAGAAATAGCATGGTATATTATAGTACCGGTACTACAAGCCTTATAACTATACAGTACAACATTTACATACAATTATAATTTCAACAGAGCCTTCATGATAGGGAAATGAAATAGTTTTAAATTTTGTTCTTAGCTACCAATCAAAACACTATTTCTAAATTTTGATTCTTTTGTTAGTTTTTGAAAAAGCTTTTTATTTATTTTGTTTCTGTTCTGTCTGAAGAAATCTCTAGATAAATATAAAGACTATTTAGATGTAGATTACATACTAGGAGTTATAATCTGATATATCATAATCTATATATGGTCATGCTAGGCATACTATATATGCATTACATCATACACTATCATAGTTTTATCACCTAACATGGTATATGATGTTTTATTAATCATATATCATTCAAACCAAATCTTTTTTCTAACATTTCTCTGACAGTTTTTCAAGAGTTACAGGAAGTAATGACATCAAAATGTACATACAAAGGCAAAAGAACCTCTTTTGAATCTGTTTAAAAGATATTTGCATCTTTACAATATCAAATAATAAAGAACTGTATCTAATTCCTTGCTTGCAATTGTCACAGAAGTTTGTAAATGCAAGGACTTGGTCAGATTCTATGTTAGCAAATACAGCCAATCAAGAGTCCTCTACAAGATGTCTGTAAACAATAAACCATGTTTAGTCGGTCTGCAAAAGGGCTATGATTGGATGTATTCGCTGGAGTATAATCCAATCAAATCGCTACATTCTGAGCTACAAAAACAGATGGCTATTGCAGGTATAGACGTATATACATGTGAAATTTAACATATGACAAAAATATGATAGTGTATACCAGTATAAGCTAGAAGGAAAAGAAGATAAATCTGACACCAATTGGAAGACAAGAAGCACTTACTTATTCTATACTATCCAATATAGAAACTCTATTATTACTGAAGCAACAGTGTGGTCCCATCTAAACAAAGTAAGTAGCTTAATAGATATATATTATACAGAGTATTGAAGTACCACACAATATTGTTAAGTTCATTTTTGGAAGAAAAGAAGTAAAAATCTATTTTTTGTTTTAAGTTAATAATAAAGATCTAATCACCATCATATAACATTGACAGAAGAAATACCAAGCAAAAGTCTGTATCAAAAATTGTTGAGTGGTTGATTCCCTGTCATTTTGCTCACTAGTTTTAACTTAGTACATTGGAATATAATAATAACATCATTCTCAATCTTGTTCAATGAGTTATTGTCTTAAACATGTCTTGTTAACATGCAATATATAATGAATAATGACCCCTATCTCATCAAAATAGCTATTTATTTTGATATACTATTTGCTGATAAAATTCTGAAGAAATATATGTTTTCTACTATAAACTGCTGTTATTGACAAGTCAGATTTCATTAAGAATTGTGTGGAATTAAGCTTGATATTTCCTGTTAATTATATTGCTCAGAATATTTTCTAGATATTGAAAACTAATGAAATATCAGGTTTATGTTTGTATAGAAAAATATCATGTTAGTAATACCATAAAAAATTGAAAACTTAGATCCTTAAAAAAATGATTTACTAATCATAAGAACAAAATCTACTCAATTTCTATTGTTATTTCAAATAAATTCATATGTTAAACAAAATAAAAAGCATATAAAAGCAATAGCTTCAATATCTTTTAAAAATAATATCATTTAACATTCTATATTTACTTATTAAGACTGGATAATTTGATCATGCCTATTGTATTTGGCAAGTTACATTGGAATTCAAGATAAGCTATATGAATACATGTAAAATGTAATCATGCATGATAAGTCTAAGTAATACTTACTTTAGTTTGACTAAGATGATTGCGTATATCTCTAACACAGCGTATTATGATATCAGGTAACAGAGCTGTTATCACTAACAGTAACATCATTAACCATACTGGTCCACTTTTTAACATTTCAAATATCACAAAATACATAGATTGACTACTTAACATCCAGCTTCTGTAATAAATACAGTAGGTCTTCTGATTTCATACTAAACATACTTGTTTATGTTTATAATTAACATAAAATGTCAGCATTGAAAATATACTGTACAAGCATCTCAATCAATGACAACTATGTAAACTAAACATGTAAATACTGATTTATACTGCTATATATAAAATAATTCAACTTACGGCCAAATGACTCCACTGTATAAGAAAGTCAAAGCTAAACAGCCTATACCAGCAAATATATAACCAAAATATGTTGCAAAACAAAAATAATATGTCTCTAAACAAAGCTGAAACATAAGACATCATATCTTCAACTTACTATCAAATGGTTAGGTCATGGAACACATTTTGTTTTCCAATTTCGTTATCTTAGCAATAATAATTCATGTAAATTTCCAAGTGTTACTCTATAGACTTCAACAGTTCTAGTAACTTTTGGTCATATTATTAGAATTGCAACTAGTCAAAATATTAAAATATAAATATTGATATACAAATTTGTCTTGTTAGGAATTTACCTTGACATTAACTGCTATAGTACAAACAGTAAATACAATAGAACCAAAACAAGCTAGTCCTAGCATCTGAAAATATATTATATTAATATAGCATCTTAAATATTAACCATTTAAAAAAATCATTGCTATGTGTTAAATCAATAGGCCAACACAAACCAATAAAAAAACATGCCCCATAATGAGTTCAATATTATTTTGGACAGTAATCACTAAATTTTTTATTATTCTTAAAGCAATAAATTCTAACTATGGAGATGCTCAACAAATTCTTTGGTCTCTGTATGTTTTAAGCAGCTAATCTATTTTGAGTGGGCCTTCAAGAATTACATTTTTTCAATAAATTTCCCACATAATGGCGATCAAAATCATTATTTGATGAACAAATGCACACTTTGACTATTTATTCAAATGAATTTTTCATATAAAGAGCTAAAAAAATACACAAAAACCTACTTTTCCTGAGTGGAATGTAGAGGATTCATATTGAAAGACATAAAAAACACCAAAATAAAACACCAGACTGTGCCATACACCTGAAATAAATAAACAAATTAGTATATATTAAGAAAAAACTCAATATAATCAGATAATCAACTATAATTACTGAATAAATATAAATATTTGACATACCCAACAGATTCCATTTCAGAAAATTCTTCCAGGACAAGTATTCATTCTTGGTGATTCGTCTGAAAAAAAAAAAAATAAAAAAATAAAACACACAGTCACACATTTTTACAAATTTTTAACTTGTTTGTTTATTCAATTTTTATATAATATTGAATAAATAACCATGTGTTTGTTACATTAAAAAAAATGAAAAAATGTAGTCAGTTTAAAGTATTTTTTATAAGTATAGTGACTTACTGATATAAATGTGGTTTTTCTAATAAAGTATCTTGTGGTATATGTTGTTCAAATATTCCATAGAATAAAATAGGTAGGGAGGTAAAACATATATTATAAAACAATAAATAATAACTATCAAATAATGGCTGAAATAAATAGAAAATAATAGTTAATAATCAATTACAAATGCTGGTAAAAAATATAATGTGCACAGTAAAAACAATAATAGTGCTTTGATGTTGACTACTTACATACAGTTTACAGAGCGTAATTTCAAAATTAAAATCTCATGTCAATTCAACTAAAACATACCATGCCATTTAGACTAACATCTCTTCTACAGAAATATTGACAACTGTGATATAATCAAGGTATACAATTCAACGATCTTCTAAGAAGTTACTAACCTGCGCAGATATTTGGGAATAGACACCAAAATAAATTTGGCTTGTTATAAAGGCTACATTCTGTAATTAAAAAACATAACAAACATATATTTGAGTCATTAATTCAAAATCAATTAGATTGAAGACTTCGGAATTTAAAAAGCACACACATAGTGTACAAATAATCATTATACAACATTAGGGGTAGAGATCAAATTAAAAAATGTACACAACGTTTCAACAACTTACATTGTCATCATTATAAGATCATAAGAATTACCAGTATAAGTGAAACAGGATGAGTTTAAAAGGACCTAGAGTTTCTAGTCATGCATTCAAAGGTATCGACTAGATCTCTATCAAAGAGGCATTCTTAAATACATGAGACATTTACCTTATAAAAAAAATACTGGACTAAAGTTGCTATGCGGATGTAATAATAATGACCATGTAATAACAGAGCTCTCATTAAAAATTTAAATTTAACAAAAGCATAATCACTACATCTAACAGCTTGTCTTCCTTCTTTTCCCATTATACCTTCAATATCAAATTAATCACATTCTTACCAATATGTCTTTTGGCATCAATGAAATTATTTAGCCTCTTAATCAACGTACTCCTTCATCCATTGAACTATATCAAAGTAAAGAGGCTTCTGCTTCCTATTGGTCTCCAACAGGCAATATGATAAGATGACTAAGCATTTTCACGTCTCTGTTGTGCTATATCTATGCCTAATGGCATAGGCGAGGCACACAGGAGGGTGTTGATTTAGTGTAGAGTGCACAAGGAAGTCAGATGACCAGTAAATTGTACAAAAACAGGAGTTTGAGCAGTTTCCCAAAAGCATTATTTTCGGGTGGTGAGCGATAAATTTCGATTTGCTCAAAGTTGTCACCTAAGTCACCATTCTTCATTATGTTACAATTGTCCAGTTCTTGTAAATGTATCATTATGATGTAGGCAGTAATATCTTTGTTAATATCGTACCTATTCCAATATCTGCTTCTTGTATCATACTAACATCATTAGCACCATCTCCAACAGCTAATGTTACTGGTTTATCTTTACTAGTTTTAATCAATCGTACAATCTGACAATAACAAAAATATTCACTCAAAAATCATTTACGTCTATGCGTTTGAGGAAATCTATGCGTTTAAGGAAAACTTGTAGCCCAAACTTCTTTGAACAGTTTTCAACCCAATAGCATAAAGGTATGAGTCCACATTTCGAATATTGCTTATTTGTATATTTATCACAGTGAGAACATAAAAGGTTGAGCAAGTCTTGTGGAAGTCAAAATCAAGCATGTGCAGTCAGCTAGCAATTACTATGAACTATTACCTAGCCAAAAAATTCTTACCTCAGCCTTTTGTATAGGAGACATTCTACAGCATAAGACAGCTACACATTTCTTACATAGTTTTAGAAACATATCACAGTATTGTTCAAATATAAAAATTAATGTGCTGCCATCAACTATTAATGCATACTGCATATTGACTGGTCCTTCTTCAATACTGTATAAAATACAAACAGATTGATTAAGTTTTTTAATTCCATATCTCAATCAAGAAGCACATAAAATACTTATACTAATAAACTGTAAGAGGTTCTCGTCTATCAAGTTAAAGCTTCTTTTTGAATTATCTAACCTCGCAATAGCAAAGCCAAATGGAACTTAAAATGTTTTACTTCTTTTAAATGTTTTGAATACAATGTAGAAGCTGTTAGTGTCTCCAGAATGAAATGAACTTCAACAAGAGCTTTGAACTTTGATATGTTTACATTTCTAATAAACGCAGTCATACCTTATCAGATGAAGTCTTAGTTTCTCAGCACAGAACATTGATTCCTCTATTTTTGTTAGATGTAATTCATTCATTCCTTGTTTAAAATGTCCAGCTGAATAACTGATATTAACTGCTGTTTCTTCTTTATCACCAGTTAATACCCAAATCTGAAGAATTGTTGAAGAATGAACTGATTTTATGCTAGTATAAAGAAATATTAAAAGAATTTTTGATGAACATTACATTTGACAAATAAGAAATTTGAAGGGAAAGATAAATATATACAAAATATATATATTTTTCAAATTTCGGTACAAAGGTTTGTTGAAATTTTATGACTCTTATTATCTACTCAGAATCAATCTAAATACAACTATACCTTAATACCAGCATGTCTTAGAGATGTAATGGTTTTGGGAACATCTTCCTGTAATCTATCTTCTACTGCTGTAGCACCCAGTACATGTAAATCAGTCTCAACAAATTCAAATGCTTCAGAAAGCTGAAATAAAAATGAGGTTGTTAATGAACGGAAAACTCCCACACAGCAGAAAATCAATGCTTTTGTCTTTTAAGTCAAAACTTTTACATACAGTTCAGTCATACAACAAGTATACCAAATTCAAAAATCTGCATAAAATGGGGTCTCTTATCACTTTTCTAGGTCTAACGCGTATTGTTTATGTTTGGTTTTATATCATAATGATATGATCATACCCGTTGTTGTCTATTCTGTAAAGCCGTTCTAGCACTATGTAACAATTTATCAAATTCATTATACGTGTCTTGTGTTAGTTGTCTTTGTGCTAAAGCTAATGTTCTCAAACCAAGCTGAAAAATAAGTAGACATGAATTGGTATATTCGAATCGAAATTGTACAGTACAATGCATACAAGACAAATATATATACATGTACATACTTATGCAAGAAAAAAAACTTTTATGAAATTGAGAGTTTTTAAAACCTACCATAGCAAAATGATCAATATGGCGTCGTGTTGATATAATATCACCTGATATCACTTTATCTAGTACTGTTGATTCAGCTCCTTTACATAGCAGGAATATATCTCCTATAAATAGAATGTGAAATTATTTGATCACGATATAGTCCTTGAAGGTATGAAGTTGTTTAATCTACATTAGGTTTGTATTAAGACTTTGTGACTTAGCATTTAAGTTGAAATTTTGTAAATTACCATATTTTTTAGCATTTCGATTATATGGCTGCTAGCACAAGAAATACTATGTCTGATAATAGTTTAACTTACCATTATCACACTTAACTATAACACTCATTCTCTTTCTATCAGCATCAAATTCTAATGTATGTAATAACTGATATCTTTTCATATCTTGTTGAAATGAAACCTCCATATAGTCATCATTAATACCATGATACACTATACCATATCTACAATTTACAGAATACAACATGATATTACTATACCATATCTACAATTTACAGAATACAACATGATATTACTATACCATATCTACAATTTACAGAATACAACATGATTTACTATACCATATCTACAATTTACAGAATACAATATGATTTACTATACCATATCTACAATTTACAAAATACAACATGATATTACTATACCATATCTACAATTTACAGAATACAACATGATATTACTATACCATATCTACAATTTACAGAATACAACATGATATTACTATACCATATCTACAATTTACAGAATACAACATGATTTACTATACCATATCTACAATTTGCAGAATACAACATGATACTACTATACCATATCTACAATTTACAAAATACAACATGATACTACTATACCATATCTAAAATTTACAGAATACAACATGATACTACTATACCATATCTACAATTCACAGAATACAACATGATACTACTATACCATATCTACAATTTACAGAATACAACATGATATTACTATATCATATCTAAAATTTACAGAATACAACATGATACTACTATACCATATCTACAATTTACAGAATACAACATGATATTACTATACCATATCTACAATTTACAGAATACAACATGATTTACTATACCATATCTACAATTTACAGAATACAACATGATACTACTATACCATATCTACAATTTACAGAAATACAGATAACAACATATTGCACAATAGATAGATCTTACCTGCTGCAAGCTTCAACAAAGGCTTTTTCATCAGGTGATGAAGCTTGGTATTCATATTCATAATGATATATACTAGAGGCTCCTAATGAATCATCTTTAAATGATGTAGGTACATCAACTCTACATGTATGACATAGACATAACACTCGAAAAAACTCCTCCATTTTAGTCTGAAAATAAATGAAACTTTGATGGAACCAGATGGAAAGTATAATATAAACCCCAAGTACTAACGATTCAAACTGCAAAATAAAACCTGAATCCAAAACAACATATTGGCAAAATAATCTTTATACTGATTTTCAATTTTTCTTTGACAGATTATTTGGCATGACTTCAAAATGAAGCAAATACAACACAGATCTGTTCAAGAAAGATCGCATTAAGAACCAGACAATGTGGCAAACATTGCTTTCTTGTCCAAACTATATAACTTTTCTTTCACTGGAATTGATCAAGAACTGGATTGATCATAAAATAGTAGAGATTGTTAACTTACAGAATACTGAGCCACATATTCAGATTGTTGATCACCATTACTACTAGTATAAAGTCTACCTGATACTTCCTCATATAATTTACCATCAATAGAACATTGTCGAAACTTCATATCATTCTCTGTTAATGTACCAGTTTTATCAGTGAACAGATATTCTACCTACGAATTGGTAAAATAAAATAGTGCTACATCTAATAAAAAAAAACAATGGTTAAATTGAATTCAAGAAGGAATGAATAAGTTACATAATTAATTAAGTGAATGTTTATATATGATATTCTAGACATAAACTAAATAAAAATATAAGTTAAAGAATTAACAGAGCCAATGAATGATTATATGTTGATGAATTAACGAATAAATACAATTTAGGTAAGAACAATATCTCTTCATTTGAGTTATATTTATGTAAATTATTGGAATCCCATGGTAATATATATGCCATATTAACAATATCATCTATGTAGACTCTATAAAAGAGATACCCAGTTGACAGTTCAGTTGTAGAGTGGCATGAGGTGTTCACGAAGATTGACCATGCACTCATGCCCTACCTACTAACTACAGTGTAGTCAGGCCACTGTACTTCAAAAAAAACGTAAATTTTTACAAACTAAGTCTGACCTGTCCTAATTCTTCATTAAGATCTGATGTATTAGCTCTAGCAGCTAAATTCATTTTCTCATCATACATTTCTTTATCCCAACTAAAAAACATGGACCCAATAAACTTCTGTAATTCTGAAAGAAAAAATCATTAAATGTCGTCTTAATAACAAATATCTTGGTATTGGTTATTTGGTATTGTGATACATTCTAAATGGGCAAAGATCACAATAATATAAAGATTATAGCTATTCAAATCTTTCTAAGAATGTGTTTAGTAATACAAATTATTGTGTTAAAAATAGTTTTTATCAGTTCAGTTTTAAGGGATATTTTTCATTTTAAATGAAATGAGATGTTTACTTACCAACAGTAACATATAAAGATATAGGAATGATATAATTATATAAAACCATATAAGCTAAAAAATCTTTTAATATATCCAACGCCTGAAGTAAAAAAAAAATATTTCATACTAAATAATGTCTTCATTCAAGAATATTTGCTAGCTTATTACTTTACATTGAAATCATTTTGTATTACTTGTTGATCAAAAACAGGTGTAGATTTCTTTTAACTAGTTAATGCGTAGTGACTGAGCTTCAGCCAGTATCACATTGGATGCTAATATACAAGACAATTAAATGCAATACCATAGCTATTTTTTTAACTTATTCAAGGTATATAAGTAGAATACCCCACATGGTAATAAGAATTCTAAGGTAAAAGGTTTTATGTCACTTGTAACACCTTCTGTCTGAGGTATAATAATATTTGTACTTACAGTGGCATTGTCACCACTACCCTTGGGTATATACCAGGGTAACTTATGATTCTCTGTATACCAGAATTTTAACCCTGTAGACACAGCACATTCTATTAATAACACTAACAGGAATGTCAATAAAAAATTATTCATGGACCTGTAAAGATAACAGATTATTACATAGCTTTGAAAAAATCCAAATATGGTATGTTATATCATTTTGAAATTTGTTTTTACAGAATGTTTAAGTCTAAATTAAGGTAGTACTTTTACTTTATATTCTATAGAATTTTCAGTTCTCACTCACTTTTCAACTCTAGAAAATTTGGTCTGTTTAAATTTGGAATTTAGTGCCATCTTGGATTCTTGACCAGTATAAATCGCACAACCTGAAAAAAAACCCCAAAAACCACTAGAATATGAAGTTCAAAAACATACTACTCTATTAGGATTCATTCAACAGTTTGATTTAAACCTCCATTTCCTATCTAATGGCTGAATTAAAAACCCTGGGTGGTATAGTTCAAATTATGGTCAGCAATAAATGAAAAGGTGACTAAGTAGACATCTTCTCACACTATTTCCCACGACAGAAAATCCTGTCAAGACAATTGCCACACAGCATGGCCAAATAACTACAAGATACAGAAGATTATTGTCACTTTGGGGATTTTACCACCCAGAGAGTGGCTGTATAACTTACCATAGATATATGAGGTATTTTTTAATCTAGCTCCTCGTAGTAACATATTTTCTGGTCCTAATGATTTGATAAGGTTTTGTTGACCTGATTGAGGTAGATGAATATTACCAATGAATCGATATAAATCAGGTTTAGGTTGTTCACATTCTACAAAACCTTCAAAATTATCAAACTCTGTCTCATTTTGAAGGTGACGTGTTTCTGGTACACAACTATGGGTCTGAATTGATAAGATCATAAATCATACACATTTTGACCAAATTTTATTTTCCTCTTTTAACAAGTTTAACAAGATTTACAGTAATATGTTAAGGGTAATTCAAAATCTATTCAAAAAACTATTTTACAATTCATCATGCTAGTATGCTGCACAACTTGTGATTTGTGAAAACAATGTATCTTATCTCTTGATACAGGATAGTTGATATTATTCCAATCCTTTTTTAGTTACTGCTAATTTCAAGACAAATCCCTTGTTAATACACAATTTTATGTAAGTTCATAAAAAAAATTGAGATACATATTACACCAGAGGAGAAATATGCTTGATATCAGTTTAAGATTATAGTTTTTAATAAAGATGGATACCTTGAGATTAGTTTCACCATCTAAATTAGCTGTAGTTATATAACATTCTCCTTCTTTATTAGATGATGACAATAATAATAAATCACAGGGGAATCCATCATTACATTTTACTTTTATTATATCACCAACCTAAATTCAAATAAAGTAGCAAATAATTCTAGGATGTTTTAAACATGGATAAAATAACAATAAATTGTACAATTCTGCATCAAAAAGTGTAAAAACAGTAGCTTCATTTAAAGCTAATAAAAGCAACCAATGTCAGAGCAAATGAAAATGAAAAGAGTCTCAATATTCAAAGATATTTTCCCTCTCACAATTATTCAAATTTTGTGGCCTGGATAATCTAATATAAACTAAATAAATTGTAATTCAGGTGCTGTTTTTTCACAATTTTTCTTCTTTGCAGAGGCATACCCTGTATGATATACATGAACAATAGCACACTTAATTAGTGACTTTTCTACAAGATGTCATGTTCAAACCTGCTAGCTATATGAATATGGATATTTCAGTTGTTTACCTTAATATGCATAGATTTAACCATTAATAGTTGTTTATCACGTAGAACACAAGCAGGTCGACTGTTAACCTCTTTATCAGCTTTATGTCTTAACCAATCTTCATAACCCTAGATAAATATTAAATGGTGTGGAATAAATAAGAATTCAGTATTCAAACTATGTATTGTATTGGTTTTACCTGTCAATTATGTTGAGCTGGAGTTTACTTTGTTTTTTTGGTATCAAGGTTTACAATAACATAATGTAATAAGAGGAAGCGATTTTGAATGAAACTAGTTCAAGCATAATCAAATATCAATATATACACAAAATAGACAATATTCTGTTAGACTGAGGGCTAGTATTAGATTGTTGACTGTTATTGGGTGCCATGGGTTCCAATTCTCTTAAAGTAAGAAATTTTTAAAGCCACAGCTTATGTTTAAAAAGTAAAGTCTGCACAGTTATGGCTTTTAATCCCACACAACAAGTCAATATAGAGGAATAACATTCAGGGTACAACACAACCATAACATGGGTGTAGAAAAAAAGTTGACCCTTAAAAGACCAGCTGTCATCTGACATAGACAAAAAAGAATGACATTGTTTAGCCTGAATGTTAATTGTCAGAAATGTTATGAAAGTTAGAACAGTCTTCTAAGCCGTAATTGAATTGCAGATGATCCTGATACTTCTGAAAAAGGATATAGCTCTCTCAACTGGATATATGTAGATGACTGTATTCTTTTCATTTTATTTAGCTTTTTAGTAAATTCAGAGACATATACAAACCTGTTTAAAAGCTGTTACACTAATAACAAATACCAACGGTAATATACTGGTAACAGGAGTGACTGGTGTATCTATAGATAACTAGAAAATAAAATAACAAACACTAATAACAAATACCAACGGTAATATACTGGTAACAGGAGTGACTGGTGTATCTATAGATAACTAGAAAATAAAATAACAAACACTAATAACAAATACCAACGGTAATATACTGGTAACAGGAGTAACTGGTCTATATCTAGAAAATAAAATAACAAACAATAATAACAAATACCAACGGTAATATACTGGTAACAGGAGTGACTGGTGTACCTATAGATAACTAGAAAATAAAATAACAAACACTAATAACAAATACCAATAGTAATATACTGGTAACAGGAGTAACTGGTCTATATCTAGAAAATATAATAACAAACACTAATAACAAATACCAATGGTAATATACTGGTAACAGGAGTGACTGGTCTATATCTAGAAAATAAAATAACAAACACTAATTATAACAAATACCAATGGTAATATACTGGTAACAGGGATGACTGGTCTATATCTAGAAAATATAATAACAAACACTAATAACAAATACCAATGGTAATATACTGGTAACAGGAGTGACTGGTCTATATCTAGAAAATAAGATAACAAACACTATTAACAAATAAATAATTGTAATATACTGGTAACAGGAGTGACTGGTCTATATCTAGAAAATAAGATAACAAACACTAATAACAAATAAATAATTGTAATATACTGGTATCAGGAGTTACCTGCATTATGCCTACTTTAGCTTCAACATTTCAGTAATTTGTTTATTACTTACCTGAACAACACCAATACATAGAAAGTAAAAGTTCGCTATTCTTCTAAACTGTTCAAATAAATTCTTTGGTAAAAAATTCCATACTGTATACTGAAAAAATCAATAAAAGAACTGGTGCTTAAATAAGGTAGAATTTGAAAAAAAAAATGTGTATGTACACAAAAAACAGTTTGATAAACAGAAAAAATGACTGAATATATCATTTTATAAATAAGTGTGAATCAATCATCATATACTCAATTACTCTCCTAGTTATATCATGTAAAGCCTATGACATTAACCTTATCTGATGACATTTGGTAACAGTCACTTCAATTGCTGCTCAGGTATATATCGCATTAG
>NW_008710179.1:98051-122958 GCF_000327385.1 Lottia gigantea
TTAATCCCACACAACAAGTCAATATAGAGGAATAACATTCAGGGTACAACACAACCATAACATGGGTGTAGAAAAAAAGTTGACCCTTAAAAGACCAGCTGTCATCTGACATAGACAAAAAAGAATGACATTGTTTAGCCTGAATGTTAATTGTCAGAAATGTTATGAAAGTTAGAACAGTCTTCTAAGCCGTAATTGAATTGCAGATGATCCTGATACTTCTGAAAAAGGATATAGCTCTCTCAACTGGATATATGTAGATGACTGTATTCTTTTCATTTTATTTAGCTTTTTAGTAAATTCAGAGACATATACAAACCTGTTTAAAAGCTGTTACACTAATAACAAATACCAACGGTAATATACTGGTAACAGGAGTGACTGGTGTATCTATAGATAACTAGAAAATAAAATAACAAACACTAATAACAAATACCAACGGTAATATACTGGTAACAGGAGTGACTGGTGTATCTATAGATAACTAGAAAATAAAATAACAAACACTAATAACAAATACCAACGGTAATATACTGGTAACAGGAGTAACTGGTCTATATCTAGAAAATAAAATAACAAACAATAAAAACAAATACCAACAATAATATACTGGTAACAGGAGTGACTGGTGTATCTATAGATAACTAGAAAATAAAATAACAAACACTAATAACAAATACCAATAGTAATATACTGGTAACAGGAGTAACTGGTCTATATCTAGAAAATAAAATAACAAACAATAATAACAAATAAATAATTGTAATATACTGGTAACAGGAGTGACTGGTCTATATCTAGAAAATAAGATAACAAACACTAATAACAAATAAATAATTGTAATATACTGGTATCAGGAGTTACCTGCATTATGCCTACTTTAGCTTCAACATTTCAGTAATTTGTTTATTACTTACCTGAACAACACCAATACATAGAAAGTAAAAGTTCGCTATTCTTCTAAACTGTTCAAATAAATTCTTTGGTAAAAAATTCCATACTGTATACTGAAAAAATCAATAAAAGAACTGGTGCTTAAATAAGGTAGAATTTGAAAAAAAAAATGTGTATGTACACAAAAAACAGTTTGATAAACAGAAAAAATGACTGAATATATCATTTTATAAATAAGTGTGAATCAATCATCATATACCAATTACTCTCCTAGTTATATCATGTAAAGCCTATGACATTGACCTTATCTGATGACATTTGGTAACAGTCACTTCAATTGCTGCTCAGGTATATATCGCATTAGTGGCAGGTGTTGAAAAGGTTATGCCACTATGTAGCATCTATAATTTCAGTTTATCAGAGAGATGTAAAAAAATTCATTATGTTATCAGTTAGAGACGCAGTTAATATCACAGCAGTCAGCTGACTTTATGTGCCCTAAATTGTTTTCATGTTATATTTCAAAACAAGCTTTTGATGTTATAACATTTCAATTTAAAATTTTGTTCCTTGTTAATGTTGGCTTCATGATTTAATAACTTCGTGTAATAAGGCTGTTCTTATATCTTTGAAAGAAAAGGCTATAAGTACTATTTATTCACACATTATATTTAGGTTTATAATAACAAAATATATAAATATAATTAATATAATTTATCTGACTTAAGTGCAAAAAAGTTATAAATTAATTAAATTTTTATGATTGTCATTATGAATATACTTCTATCTTTTTACATTTAAACACCTTTATTTGGTATATCAAAAGTACTAAAACTTAAGTAAGTTACTTACACTGTAACAAAATCTAAATCAAAGAAATCTTGATAAACTTACAAACTTTTATTTGAATTTAACTTGCCATATTTGCATTTTAAAATGGTATACATAAATTCAACCCTTTAACAATAAGTGTAAATAAAATAGAACATCATATATACTGAACTTGAAAAACTTAGAGTAAAAATATATGACTTTATTGTTATGTAACATCACTTTGTTTTGGTCACTTTCCCAGCCTGTCAGGGTACTGTATCATGTAATTATAAATGTGTCCAGTAGAAAAACCAGTTGTGTTTAAAGCGTCAACTTATTGCAATTTGTGACAGTGTACCCAAATAAGACCAGGCAATAAAACTTTCATTCCAAGGAAGAATTATATTAGGTTGTGCTAAACAAACTTCCATTCAAAACTGATCTTTCCAAAGTAATATAGCAATTTGATAGAAACTGGTTTGGATGACAAGAGGATGTAAATACCTGATGAATTAGGCACATCAATATGACCTTTAACCTGTTAATTAGTTGTAATTAAGGATGAAAGGAAAAGGTCAGGCCTATATCAAATATTTGTAGGTAATTAAGTTTATATACATACTGACCAAATACAATATATACACAAAATACTTCTTCAATTCATTTCACTAGTATTTCTAATCTAATTAGTTATAGAGATATACTTGAATAATGATGTGTATGTAAATCAAGGTCTAATTTAAACTTAACATGAGCAGCCTTGTTTATTTTTAAAGTACTTTAAATAGTAATGAACTTGATATAAGTCAGTGTCATATAGTTTATACTTATTCTTCCAGAAAATTAAATGAAGTACTGGTACTCGTGTTTATATATCAAATCAGACCCTGATGTTCACAAATAACTTGTTGACTAAGAAAATTTACGCCATTTTAATATTACACTCTAACCTGACAGGAATTGGAACAAATATTTATAGGCAAATCATATGTTTCTACAGTCGTTTATCATAATATCATATTAAACACATCAATGCACAGATTTTCCTTTTTTATGTACAGCTAACGTCAAAAGGCTTACAGTTATGAAATGAAAAAGAATTTTGTAGGTTACTTTTCTTCTCAGGATTGGGTTGATGAGGACGCTACACAAGGAGAGCAGCAATAGCCAATGATTTCCCACCATGATTGAGGGATCTTTTAAAATGCTAGAATATTACCCACCTTGGAAGATATGACTCTATTATCAGGAAAAGATTCTGGAATGTAAACTTCTTCTGTACTAGGATGTTTATGACCAATGTTTACTGTTCTTGTTTGTGGTTTTGGGGCAGACGTACATCCCTAAAATACAAAAGAATAAGGTTATAAAGAAACAATTTCATTTTGAGATAGAGAACCAGTATATACCCATACAGCAAAGGAATCTAAAATTCCATAGGCACAAAAAAAAATATACAACACTTTAAGAGCCAAACTTGAAAAGGAAACAAAACCAAGATATAAACACATGAATAATATCAGTCCATAGCATGTACATTCCTAGAAAGAGTCAAAAAATAGGATACAATGTTCCAAAAGAGCATGTCCTGTTCCCTCCAAACACTTTAACAGTCATCACTACAGTAGAGCTCAGATACAACTAAGTTATCTCTATCTGAAATGGCTAGCATTGCTGAATTTACCATTCAAATCTATCTTTAGTCCACTGTGTAACAACTTTCAGCTCCCACACAGAATCACAATCATAAAAAGCTCAAAGAATTTTAAGCTAACTCCTACCAAAACTACTTGGACCATTGAATTTTGGGCCTTAATTAATTCACTTCAGTCCACTAAATAATAATAATGATAAGAATTTTCAGCCTACTGTAATTGAAACTGCTTGCATCTCTGATATTGAGAATTTAGATCTTATACTTCAGTCCACTGAACAAAATATTTTAC
Source organism: Lottia gigantea (assembly GCF_000327385.1). Taxonomy (NCBI): domain Eukaryota; kingdom Metazoa; phylum Mollusca; class Gastropoda; family Lottiidae; genus Lottia; species Lottia gigantea. The sequence goes on from NW_008710179.1 coordinate 101,705, forward strand.
AAAGAGAATATCATAGCCACAGTTTAATCCTAATCGCAGATCCAAACAATATGAAGTACTGACAGAGAGAGAGAGGGTTAGTGAACTGAGTTAGTGAACTGAGCACCTGTGACCAGTCATAATGTAATTGACCATGACAATACTAATTACTTTACTTTACTAATTGCTTTATAGATGATTTAAATCACTGAATGGGATGAATCTAAATCTATTGACAAAGTCTATGTTTTATCTAGCACATCAAGTGCTCTAGGTATTAGGTATCACTAATTATGTTATAATATATATTGTGATACAAGGGCTACAATACAATATATATCAAGCATTAATATTTTTCTCTTAAATTGTCTTTTATACCTAATTTAGCCCCCAACTTCACAGTATATAATCATTAATTTTTTGTAGATAATCAATTGTTTACCAGTGGGTCAGAAGCATCAAGAAACCTACTCATAAAAGTTTGGCTTTATTAAAAGTAGTGATATTAGCAGATTATGTGCATATTGGAATCATTTGCTTATTATGTTTTAGATGATGTCTTACTAGGGCAAAAACATGGAACAATGTTCATTTGATCTGCAATGGAAAAAGCGAAACAGGTTTACATTGTCTCAAATCATGTCTTTACGCTACAAAAATTTCTTATGTATGACTCCACCTGATATTTTATTGTGATTATTTTTTTTTTCATTATGAAATTTCTAGACTAAATTTCACCAGTTTTTTAATTTCAGTGTAAGAAATATCTGTAAAGAGATTTTAATACTGCCAAATAAATTTAATTCACATAATTCAACTAAATTTTGTCTGACGATTAATATTGAAACACAATCTTCTTCTATAAAACTTTAAGACTACAATGTAAATAAGATTGAATTAGTAACAAGGTAAAATATATATAATAACAGTCAGTGTTCAAACAGGAAGTCAAATGTATTTCAATGAAAAAGATTGTTTGCTCTACCATTGAAATTTTGTATTTAATTTATGTACTTGTGTGAACTTATAATATTATTCTATTCTTTTCATAAATTAACTATTAAACATAATTCCATATGGCGATTCACAATAACTTATTGGAACTATAACAATCTTCAATGGTTTTTGCTCTATTTTATAAAAAGAATGTTTAAGGAATAACATCTATGCTCCATTTTATTAAAGGAATGTTCGAGATATCGTGGGTGACTGATTAAAACTATGTATACCGTTAACGAATTATGATGTGAAATTACTTTTCGAGAAAAACGCAAAAAAAAACTATTTGTACGCGTACTTTGTTAAAATCTTTCTTTTTAGGTATATGTGGTTTTCATTCTTTGAAAATTGAAACCTTGTATAACAATTAAAACACTCTGGCCTATTCACCCAATAACTCGTATAACAGTATACATACAAGCTTTTTCGTTTTAATCCACAGAAAAAGGAACATTGAACCGCATAAATATAATATAATATTTTACGAGGTTCTAAATATGATGGTTTAAATATGTGTTATCTAATTAGTGGTTTTTGGGTTATTTACAATCAAGCTAAGAATAAGAGGTTTTGATCAAGCGGTAACCAATGATACAATATATGTTTTAAATAAATGAGAAGACTATTATGGATTATGTTCAAGGAATTCATGCTTGATATATGCTCGATATTTTATTACAGGAATGTACAAGAAACTAGTAGTATAAGCTTACTATAAAACATAATAACAATCAAATCAATTTTAGCTTATATTATTTACTGATGGTTAATAATTATTATTATAATATAATAGACACAAAATCACTGTAAAAATATTAATATCTCTAAGCTTATATTAAACAGAACATTTATTTTTGTTCAGGTAATAATTTACCACCTTAAGTAAACAATATATTTTTATATGGCCTGTAATCTACTTAGATTTGAAGATGGTCTTTTTCAAATATTCTCTAAAATACAATTTTGATAAAATAAAAGTTTTAAGAAATACAATGAAAAATAAAATTAAGTGATTGGATAATGAGATGAAGATTAAAAGTCATTTGAAGCTATTTTTTGGTGAATATGGCTGCTGATTTACAAAAGTTTGAACTCATTTGCCTGCTTACAAGATGCAATTTGCGACCAAAGAATATATGAATGATAATTGCATTGAATGGATTTTAATCAAAATGAAAAAATCAGTTGGAATCTATAGAAATTGTGCATCAACTAGAATTGTGGGCATATTAATGACATATCGTGGGTGACCGCTTGAAACCTCGTATAACGATATCTGACGCGGAATTACTTTTCGAGAAAAACGCAAAAAACTATTTGTACTCGTATTTTGTTAAAATCTTTTTGATTATTTTTTTTACCGCTATACGTGGTTTTCATTCTTGGAAAATATAACAATTCGAGATCACCGGACTATTGAACCAAAAACTTGTATAATAATACAGTATACGAGGTTTTTCATCTTCATACGCAGAAAAGGAACATTGAACCTCGTATAATAATATATTTTACGAGGTTTTAAATCTGACTGTTTATATACGTGTTTTTTTAATTAGCGCTTTTTGAGTTATTTAGTATCAAGCTAAGAATACGAGGATTTGATCACAAGATCCGCCCTTTTGCGAGCTTTCGAACGGTACCAAAAAGTCAAAATGACCAAATATGGCATATACGAGGTTTCAAGCAGTCACCCACGATATATATTTTTGAATTCAATTAGACATCTGAAAAAAATATCTGTAATGTCAGGCAATAAAAAAATTCTCATTGGGAAATAACGTACATAGATCAAAGACCTTATTTTAGATGGGTTTGTCCATTCAATAGTTTGAATACAATGGACTAGTCACCACCCTGTTTGGTTTATTTGTAAACTTCACCTGGTACTAATAAGAGTTATAGTAGAAATCTACTAAAACCTGTATGTACTTTAAACATGTCAACCATTGACCTCATTTCACTATTTCATTAAAAACATTCACCATTTCACTACCAGATCACACTTACTATTAAAGTAGCCATCCCACATAGATCTTACCTATAATATTTTAATATTCGAATATTCAAATTCGTGGCATGAGCGAATAATTTAAACGGGTCAAAAGAGTCTAATTATCCAACATTATTTCTTCTATTTCAATAGATTCAAGTTTCAAATCTATTTGGCATTTTTCTTTTCCATGACAAAAATAATTTTTTTTTTTTACACTGAAAAACTTTGCGGGTAAATTTCCTGAATCCTATACAATGCATATAGGAACCTTTTTTCGGTAATATCTTTCACTTTCCAATTTTTTTTCTCGGATAACCCTTTTAGAAATGACAGAACTGGTACTGGTACTTAAATTGTAGTTGAGAGACATGCAATAAACAATCTTTTCAAACTGTTCTACTTTTAAAATAAAAACTAAGGAATGTGCACTTTCTGGCCAATGCAACTATTGAAGACCGATTGCCAGATATTGTATGTGTTAATGTGATATTTACATACATTAATAGAAAATAACACTTCGCAGGTGGTTGAAACTACTGATAAATTTAGAGCACTGACTGAGAGTTCATTCATAGTAGATCTATGCTATAAAATATTTACCAATTTCTCTTTTAAACGTGTCAATTTTGACGATGACATTCTGCTATTTCCTTCAAGTACTTTTCGAATTTAAAATTTAATTCAACCCATCATAACTTCCTAATTCAAGGTATACTCTTCAGTCTTACAAGTTCTTTCAACTGTTCAAATCCTGTTCAACACCCACTCATGCGACAACTTTCATTTTCAGCTGTAGTAACATGGTCTATGTGTCAATAAGTATGGTCAATTATTTCCGTCGGTGGCTCCGAACAATTTTAGAAATACCATATATAATACTAAGAAACGCAATACATTGGAAAATAATCTTGTAGTTCATGGTCAAAGTCTTTTTATCTTTGACATCTGACGTATGTCTTCAAATTCAAGTAGGCCTCCATTGTATTGAATATAAATAACTTTATGAAAAACTAATATAGGATTATCAATGATACTCAAAATGCAAAGTCGGCCTCAAAAATGAAATATTTGATTGAATTCAAATTCAGTTATTCATAATATTAACAGGTCGAAAATATGTCGTTCCACAGTACAAAGAATTGGCGAAAAGATTTGACCTAGGCTTGTTGAACCAAGTCCACGGCCCCAACCCCTCAGAAAAAAATGTAGAAGGGCATATATGTTTAAAAAAGTTCCCGGGGGAAAGGCCTCAACCAACTTAAGTGGGGCCCTCATTCATCTCGTTGAGTCACTGTGCTTTTTGTAATGGATCATTATGAATGGTGTGCAAAGATGATATAACTTATGAAAGGCGCTCAGACCGACATTTTGAATGGTAGAATTCTTAAAGCATCTTATTTATCCTATATTTTCACAGAATGCATGCAAAAAACGAATCGGAAGGGATATGATCTAGCCGCCTGTAAAGTTATATTGTAAATTGCGAACATCTAGTTCATCAAAGTATTTGGTACCGGTAGCCACTTTGATTCGTCGGTATGAAACAAAAATCACCTTAAACAAAATGCCGTTAAAGAAATCAAGGATTAACTAAATCCGATAATCCAGGTAACCCTAAACAACAGTAACTATCAACATTAGATTTCAGATTAACTAAAGGGTATAAATTAACCTATAACATACTAATTTCTATATCAACATTAAAACTTGTTACTGTTCATTAGAACATCTACAACAAGGTTTACATTTCTCCTGTAAAAAGAATCACCAAATTTCAAAATGGTAAGATACTTTTAATCAAATTGATTCTACATGACTATGAGAGCATTTCCCCAAATTATCTTTTCGAATATGTGAAAATAGACCGGAAAGGAAAAGAGAGTGAAACGCATGATATCTTCGTGTCCCCGCACTTTAGAAATTTCCAACAGCAGCACACTTTCTTCGCTTTATCTCCTTTTTTAGTTGTCTTCCCTTCAAAAATGACATTAATCTTCTACGAGAGCTGTCCATTGAATTCTACTTTAAAGAGAACTGCTCCTATAGTCTTCGTTTTTATCCCTTTTCAGCGTGAGGTTATTTATTCCATGTTGGTCAAGCTGGTGTCCAGATGGGCAATGCCTGTTGGGAGTTGTACTGTTTAGAACATGGTATCATCTGATGGTCAGATGCCTTCTGATAAAACTATTGGAGGTGGAGATGATTCCTTTAACACTTTCTTCAGCGAGACTGGAGCTGGTAAACATGTTCCTAGAGCTGTATTTGTGGATCTAGAACCAACAGTAGTAGATGAAGTCCGAACTGGTACTTATCGTCAACTCTTCCATCCTGAACAACTCATCACTGGTAAAGAAGATGCTGCTAATAACTACGCTAGAGGTCATTACACTGTTGGTAAAGAACTGATAGACTTGGTTCTTGATAGAACCAGGAAGCTAGCTGATCAATGTACTGGTCTTCAAGGATTCCTCATCTTCCACAGTTTTGGTGGTGGAACCGGATCTGGTTTTTCTCTTCCTTATTGATGGAAAGATTGAGTTTTGATTATGGGAAGAAGTCTAAATTAGAGTTTGCAGTTTATCCTGCTCCACAAGTTTCGACAGCTGTAGTAGAACCTTACAATTCAATTCTTACCACCCATACTACATTGGAACATTCTGATTGTGCTTTCATGGTAGATAATGAAGCTATTTATGATATCTGTAGAAGAAATCTGGATATTGAAAGACCAACTTACACCAATTTAAACCGATTGATCGGACAAATTGTTAGTTCTATTACTGCATCTCTACGATTTGATGGTGCTCTCAATGTAGATCTTACAGAATTCCAGACCAACTTGGTACCTTATCCACGTATTCATTTCCCTTTGGCTACCTATGCTCCAGTTATCTCTGCTGAAAAGGCTTACCACGAACAGCTATCTGTGGCTGACATTACCAATGCTTGTTTTGAACCAGCTAATCAAATGGTCAAATGTGATCCTCGCCATGGTAAATATATGGCTTGTTGTATGTTGTATCGCGGTGATGTTGTACCCAAGGATGTCAATGCTGCTATTGCCACGATCAAGACCAAAAGAACCATCCAATTTGTCGACTGGTGCCCAACTGGTTTTAAAGTCGGTATCAACTACCAACCACCAACTGTTGTACCAGGAGGTGATTTAGCCAAAGTCCAGAGAGCTGTTTGTATGTTAAGTAATACCACTGCTATAGCTGAAGCATGGGCTCGACTGGATCATAAATTTGATTTGATGTACGCCAAGAGAGCCTTCGTCCATTGGTATGTCGGTGAAGGTATGGAAGAAGGTGAATTCTCTGAAGCGAGAGAAGATTTAGCTGCTCTTGAGAAAGATTATGAAGAAGTTGGAGTTGATTCTGTTGAGGGCGAAGGAGAGGAAGGAGAGGGAGAAGAATATTAATACGTCTTTTTGAACAAAATGCAAAAATTTATCAAAAAATTTTGCTATATTATTATGTTGTTTTACAACTAATCCATTTCTCATTAAATGAAATAATCGGTGTTTTAGTTTTCAATAAATAATAACAATTAAATTTATTTCGTTCTTTGTTACAATATTTAATATGATTTGCCAAAATTAGAACAGTCTAATGGTCTTAACTGTAAGGCGATGATCCGATGATACTTGTCATTTGTTATTCCTTCTTGCAACATAATATTGACCTCTGACCTCTGACCTATTGGCACCTAATTAAAAAACATGAAAAGAAAATAATACAAAAACTACGATTATGTCTTTCATGCTGTATCAAGATGCAAATTTTGTTGAAAATAAAAGAGCTATCGTTACTCTGTCTTGAATTACAGTTAAAAGGAAAAAAATCCGTCAATATTATGTTGAATGCGAAAATAAATAAACCTACTTCCTGTAAAAACTGACATGGCGCGGGAACTGAAGTAAACATGTCAAATTATTGAACGAAATCGTTATATTCCGTTCAAATTTTTTGTAATCAACATGGCCTCCTCATCTGAATCGACTGAGTCGACGCCCTCATCACTTCTAAAGCGATTGTGCTGCCAAGTGACGGGACTGTCTGATGGTACTAGTGTTTTTTATATTCTGATTAGACACTTTTTTTAGTAGGCCTTGAACATTTTTTTACTTTTGGTTGAACTGGACTTTTAGGTCTATTCCATAATAAGATTTCACTCCAGTCAAGTATATGTTGATTGTCATTTAATTTATCGTAAAATTAGTTAATTGAACTCCATATATCTCATAAATAAATCACACATGACAAGACATAACATCAATTGCATGTTATAATGGATATTGGATATCCCTACAAATACTAGCCTACAATACAATGTTGTCAAATAGAAGATCTATACCAAATCTGAAATTTTGAGTAAATTTGAAATTTGCTATTTTTAGGCGGCTTCATCATAGTTTTAAAGCTTTTGTTACCACTGTTATCACATTCCTCTTTCAAATTTAGATGCTGTCTTACCTCATTACCAGTTTGCTTTAAGAATAGTTAGTAGGTAAGATTAAATTATTCCTTTGATATATGGTACCTTGTCTGTAAAAATGCTAACTCTCTGACTACATTGATTTCTGAATTGAATTTTGGCAATCATTTTTGAATGAATGGAAATATCAACTACAAAATACTACTGAGAGTCTTAAATTGTCTTTGAGTTAATGGAAATTGAATTTTCTAGGAGGAAAATGTGTGTATTTTAGATGTAAAATCACTGTTCCTCATAATTCTATAGACCTGAAGGCATTCTAAGACAAATGGAATAGAATTGAAAAATTATTTTCAATACTTACTACATTAAAAGACTTTAAAAGTTTCAATTCAACTTTTAGCTCAGGCCATTTGTGTCTTATTAATTTGTAAAAACACAAATTTCTATACTTTATTTTCTTTTTTCCAGTAAATTTGCACCAGCAGTTGAAGAAGATGAATTTCAGGTTTCAGAGAAAATCAAAAGACAGTGTAAGTTGTAGTTATATTAATGTATGATAAGATTGTCTGTTGATATGCAATATTCTTTTAATGACATTTTCATGTAGTGGATCAGCACTTTCAAGAGAAATTTATAAATGAACCTTATATTACCTTATTGAAACTAGAAACAATATTCATCCTTGCACCGTTTTTCATTAGGTCAACACTGATAATGATACACGAAGACAAATAAATATCCATTTAAAGATATTTTGAGAAACAGGTACTAAAGATGAGATGTCTTTGCATTTTAGTAGTAATTGTGTTGAATACTTTCAGTGGTAAGAAAAGGTAGAGAAAAAGATGCTGCTATTTTTTCAGAATTACACAGGAAATTAAAGGCACAGGTATGTTTTCACACCAATTACTTGAAAATTTGATTTTAACAAACAAACTGCAAGGGTTTAGTCACTTCCTGAAAGTTTGAACTCATATGCATCATTGGTTGTACCTGAAAGGTGATTATGACAAAAGCTGCAGTTACATGTTTACATAAATTTGACAGAAAAAGGTATTTTGTATCACTTTTGAAAACTTATCTAAAAAATTGATAAGAATAACATTAATAGACAGGAAATGCAGTAAGAGTTGCAGATATGTCTTTTTTCCACAAGTTTTAGTTTAGAATGCTTATCATAGATTTAAAAATCTGACATTTTCTTGATTTATGTATTTTAGGGTGTGCTACATAATAGATGGGGAGTGTTATATTTATTAATGTCATTAAGTGATACAGCACCATCATCTAAACAGGTAACTATCAGCTTTTTTATCAAAGCAATATTGAATGCTCGCAATGAGCGTTTACTAATTTCAATAATCTTATTCTTAATCTTGAAAAGATGTACATATTGAAATATTCTATAAATACTGAGGTTCATCTATTTGTTGGACTTTTTTGTTCAAGATTGGACAGGAGAAATTGGAGAAATTTTTGTTAAAAATCCAAAGATGCAACACAAGTGATGGGATATAATTTTAACCCTTTTTTTATGCCCTTTGATTCCTCCCATATACAAGATTACTGACCTTACTTTGAATTTGTTGGTTATTTTAAAGGGATTTGGGTAAATGAGATTTAAATAATACTTCTTATTTTATTGACAAAAATCATTTTTTCAGACATCATCATTTATCAACAGTTCATTGTTTAGTAAAGGACTACCTGCTTATGCTACTTCAACACCATTCCATGGAGGTACAAGAGGTGGGCGTGACATGACTTTAACTCACAGTGCCCTGTATAGTACTGGCAGTAGTGGTATTAGTAGTATACACAGTGGACAACATACTGATACTACTCCAGTCCCTCAAAGTTTTATGCCAAGGTATTTCTTATTTGTTATTCCACCTTTAATGTGGCAGTGTGAAAGAGCTCTATTTGAAGATGATGATGGTAGCATGAAATTCTCAATAGTAAGATAAAATATTCAAAATCAAGTCAGGTGTGTACAGTCTTTAAATGAAACCGTATTGTTTTTGCTATTGCAGTAATGTAGTAGGATCTGACCCATACCGTACTGTTAGTAATAAAACCAGTGAAGATCTTGCTACTCGATTAGGTACAACAACTATCACGAAATCAAAACAACATGGTGAGTTATGTTTCATACACTTGATAAAGACTGTTGCTTACCAGATTTATAGTCTCAATATATCAATTGTAGAATGATACATTAATTATATATTTTGTGAGATATAGTTATCAGTTAAGTGAGATTTTTGCAAATAAAGTTAAAAAAGTTACATTAAAAATTGTTGAAAAATTCCCATCCTAATGATTTATATGTCTTTTTCAGAATCTGCATTGGTACCCAGAACTCCAGGTATGGTTGCCAAGACAACTACAACAACATATGTTTCCTCACACAGATCACATGATAGTAAGATAATTTCCTAGGTTCTATTTGCATTTTCAAATTTTATTTTCTAACAAGTCATGTCATCGTGATACTTGGGTCGTAAGGCAAAACCCATGATGATCATTATATCATTAAGTTTTACTCTTTCCTCATTCACAACTGTTTCAACTTATATTTAAATCATTCTTATATTGCATACTTTTATGGTATTATTTCAGAATCAGATGAAGTCAATGAAAGTGAATTATTAAAAGATTTAATGTATGCATTTCAAGGTATAGAAGGTAGATGGATTAAATTCAATACTGTTAAAGATGGTTATAGAATAGATTCTCAGGTACAAGTGTTCTATTGCCACTTTGCTTAATTTGATTGCTATTTTTCTGTCTTGATTATCAACAAATAGCCCATCATCTCAACCTTGGGATCTCTCTGTCATGTCTGAAACAGGCTTCATAATGTCTGCAAATAGATTGTATCAGTTGAATGTGATCATCATCATTTTAAGATGTTTGAATAAATATCCCCCAAGATAAGAGTTTCACTTACAACAAATACTCACTTTATCTTAGTTTAGAAAGTATGTAAAAATTACTTAGATGGATAGTCTAATCTAAGCTTGATACAATTTGTTCAGACAATTGCTTCATATGTCATACCAATGAATTGAAATTGAATTGAATTTATTCTATTGGTAGGCTGGAATACCTAAAGCAGTTAGACAACTAGTTAGTAAGTTAGCAGAATGTGGTTGGTTATACAATAAAACTAAAACATATGTTACATCATGGAGTACTGATAAAGCTTTTGGTTTAGTTGGACAGAGTTTCTGTGCTGCCTTACATCAAGAATTAACAGAATATTATAGATTTATTACAGTCATGGAAGCTCAGGTGATATAAAGTGTATAGTTTTTAAAAGATTCCAATCAACTCTGCTTTTCTGAACTGATCTTAAATCTTATGATTCAATACGCTATGTTCTTTATGTTTTTGATAATAATTACAAAATATATTTTTGAATATTTTATTTTAACAGCTACAACATGAACAAGATGCAGGATTTGAAGACTCTAGTAATACTGGTCTAACATTACGTAGATTGGCTGTCTGGACATTTGATCCTCTAGTTAGACTTAAAGTTTTAGCTGCTTTAGTTGATGCTTGTAAAGGTATGCCAAATAGCAGATGACTTCTTCATTCTTCATTAACTAAATGTACTGTATACTTTTTGTCAAGTAATCTTATGCAACTGTTTATAAAATTACACAAAAAAAAACAGAGCATACCAAAACATTAGAGATTAAATTCTGGTTATCACAATAATAATTTAAATATTTTTAGGTAAGAAAGGTGGTGCTCTAGCTTCAGCTATTTACTCTTATATACAACATGGTGATCCATTTGTTAGATCATTGATAAAACATACTTTAACTATGGTAAGTAATCTACTCTGTTATTACTTAATACAGACACCATAATGATTGCATATAGTATGCAGTTTCTACCCTAAAACAAGTCTTTTATATTTGTTATTGGGAATATGATAATCATGAAACTTGTGAATTAATTCTTTTTCTTCTTAACCAATTCTTAACTTATGATATCTATCAATGGGATACTTGAACCATGATTAAACTAGTTAAAACAATTCTAAAGATATTTTTAGTATTTGTATGTATATCAGAGGCACTTACAGCTTCATGAACAAATTCATAAAACTTCATTATTGCAAACACTGTAGCATGAAGGGATTTTTACAGTTGTAACATTATAATTTGATTTCCAATATACAGGTATTTCAACCAGTCTATGCTACATTAGTAAGGTGGATATATGATGGTGAATTAGAAGATACTTATCATGAGGTATGTATTAAATTTGTTCCAATTCTGTTTCTAATGTAAAATTTTCTTGAAGGTGGAGATGTTGTGGCTCTAGAATTTCACAATTTTTTCTGTATAATAGATGCTTTCTTTGTGTGCTGAAGAATGTGAAGGTTGAAGATCATTAGTGAACCTGAAAATGATCTGTGGTATCTGCAAAGTTTCCCTCAGTGCACACAGCAAATTGATGTCTTTTTTTATATGTTTAATGCATTAAACTGATTAAGTTCAGTTATAAAAGCATTCTCAACTATTTTTTTTTGTACACTTCGGCAAAAGCTTCCATTTCTGTGACATCTTAATCCAATCTATTATTGTCTTTAATTTCAGTTTTTTGTGGCATCTGATCCTACAGTGAATCATGATAGATTATGGCATGATAAATATAGTCTACGCAAGACAATGATACCATCTTGTATCAGTACTGAACAAGCTAGGAGGGTAATATTCTTGGTTTTTCCATTAATGTAGAAATATAGAAATTTACCATTCATCTACTTGTAATTTGTTTTAAAAGTGGTTTGATCTCAGCATGAAATTCAGTTTTAACTCTGCCTTAAGGACTATGAAATGAATATTTTAAGATAGGCAATGTACACACAGCCACTTGTAAATGTATTTATTGAGGTGAGTTATAAATCTATATATTTACATTATATGTCTAGATCTATCTATTTATGCTATCTTTATAGATATTATTAACTGGTAAATCTATAAATTTCCTACGTCAAGTTTGTCAAGATAGAACATCAACTGCTGGTAGAGAGGCTGCTATGGATCTACAGATCTCACATGGTAACTTGTAAACTGTATTTTCTATTAAAAAATATACCTAGAATTACTTTACTTACTGAACAGAAGCAGTTCAATTTTAACTCTCACAAAAGTTACCAATATTCGCAATATTTCCTTTGATTAGCCAAAATTAATATTTATTGTGATGATGTGTGAGTCAAAATCAATTGAATGTTTTCCCTGAAAATTTTCTGTCAAATCTAGAAATATACTGCAACTCTCTATAATCTAAAGGAACTAAAATCATTGACAAGATTGAAATGCAGTCTAGAACTGAAACATTTTGTTGCAGAATTTTTATGATTTCGAAGTTTTATGAAATGAGCATCAAAATTTTTTGGTTGGTCATGCAGATGTTCACCTTCTCCTACTTGATGCTGTAAACTTTACTTTTAAATATTGTTCTGTTTTCAGCTGAAACCATGTTTACACAAGATAGTAATAATGATTTTCAAGATATGATAGATTTAGTTTATAAAGAAACTAGTCAGAATCTACTCACAGTCTTACATACTAAATATAAATTTATGGATCATTTAAAGGCTATGAGAAGATATCTATTATTAGGACAAGGAGATTTTATAAGACACCTGATGGACCTACTTGAGTAAGTATAGAAAGTGATGAATCTTTTGCAATAGGCACAGAAGTAAAGTCTTATTGCTAGTCCAGATATCACATTGTAATCATTACATGTAAGAAGTATTTTTGCATCTGGCCATCATTGCATTTAAACTATTTATAGTATACATGAGTCAATGTCAATGTAACACACAAATTCTTCTGAAATATTTTTCTCATATTTGTTAAAAACAGACTTAATTTTAAGCCCCAATGATCAATTCTAATTCCCTATATTTAAGATCTAATCATCCAGTAAGGCCACCATGCCATCTGGAGAAATAAAAGGCCTAGCTAAACCATCTAGTAATTTATATCTACATAATTTATTGTATTATTATAGAGAAGACCTAGCTAAACCAGCTAGTAATTTATATCTATATAATTTATTGTATTATTATAGAGAAGACCTAGCTAAACCAGCTAGTAATTTATATCTACATAATTTATTGTATTATTACAGAGAAGACCTAGCTAAACCAGCTAGTAATTTATATCTATATAATTTATTGTATTATTATAGAGAAGATCTAGCTAAACCAGCTAGTAATTTATATCTACATAATTTATTGTATTATTATAGAGAAGACCTAGCTAAACCAGCTAGTAATTTATATCTACATAATTTATTGTATTATTATAGAGAAGATCTAGCTAAACGAGCTAGTAATTTATATCTACATAATATATTGTATTATTACAGAGAAGACTTAGCTAAACCAGCTAGTAATTTATATCTATATAATTTATTGTATTATTATAGAGAAGACCTAGCTAAACCAGCTAGTAATTTATATCTATATAATTTATTGTATTATTACAGAGAAGACTTAGCTAAACCAGCTAGTAATTTATATCTACATAATTTATTGTATTATTATAGAGAAGACCTAGCTAAACCAGCTAGTAATTTATATCTATATAATTTATTGTATTATTACAGAGAAGACCTAGCTAAACCAGCTAGTAATTTATATCTACATAATTTATTGTATTATTATAGAGAAGACCTAGCTAAACCAGCTAGTAATTTATATCTACATAATTTATTGTATTATTATAGAGAAGACCTAGCTAAACCAGCTAGTAATTTATATCTACATAATATATTGTATTATTATAAAGAAGATCTAGCTAAACCAGCTAGTAATTTATATCTACATAATTTATTGTATTATTATAGAGAAGACCTAGCTAAACCAGCTAGTAATTTATATCTACATAATTTATTGTATTATTACAGAGAAGACCTATCTAAACCAGCTAGTAATTTATATCTATATAATTTATTGTATTATTATAGAGAAGACCTAGCTAAACCAGCTAGTAATTTATATCTATATAATTTATTGTATTATTATAGAGAAGATCTAGCTAAACCAGCTAGTAATTTATATCTATATAATTTATTGTATTATTATAGAGAAGATCTAGCTAAACCAGCTAGTAATTTATATCTATATAATTTATTGTATTATTACAGAGAAGACCTAGCTAAACCAGCTAGTAATTTATATCTACATAATTTATTGTATTATTATAGAGAAGATCTAGCTAAACCAGCTAGTAATTTATATCTACATAATTTATTGTATTATTACAGAGAAGATCTAGCTAAACCAGCTAGTAATTTATATCTATATAATTTATTGTATTATTACAGAGAAGACCTAGCTAAACCAGCTAGTAATTTATATCTACATAATATATTGTATTATTATAGAGAAGACCTAGCTAAACCAGCTAGTAATTTATATCTACATAATATATTGTATTATTACAGAGAAGACCTAGCTAAACCAGCTAGTAATTTATATCTACATAATTTATTGTATTATTATAGAGAAGATCTAGCTAAACCAGCTAGTAATTTATATCTACATAATTTATTGTATTATTACAGAGAAGATCTAGCTAAACCAGCTAGTAATTTATATCTATATAATTTATTGTATTATTACAGAGAAGATCTAGCTAAACCAGCTAGTAATTTATATCTACATAATTTAACTGGTATATTAGAGATGGCTATTAGAGCTACTAATGCTCAATATGATGATGCTGATACTTTAAAAAGACTAGATGTTAGATTATTAGAGGTAGGCATTATAAAAGAAATATACATGTTTTGCTTGGCTGAATCATACTTCTCCTAACATACATTCAAACTTAAAAAATGTATTCTACTTTCATTGCCAAAATTGCGTTGAATCCCAAAAAGGAGTTGAACCTTATATATCTGTATTAAAAAGGTATTAAATATTCTTGTTAGTTTGTTTTATGATATTTGTTAAGAATAAACTGTAATATAATTGTAGGTATCACCTGGAGATACTGGTTGGGATGTATTTAGTTTAGATTATCATGTTGATGGACCCATCAGAACGGTATATATTCAATTTCTTATTATTTAGGCTCATTTTCTTAAAAACTGCTTATTTATGTTCAAAATCTGTGCAATATTTTACATTATTGAAACTCTTAAATGACATCTTTGCTGCAAATAAATGATTAATCAGATGCAGAATTGTAGGACATAAAACGTCATTTAATTGGCTTCAAATAACTGATGGCTATAACCGTTGTAGGTGGACATAGGAAAATCACTCTGTTTTTATTTGTAGGTCTTTACACCAGAAAGTATGATTCTGTATCTACAAGTATTTAATTTTCTATGGAGAGCTAAACGTATGGAATATATATTGGCTATGATCTGGAAAAATCAAATATCTTATGCTAAATATTTAAAACCTATACCAGGTAAGTTTAACTTCTGACCTGAATTGTTAAGTTTGGCTGTGGTCAACATTTGATGAACACAAAGGTAAGCTAGATTTTTTTTTTCGGTTTACGTATGATCCTTATTCAGTATGCATTGACCATGTAATTTACTTTCTATTCTATGGTTATGTTATAAACACCAAGATAATCAATTTGACCAATTAGTAGCCAACTTTTAAGAACAATTTGATTCACCATTTATGATTTGACATCAGACTTTGCATTTGACAAACATCGAATGACACGCAATGGCTAACTGTTATTTCTCCTGCAGAGAATATTTATCCTCGATCATCCAGAAAATAGAGCCAAATCAATAGCCCTGTTTATCAAGTCTGACTTTAATGTGGAAATAGGTATAAAATGCTCCATTGAACCTGTAAAAAAATTTCAGAAATCTCGATTTTTTTCAGAACTAAATAAAATCCTTCATCAATGTCATATATTAGGAGCTGAAATGGTACATTTTATACAACAAGTACAATATTATATCAATTTCGAGGTTAGTCTATAAATATTTCATGTATTAACATAACATTCAGAGAATATGAGAAAATTTCCTATAATGAATATTTGTAATGTATTCAGCCAGCTTCTAAAATATATCGTATAAAATCATAGAAACTTTAAGTTATCATACCATTATATAATTTTATACTGTAAAATATTAGTTGTAATTGTTTCTTCTTTAGAAAAAATGCCTCAATCTTGGGAGAGACTTAAGATTTGACTTAATTAATACAATCTAAATGCATTTCTTATATAAAATGAGCAGATATCAAATTGATATCAGTATTGAATATGGGTTATCGGTTTATGTTATAGGTTATAGAATGTTCGTGGGATATATTATTAACTAAAGTTGCTGAAGCTGAAGATTTAGATTATATTATAGCAGCACATCAAGAATTTCAAGATACAGTTATAGCTAGATGTTTATTAGACGACAAATCTAGAGTAGGTAGCAACTTGATTCTTATGTTCACTTATCTAGGCTTATACTTGGTCTTCTATTAACACTTTGAATTTGACTTGTCAGTTAATTTTGAAAATTGCATCTTGTACCCTATGCATATAATCAGCTATTGTTATTATTGAGTAATAGCATGTTTGATATCAGATTTGTTGGCAATTCACAACCCATTCCTGTAAGCAACCGACAAGGTATTTAGATAATCCTTTAGCGACATTTAGGGGTACAGATCACATTAAATAACGGAACACAATTTTATGGTATACTACTCCTTAGTTTTATTACACACGACATTTCAACAATCTACATTGTCATCATTAGGTGAAGAAAGTGATATACAAGAAATGTAGTCTGAAATGGTCAGAAAAGAAAAACTCTTGCTTAAGAAACATAGAAAACATGGATATTATCTCACAGAAACAATGAAGCATATGAAATTTGAAATATCAGTATTTTGATTCTTATTTATGTTTAATTGCAGGTAATATTAACACAGTTGAGAACAATATTTGATTTAATCATACAGTTTCAAACAGCACAAAGTCAATTCTACCAATCAGCTGAACATGAAATAGCTTGTAGAGAGAAATTTAATAAAATGAAAGATAAGAGAACAGAAGAGGTTTGTATTTTTGTCACTACTGATGGGTTTCAGAATAGGTATTTTGCACCATTGATATTCTAAAGACAACTACAAACTGACCATGAAATTTTGTTGCTACTTAAAATAAGAAATAGTTGTTTTTTGAAATTCTCCGTATTTATATTTGCATGCTAGAAGTCGCTTGAATCACTCAAAAGTAAACTAAGATTTTTATTTTATTTTGGATAGGGTGAATGGGCTTTAACTGAAGCCGAATCTGAAGAAGAAAGTAATAGAAAAGAGGAGTTTCTGAATACAGTGATACCTTCAACATGGGCTCAACTAACAGTTTTAGCTCAGTCTTATCAGGTATTGTACTATGTTAGATTGTTTGAGATAGACTGATCATAATCAACAACATATGGCTAAAAGAGTAGTACATGTAGTTACATTACTTTGGCAAAATTTGTCAGAGTTTTGTCATGATTTAAAAACAGTTCATATTGTTCAGACATTTCAGGGAAAGGTGTGTTTATTTGTATTCATAAAAATCATGGTTGTAGTGTCTGTAGGTAAAAAAGCATCCATATTTTACTAGGATAACTAACTAATCAATTAGGTAGTGGTAATGATATGAATAGTAAATATAAAACATGAAATTCTATGTGAAATTTTACGTATTTATATGTAGTCTTCATTATAGATTATGTAAACACCTGTGTAAAGATCCTCTAATTTTGCCAATCACAAAACAGCAGAAGAGCTTAGGCTCCACGCACTTAGACACAGTTGCTAATCACCACAATCAATCACACAAAATGACCTCCCTCCAATCTGTCTGGATATCTTTTGTCTGCATTGCAAGTACCTCATGCACACTTCAAGACACAGTTTGTCAGATACACATTATAGTACATGCTTTGTTGTTTATTTCAGGATATGGTACAAGATTTTCTAGTAATGTTAACAAGTCATGCTGATGTTAATTTGAGATTCTTAAGTTTCCGATTAGACTTTAATGAATATTATAAATGTCGTGCTCCAGATAAACTTCGTAGTCCCTTAATGTATCAACGAACTAAACGTGTTCGGTGAAAACTATCTACAGTAAATGTGCCTTGAATCAAAATTTATTAAAGGTGAAATTCTCATATCTTAACTTTGTTAAGTTTCACACAAGATTGATTGGGCTGGGTTTTTTAAAATTTGTGTAATTGAAATTAAGCATTTAAATTTCACTGCTGCACATATTTTATGACATGGCTTTATTTTATTTAGAAGTTCCAGTAATAATCGAGCAAAAATATTTATATTTCCTTGTGCCATATATATGCTTCAATACTTTCACATATGAATACTTTTTAACAATATTAATATTCAAAATTGATTTCACCAACTCAAGATAATTCTGCTATGCATTTTCATTTCATTTTTAATAGAATTTTCTTTATCAAAAAAAAAGGATTTCTGAAACATGATACTGTTTCACTGTTAAAAGGTATCTCTGGAACATTTATTGCACCATTTTGATTTCCTGTCTGAAGTCTGTGGTTCCTTCCTTCCATTCCAGAAAATCTCTTTGAATCTCTCAAATCTGTTGTTATTTGATATTGATTTTGTTATTTGTATATATTTAAGGGTTTTTTGTTACTGTATAATATGTGAGATTTGATAATAAAATAAACTGATAAAGGCTATAGTTTATCCCATAAACAATTGACTTAAAATTAAACAGATTTGACAAAACAAAAGCATTCTTGAATATGTTTTTCCCCAAGCCTCTCCAATCATGTGCACATATAGAGATGCCTCAACAGTTGGAAGTAAAAGAGTAGGCTTTTGGCAAAATTACCTTTAGGTGTAGCCTGTTAAATAGTCAAATCAATTGCAGAAACATAACACAAAAAAAAACAGCAAACAGCAATTCCTTTAAATTATTCTCATTTAAAATTAGTTGATAGTTATATAATAGTTTGGCAATTCACATCATTGGGAAGGGGGACTTTTCACTTGACCCATATAGCTTAAACTATGAATTTGGAAATTGTTCCAAAATAGAACATGAATACATCTCAAGATTCTCTCTTTGAGGCAGCAAACAAAGGATAGTGTAAGGAGTTCAAGATGAATTACAGAAGAACAACTAATGTATAAAAATATTTATATACATTTACAAAATAAAATAGTAAAGAAATTTAAACTTGAGAAATCATCAAGACACAAAACTAATATTAGACACTTGATCTTCAGTCACAGCATTGGGTGGAATTATATTATCCATAGGTAGACTTGAAAAATGTTGGCGCAAATGATTTAAGGCTTTATTGGTCACACCATATAACTGTTTCTCCTTAGAAAATTCTTTAACCAATTCTTTTTGGTTCTGTTTCAAATCAAATAATTGTTTTTCATATTTCACTTTAGTATTTTGAACTGCTATATCCACAGCTCTCTGTCTTTCCTGTACAGCATGTTCTAGTTTCAGTTCTAAATTTTTACGTAGCAGACGCTCTTTATCATGTGACACTCGCACATCTTGGATTTCTTTCATCATTTTAGATTTCTCTTTATCAATTTCTTTCCACATGTCTGTAACAGTATCTAATTTAGCACTGCTATGATCCAACTGATGTTGTAAATTCTCACAATGGATTGTTAAACGTTTGTTAGATTTCGCTGCTTCACGAAGTTTAATGTCTGATTTTTCTATTTCATATTCCTGTTTTTTCACGATGCCTTCTAAATATTTATTCCTAGCCTCATATTCACGTAATTTCACTTTTAAATCAGATATCTGGGTTTTAGCTGACTTGAAAACCTTCCTTAACACATCCAGTTCCTCAGTGTCCCAAATACCTGATTGTTCTAAATCTTCTTCAGAATATTCCAGTGTTGGCTTGGAATCGTCTGGTACACTTGCAGGAGAAAAACTCTGAGACTTCTGTAGGTCTTTAGTTTCTGTAAGAAAACATCAAAGAATTAAAGTGAGATGAATTACAGTACTGAAAAGTATTAAACAACAGCAAATTTCATCGACATCAAGGTTCATTTTATCTTAGTTAAACTACAAATATCTTTCATAAAGGAATATATGCAAGCAATATTCAACAAAGTCTTTGAATGGCATTTAGCAATTGTGAGTACGATATATAGACACAGCTTTATGGAACAACAATCACTGGTTAAAGTTTTATGCAACGTTTCGACGTGTTTCCCCCGTCGTCCTCAGGCACATAATGAGAAGAAGTGATGGGCAAACTATATATACATTAATGCTTATTATTAAGAACACACAAGAGAAAATGGTTTATTGATACATTACATTAAATTTTAACAGGTACAATAAGAGGTACATAATTCTTAAAATAACATACAGGCTGATTAAGTAAAATAATTGAAGTAAAGTAAATGAATTAAAAAAGAGATTAATTGAAGATTAAATAAACAACTATTGCTGGTATTGGAGTCTTTTATTAATAGAAATTACATTGTTCATATAACTAACTATGCTTAAAGTTGGAAATTGTTTTTGAATATGAATAATTACAAGTTGATAAGTTTATCATATGCATGCGATAAACGAACACCTTCATCTCTGTTAAGGTCAGGCTGATATCTTCTGATGTTGATAGCTTCATGAAGTCTCCTGGTTTTATCTATGTGCTTATTGATTGTCAGTATGTTGGTGTTGTCAAAGTTGACTTTATGTCCTGTTTTCCTTCCCATAGCAAGATGTTCAGCCACAGCAGATGTTCCTTCATTGCCGGGCTTGTCTTGATGGTCTTTGAGTCGAACATC
>NW_008710179.1:123008-161677 GCF_000327385.1 Lottia gigantea
CGGTCGACTCTGAGGATCCCCTGAGTTGCCAGAGAACACTGTTTCAATGCCGACTGACTTTTTCAGGATCTTCTTGATTTGGTATGATGCCTTTCCGATGAATGGGATAGCTAAGCGGGTTGATGGTCTGTTGGGATTAGGCTGTTGGTTGGTTGGTTTTGCCATTAATACGGATCGAAAAGCTTGATGTACAAAGGCTGGAGGGTAGTTGTTGTGCAAGCAGAATACTTTCTTGATGTGTTGTAATTCTTGTTGAAAGTATTCTGGGTCACAAATCCTTTTTGCTCTTCTGACCAGCGCTGTGATGGCTGCCCTTTTGACATGTTGAGGGGTGTTGGAATGGTAGTTCACATACTGATCTGTATGTGTAGGTTTCCTATACACGCATGTCTTCAACTGACCGCCTAACCGCTTAATTCTCACATCCAGAAAGGGTATAGAGTCATCTTCTTCTGCTTCCATGGTGAAATTGATCCTCTTATGCTGAGCATTAAGATGCTGGAGTAGAGCTGATGGGTCATCTTCAGCTCTAAGCATGACAAATGTGTCATCAACTTTCCGGAACCAGCAGATTGGTGAGATCGGAGAGGTTTCCATGGTCTTTTCCTCAAAGGCTGTCATATAGATTTCAGTAATCAATGGTGACAAGGGGCTTCCCATAGGTAGACCGTGGATTTGTTCATAGATCTCATCTCCCAATGTGAAGTAGGTAGAGGACATACACATCTGAATGAGATCGACGATGCTGTCTGTAGTAAGTGTAGTATCAAGAGGGGTCTCTAATTTAGATATCTTATCTCTTATGATACTCAACACATCTTTACATGGGACATTGGTGAATAAGTCGACAACATCATATGAGTACATCTTCCCTGTGATCTGCAGTTCTTTCAATTTGGTGACAAATTCTTCTGAGTCTTTAATGAATGAGTCAGCTGTTTTCCCCAAAGGTGCCAAGATTCTGCTAAGATGTTGGGCGATGTTATAGAAGACAGAATCCCGAGAGCATATGAGTAGCCGAGCCTTGATATTCAACAACATAGGCCTAATACATCACATCTACAATATACCAATGTAAATGTGGTTGTGTTTTTCCCCATAAAAAAAACATTTTTCCTAAAAAAGTAAATTCATTACAAAGGACAATCCTCTAGAAAAAGAAAATGGCCTACCTGTTAAGTTTAAAGAGGAGCCAGGAATTTGTTTTAATTTGACTTTCTGCATTTCTTCATCCATGATGTTCATCATTCTTACTTTATGATAAACTTCTTTAATGGCTGCTGGGTCAAACGCTCTGACCCGTTTAATTTTACTTTCAATCTGAAACTCTTCATCTTTACCAGTAGATATATCTTCTACAGTACAAGCAAATGTTGGTTTAAACAGTTCTGATACCCAATCACCAGCATTTTCAACATTGTCAGGGTTTGGTTTAGGAACGTAGGTTTCAGTGAATTCTCTTGCAACTTTCTCCATGTTTGCTGAAAATTCTTTTGGATGTTCGAAAATGTCTGAAACAGAAAGAATAAAATTTTTCTATGAATTGAAATACCAACTACAAAATACTAGTGAGAGTCTTACATTGCCTTTGGGTTGGTGCAAATGTTAACCACTGAAGAAATAATTAATTGTAAAAATGATTTCCATATGAATTTTCTAGGAGGAAAGTGTGTCTACTCTAAATGTAAAATCAATGAACCATATTTTTCTATGGACCTAAAGGCATTCTAAGACAAATGGCATACAATTGAAAATTTTTATTTTGAGTACCGGTATTTATGAAATGAGACAAAAAATTCAGAGCTCAATGTAGTCAGACAGAAGTTTAATCAATTTTTGGTATTGACCCATTCTAATTTAGCCACGGATACTTTGATGTGGACCTTTAAATTTACTACATCAGCAATGAATTGAGTAGTATAATATCTGTAATATTATTGGAATTTCAGACCAGTTAGTTACTCATTTATATGTATACATTGGAAACCAAAAATATTGAAAATGAATTTTATTGTCTTTCTGAATATAGGCTCGTTCTTAGGTTTTTCACTAAATCAAAATGTCCTCAACCACATTGGTTTACATTGAACCCAGCATTATAATTTACGTACCAGTACAAAACTATTCATAAAAGAAATGAAGACGAATTTTCTCCAGATTAGAATGCCGACATTTTGTTTGGGGAATCCTTCAATTTATACCACGTGACGAACTGTAATTTGATTGGCTGATGTAGACTTCCGTCGATCTTATCCACCGTAGTGCAGATAGAGGAGTCAAATCACCGAAAGATGGGGGAGAGAGGTAATTTTCTTAATTTATCCTTAGTTCAGACATTTATGCATCTTTGTTAGTCACTGGTAATAATATAGCAAACCTAAGGGTGCACCGGATACATTTTCAACAAACGACATACGGTAGACTTTGGGAAATACCCAAGAACATGAACGTGCTTCGTGGAATTTGGTGATTTCCTTGTAAGGCAACTGATGAGGTCACGTCATTGACGAGTGAAAGTATTAAATAGTTGTATTTTCATTGACGGGAAATTAAGGGGCGTGTCATTTTGCTATTTTTTACAAATAATTTGTTTGTAGTGCTTGTAATAAAATTATTAAAGTTACTAAGAAGTAGACCTAATTATCAAGTCAGTTGTTTATAGGCTAGTGCATATTTAGTTTATATCCTTCTCAGGAATATTTCATTTGATAGTTCTACTTTCAATTTGACTTAAAGATATATTATTTGCTTAGCTAGCTGAAAAAGCTCAATTCTAGCTCTATGCAGCAGTTTTCTGAATAATAATGTAATGCATAGTAACAGAAGTGCAACAAGTCAAAGTTCCAGTCTGTCACAAAAGGCAAGTGACATCATCATATGTTATTGATAGAGAATGATTTTATATTTATTCATGTATCCTGGTATTTGAAGTGCATTGGACAGGAACATTTACTTTTTTATACTGTATATACACATCATTCAATATTTCTATGCAAAGGTTGATAGCATTATTGATGCATTAATAAGAAGTTATAGAGATTACTCAACTAATATTGAAGTTAGGATCAGTACAAGAAGTTATAGAGATTACTCAACTAATATTGAAGTTAGGATCAGTACAAGAAGTTATAGAAATTACTCAACTAATATTGAATTTAGGATCAGTACAAGAAGTTATTACTCAGCTAATATTAGTTATAAAACTTGATACTGAAAGGTTATGATTAATACAAACAAGATGCTAGATATAGGAAAGGAATGTTTATTTCTAGATTGATTCAATATACTGTTCAATAAACAACTGTACTGTAACACCATCTGTTATATTGTATATCAATACATACCTGTTGAGTTCGAAATCTCTCTTGATTAATTACTTTTTTCAAGATGTCTTGACTTGCTAATCATATATCAGTCACTATTCCACAAACCACAATTCATCATTTTAATCAAGAAACATGTCCTACATGACATGCTGTGATTGGTTCAGGTTAATGTCATTAGAATGGAACAGCAGTAGAAAACTAGTAGGATTACAATAGAGACAAAATTATATTTGTGATCAACTCTTAATAATCTAAAAGTTCATGTGTTCATTTGACTCAGTAAGTGAAAGGTTTAAAAGAGAATCCTGTTTGTTATTAACTTCATTGTAGGATTAGGTACAATTTGCTGCTAAATGAATCTAAATAAATGAAGCTTTCTTTTTAATCCAGGTAAAATTTACCAGTTAGACTAAGAGTGATACAATACACGTTATCACAGATTATCTAACATTACATTTTTACCTTCTATTGTTTATTCTACACTCTTATCTTGATAAGTTACCTACTACTTACTGCACTCACTGTTTAAAGGAATAATATCTCTTAGGATGAATGAGTCAAAATGAGTCAGTGGACTTACAGGGTGTCATAACTATACAAGGCCAAACATTTTTCAACATAATTATTTATAATATTTAAGCTTTAATGTGTGAAATATCAGAAAAGTACCAATAACCATGTTTTCACTGAGAATAGTTAAAGGGACAGGTCATGAATGAAGTCATGAATATATGTAAATAGTTTTCAGAAGTACTAGAAATGTATGAAAATAACATTATTCCTTCAAAAACATTTCAAACTAGGAATTTTACTCATTATTACTATAGATGTATTTTAAAATGACGAATCGTCTGTCATTATTTTAACATTCAAACGGGGATAATTCTGGACACTCATGGATTTGAAAGCTCAAATTTTGACGTTGAGCTGTGAACACTATTACTGATTGGCTTAGCTATAAGATTCCTGTTTGTGATACTAAAGTATGACTGTAAGACGCAACTTTCCTTTTACTAAAGCTGGCTGTAAGCTAGTAGCTTTATTGCTGAACATGCTAATTGGTTCCCAAATAAAGAAACACACGAAAGCAAGCTAATAACTGGCTTTTCCGATCAGTTGAAACACAGTTACAGAGAGAATGTTATCTAACTGGTCCCTCTGATAATTGTAGAGACAAATTGAGACTTACTGTCCAGATCAATCATAGGATAAATGTCTGATTATATTCTCCTTGAAATGTGCTGATAATTAGTTGTGTCAAAACAATGATAGTAATTAGTACCTAGACCTATATATTTGGTGCTCCCTATGATACAGTGTTTGCTTTCTAATAACTTTGTTTATTTAACTATTTTATGTCAGCCACATTTATTATTGCTTGGCCTAGTTAGATAGAATATGATATGTGAATGGTTTACATATTGAAACCATTGTGAATAAAAAAGTGTGTACTCTACCTTATATAAGGGATATAGGATTTTGACATTTGGTACATTACTATACCTGTCTTGTAACAGAAAGGGGCAATAATAGGACATTTTGCTAAGACTGTACAAACTTATCTCAACAGCATTTCAAATAGAAGAACAATATCATGGGTAAGTATGCTTACGTTCATAATTCAGGGTGGGTCATGGAAATCCAAGGACTTCGCCCTTTTTTCAGACCCAGACCAATCTATACTCTATTCTAACTGTAAGAAACTTGGAACTTGGAAAGGATTACAGATAGAACAGAATTTTCACTGTATGTGTAAAGATTTGGATTTATTAAGTTGTTAAGCTTATCATAGTATACATTTCACATAGTAATATATCTTATAGCATAAGTCTGTAACAGAAATCATATATTTTGACAGAAAGTTATGCTTGATTGATTGGGTTCTTTTTTCTTGTATCATGTTTAAGATTGGGTGATTGGAAAACTTCCAGAATTAGATATCCAATATCAGTGCTTTCAAATGAAGCTGAACATTTTGGTACACTACATATTTTATGCTAATTAGTGGTTACCAGAACCATTTATTGCTAGCTCAGGTGAATGAGTTAAACACCCTGTTATATGTCATGGCTATTGTAGCATAAATTCCTAGACACGTTTTTCATGATTGGCATCATGCTGCTCATTACAAACATTGTGAGAATGAACTTAGTAGACGGAGCAAAACTCAGTTTTCTATCTATCCATATAATAGAAAATTGCTGATTTTTTATTTCGAATCCATCTGATTCTAAATACATGATTTATAGAAGAATTTTGGCAGATCATGGTGTTATATAACCTGCTAAGCAAATTAAGAAACTTCAGGCTATAGAAAATCAGTCAGTTGAATCAAGTTTTAGGACATTAAGTATTCTGCTAAGGCTAGATGTTTTGGTACCTACATGATGGTGATCATTCGACAATCCTCATCAGTTTCCATAATGCTGAATCTGACTTTGTAATGAATAGAGAATTTTGTCATTCATTACCATATATGTCGCTGAGCGATAACTGTAACTTTTACAGTAGGCTTTGATTGGTAATTAATGTGGTACTGAATGATAATTAATTGAAATTGAACAATTAAATAAAAGTTTTCTGTTAATTATATTAATAATATTTAAGTAATTGCACTTGGAATATTTATGGCTTTTTTGTTATTTTGTAAACCAATCAATGGGAGTCATTTATTTGTGGTTGCCCTGGTAAATTTTCAGGCCTTGGGATGGGAAATTTCTAGTGACCTTATGGGCTATCGGGATTCACCAGTGGACATGTCTAAGCAATAGTGGACAGTAGTTTTATCCAATCTTAGTTGTAGAAGCATTCAATTTGTTACAAATTACCACCACATGTGTTAATGTGAGCCAAGGGTAGCTAAAAGTAAACTTACCACAAGTGGTATTTATTTAGTAATACAAGTAGGGCTGAGTAAAAAAGAGTAAGTTGGTTAAAATTTGTCATCTTGTAAGCAGATGATCAGTACATGGTGTCATTCAATACATCAGTTCTACCTTGATAAAATAATAGACACTAACATCAAGTGTGATACTATATAGTATTGAGTTATATTGAGATAGTGCCAGTTAATATCTATGTCAAGGTGACTTGTGGGTTGTAAATCGCTAACTGGCACTAAGCTCTAATCTATTCTCAGAATGATTCCTGTAATTGAAAGTCTACCTATTAAACAATAAAAGGTTTAAGTGACACATAATAAAAATACTAATGCATTGCATGTGTTACCTACATGCTTGGGGTATAATAATGTACTACAATATTTCAGTGGGATTTAACTATGTATTAGTATTGTGCACGATTGCAGTAAATTGTCAAACAAATTGTCATCCCTGGCATCCCTATTTAGGGGGAGGACCATAAAGCCATTGCCCTCAACTAAGGACTATGAAAGGTATTTTTGAAGTGAAAATTAAACCCTAACTAACTATTTAAAATCATCTTAGGCCATCAGAAATTTGCTTCTTGGGGCCCTCTTGGCAGACCCCCCAGCCTCAAGGGGCTGTGACCCTTCATGCCTTACCCAGCAAGGGGAGACACCCCATTTTCTGACTCCACCTCAGGTATTTCATAGATATGCCCCTGATACATAAATGTATGAATTTACCTAATGTACAGGAAAGGTTTCTGTTATTTCAACATGAATCAATAAGACAATAATAAATTCCAGCTCAAGACTTTCAAATATTTCTGATTAATGATAATTCACCTTGGCATCAGTCAATATCACTAGGCACAGAAAGTTTTTGTGAAGTACTAAAATGTGAATCCTTTTTCCGTTCAAGAAATAATTATCTATATTCTTAAACTTTTTCAAATTACCATTTCTGCAATCATGATCAGTTAATGCCTAAATGATAATCTGTATCAAATTAATCATATTTATGAATCAAAAGTCACACAGAAATAGAATGCAGCAGTATCTGACATAATCTGCAAATTTATGAAGAAAAATCACAACTGGTTTAAAGCTACCAGCTTATTTCCAGTATAAACGAGAAGAAATTCCATGACATTGACTTTTATTGATTTGTAATGACCTTCACCTTCACATGCCTTTATGGAATCGAGAATGATCTTCCTGTCATTTTCCAATACCGGCATTATCGGACTTTCTCAGCAGAATTCTTCAATGCCAAAATGGAGAGAATTTTGCTGAGATTATTAAGAAAAATTAATTTTGCTTGTTTTCCTAGTCCTAAGAATTGTAAGTAGTGGTCTGTGTATTGTACACATTAAAATGTTGTTATGTTGTTTAGCACAGACACCTATATATAGATATAATATAGATGTTTTACATACTATTGTTGTGTTTGTACTGACCTTCAGATCATTAATAATCTCAAAGCTGATCAATTTATAGCTTAATATTAATTGAATTTGTTAAATAGGTTTTATTAAAATGAGTTACTGATTTACACTATACTTTTATTCTCGATTAAGGCTCATATGATTTCAAGCCATAGTACCTGCCTACTGGTACCTACAACTTGCAATGAATGTAAACATTTAAAAGAATTTGAATATTGGCTATAACGTTATTTATGGACTGGCCTTTTCTTTTATAGTAAATCAAACAAACTTTACTCAAGTTATCATTGACAAGCTGAAGGCCCTTATAAAAAAACAGTTGAGTGAAGTCTATGACTTGATTAAAACACTTATTTTATTTGATAATATCAAGGTACGCTCAGTCATGGACAATAGATGATTTGTATGATGTACATTATTGCCTCACTGCACATCCACATCTTTTTTCAGTAATGTGAAAAAAATTAGCATTTTTGTTTGATATAGCAAATTTGAAGTACTGTAACATAGACTTATGATTGCAATATTTGTATATTTCAGCTGAAAGAGAAGCCTTTGTTACTTTGGCTACAAATGATACATATGCATTAGGATGTCTAGTTTTAGCCAATTCAATACGGCAGACCAAAACAACCAGAAAATTAGTTGTTATGTTAACAGATGGTGTCACATCTTCTATGAGGTAGGGCATAGTCTATGCATAGTTTATCTTGTGTACAATGTGTGAAATTTTGATTTTTGTAAAGGGTAGTATGACTGTCTGGTTCTTCTGCAAAATGAAAATAGCATAAATGATTTATCATGTCACATTGGTAATAGCGACATGTAAAATATACACATTGTCACATGTGACTGTTCAAATTTGGTAAATTGTAGATTTATAAATGTCAGATTTCATTATGAAAAGGGATACATGAGGTTGAAATCAAATGATAAAAGCAAAAATTTAGACTGTATTACTATGTAATGTAAGTCTTCTTACAAGTGCTTAGATAAGCTTATTGCAAACATGATACAATAATAATAATAATAATAGTGATATTATAATTATTTATTGTAATATAACCATAGTCCTAACATTATAATGAACATGTAAATTTATTTTGACCTTTATCTTATATAATATTACAGGATGATAGACAGTATTTATCTCTTACCTTTCTCTATATATAATACTATCTATATTGTTAGGACAGTATAAAGGTTGAACATTATTATCTCTATAAACCAGGCTTACATCATCTAATAAACATTGATTACTGGTAATCCTTATTGTAGCCTGTCATTTACAGATGAATTGAAAATTAAGCAAGAAACCTTAATAATTTTTCATTATTATATAAGAAATTTAAGAAATTGAATTGCTAATATAATGTTAGACCATCCAAAATTTTGCCTTTTCAAAAAGTATTTTGACAAAATATTATGATTGTATCCTTCAAAAATATTATCTTGGTAACAAACGGACATTTTTTGTTCAAAATCACTTAAAAATAGAAAATAGATTTTGAATGTTGTATAAGTAGATCTTCAAATTGTCTGCTATAAGTTATGTGAGTTATTGGTATTTTAAAACATAACTGTCAATAAACTGAACTTCAATTAGCTTTGTTACATCTTCTGAAGACCAATTGATATAAAAATATGAAAGTCTATGTTTTCTAACTTGCAGTGAAATACTGTGAATTCTATATTATCAGTAAGATACAATAGTCATGCTGTTCTTTGGACATGTGTTTTATGCATCATTTTCTACTTATTACAGACACCAATTAGAAAGAGTTTTCGATGTATTATATGATGTAGATTTACTGGATAGTCGAGATTCCTGTAATCTAGCACTACTTGGTCGTCCAGACTTAAGTTGTACATTTACCAAGTTACACTGTTGGAAATTGACCCAGTTTGACAAGGCTGTGTTTTTAGATGCTGATACATTGGTAATTGTTATTTCCTTACATTCAATTGTGTCCTATTATATTTACATAGGCCAATAACTACTCTGGCCCCTTCAGTCTGATCTTTCAAAATATGGGGCATACCCAGAGCCATCTGATGTAGATATTACCTGGTGATTAAAGGTATTCTACCTCTTAGGATGACCATAAAATTTAAAATTGAATAAGAGTCTCTCTATAATCCAATAAATCCATAACACTAAGTAATAATTCATTAAACTTAGTCATTTTGGTACATGTTTAGAAGCTAATTTATTAGTAATTACTGATATTTCAGGTATTGCAAGGAGTAGATGAATTATTTGATAGAGAAGAATTATCTGCTTCACCTGATGCTGGTTGGCCTGATTGTTTTAATTCTGGTGTTTTTGTTTTTAAACCATCAGAAGAAACTTATGCTGCACTCAGAGATTTTGCTCTGGCTCAGGGATCATTTGATGGTAAGCTTCTGATTTTACTTGGCAATTGAATGCTAATAATTAGAGCTATGAAATCATAGATGATCAATTTTCGTTGAATTTGTGTTAATCAAAAAATACATATTCTGAAAATGTTATTATTCGTTGGGGCTTAATTTTGGTAGATTTTGTTGACAATACATATTCGTGAAAAATAGTTGTTGGGGCTTAACAATCCACAAATTCATGTCTCCGCGATATATGAAAAATTAAAGACTTGGTGCCTTCAAAAATAAATATTTTATACTAATCGTTTGTAATATTACTAAGCATTTTGCTAATAGAAATAATTAAAAAAAATTGTACTTTTTGATTTTTTTAGGTGGTGATCAAGGTTTATTGAATTTATTTTTTCGAGATTGGGCTACCAAAGATATAGCACGCCATCTACCTTTCATATATAATGTGGTATCACAGGCATTTTACAGTTATTTACCTGCTTTTACACAGTAAGTAGAAACATTATCCAGCTAAGTAGAAATATTGTCCAGAATATGATGGAATGAATTCATATTAAGGTAATGAAATGATTACATGATGGGGAAAAATCAAAAAATATTTTTTTAACATTTCAGATTTAAAAATGATATAAAAATAGTCCATTTTATTGGTCAAGTCAAACCATGGCACCATTCTTTTAATACGATTACTGGACAAGTTCAACTTTTACCTGGAACAGGCCATGATCAGAACTTCTTACAGCTGTGGTGGAATTTATTTATTAAACATGTACAGCCAGCTCTAGATCCTACTGTAGTAAGTATTACTTTGTTCAAATCTTGGAGATAGTTGATTTAGCTTTTTACTGGTTTGAAATCTTATATTTACAGTCAAGATATCTTTTAATTGATACATTGATGTTAATGCTAAATATTTGTTTTACCAGTTGATATAGCTCAATTTAGCTATTCATAGCACTTTTCAGAATCAAAAAATAGTATACTGTTCTCCTATAAACAATTCATCATACCAGTTAAGAATGTCATCACAGGGTGTTAGTATATTGCCAGGGTACATTGTAAATGAATATTAAGTGAAAAAATAAATAATTGATGACTATATTTTCTTATTTTAACAGATTTTAATGAGATTTTCAGATTTTATACTATCATGATTTTATTGAAAAATATCTTAGTTACTGTAAATAAATCCAAAATTATCAGAGTGGAATCAGATAGACTCAAGATTATACAAAAACCTAATATAACGTGTCATAGATCAGAATGTATTTTGTATGACAATGAGTTTAATGTGTGTGTTTGCCCTGTGCATAATGAATGCTGAATGATTATTGTGTCTTTTAATATGAAAGTGATTTGAGTTATAATTTGAATATTATTAATGACTTACTAATTCTATTTTTTCCAATAGTCAGTGGAAATGGTAAGTGTATTTCTTGATATACAATGTAACAGTACACTCTCTCTAAATTACAGTATCAATCTGTACTATACATTTTAGTCACTACTGCTTTATTTACTAACAGTTCTATTTCAATCAGTAATAACCTCGGGGATGGGTTATCAAAAACAAAACTGGATATAGTGTAGCTCTTGTAGTAATACAGAATTTCTTACAGGAATTTCTATAATAACATTTAGTGCTAATATGTGGTCCTATATCCAGAATTGCTGTTAATTTTAAGACGTCATGATCAGAAAATAAGTTAAATAAGAAAAGTTTCATAGTTCAAATGCATAGCACTTCTTTTATGCTCTGTACTTGCTTTGGCAAATCAAGCTTTGTGGGAAACATACCAACACTGCACTCCAAAATTCATATCATATTGAAGCACATAAGATAAAGATGTTGAATGTCCCAATTTTTCCATTTTTGTCTTTTATCTTTATTTTTGCATGATTTCTGTTTATCATACATGGCATTGATTTATAGGAGATGACAATTCAGTTTTTGGAAAGTCATGATTGCCAGCCAGAGAGGCTGATCTTCAATTATATTCAATGAATTTTCACCACATGGACAAACATCCAACTGTCATTCAAAATGACTGAAATAAATTGGTTGAAGTTTCAAAACATTCTTTTCTTTTTTACTAAAAACATTGATCTTGATCTTTTGAAATCTTTTAAACTTGAAGTAATGATTGATTCTGATGGATATTTCAGCATGAAATATTGCCATGTATGATGAATATATTATGTTTATTTTGGACTGGTAGTGTTTATGTTTAGTCCTAATTCTCTTTGTTTACAGACACCCTTTATAAGACACACCTCAGCACAGACTCCATTATCAACGCCTCACCAAGGTTCTTCTACTTATCAAATTATGTATCCATACGTGCCTCCATCTTTAGATGATATAACTTACACTAGTAGTGATAGCTCACCTTCCCATTCACCATCTCATAGTAGTTCTTCAAACTTTATTAGTGAACCTAGTGATACTACTAAACAACTTGCTACCCATCAGATTTCAGCCACACCTAGTCAAATTATTGAGATAACAGACTCTCAGAAACCATATCTATTATATGAGACACATTATGCAGAGGAACCAATTTCTCATATTGATCCCGATGCTGTTCCAAAATCACTTTATGATGCTTGTGATTTAGAGCCTAGTCTAAAACAAGATTCTGGAGAGGATGAACATCTTTCTGATGCTGATGAGGTCAAACTAAATCAATCAAGTAAACCTTTCACTGATAGTTTGGGGTCTGTGGAGTCAAAGGAAGTGGTAAGTGGGTTCTCCTATGAGTCACCAACATGCATATTACTGGGTCAATGTTTGACTCTTGAGTCATTCATTAAAGATAACAGGTTGAAGTAAGTAGGAATAAACTAGCCTTAAAATGATTTTTGCTGTTGGTGACTCATTTTGAATCTCTCCAGATCTTTCATGTCTTTTGGTGATTGGATAAGATTAGGTTATACATTGAGTGATGGTGTTGGTGTTCTTTGTTAAATCTTTCTCTCAATTCCTCTATACTCTCCTATACCATTTTATATCTTAAAAATTGGTTCACATCTGGAGCAGGCTACAAATAATATTACTGTATTGTTTAAAGTAAAGGTTTAACTCATCAGTTGAACTTAGATTAAGTTACTTTTTGCCAGTTTAAAGGGCAATAGTCCAAAAATATGGAAAAAAAAATTTCAATTAAAAAAAAGGGATGATTTTCTCCTAAAGGATACTTTTTTTCTAACTCTGGACATATTTTTGATGTCTCTGAAACACATAAAATCCCTTTAATAGTTTGATTTACACATATGAAACAAATTATGTTTTGTTGTATGATCCCATTTCTACTTGAACATAACTGTTAGTTGAAGTAGGTACACAAGGCAGAAAGTTTTATTTCATACAAATTGTCTGTTTTGCCTGTTTAACATATTTGTTATATTACATAATGATTGTAGGAAGTCTGTATTACATCAATAATGCTACAACCTTGACCTTAGTAATACAACTCTTGACCTTTCATTCTATTACACTTACATTGTCTACTTCATGACTGATATTTATGTTGGCATTTCCACATCTCTAGTAAGAACATCTGATATTTTGACTTGCAATAGAGAAGACAAGATAAGTGAATGATTTTCAAAGTTCACACACTACCCTTTACTCTTACTTGTTAAACCATCTCTCAGTTCTTTACAACATAGACATGATGTAATATTCCTAAATAACTTAAATACTGCACTAATTCTACTTGAAAACTGAGTGGAGATCTCAGTTGCAAAGTGGTGTCAGGGTGAGCAAACCCTACTTTATCAGCAACTTCAGAATGTTTGCAAATTATTCCAATAATCAAAAGAAATAAATACACATATATCTTCTTTCGTCTAATTAAGTTGTGGGTATATGTTAAGAAATTGACCCATTTTGATAAAGTTATCAATTAGATCATGTAGAATTGAAATAGATGATTGTGTAATAGTGTTTTTATATCTGATTATTCTTTATAGGCGTTTGCATTGCATTGCGAGCACTTCTTAAATCAAAATAAAAAATTCTCCTCTCTCACTGTCCAGCATGGGTTTAATTTCATTTTTAACTGTAAAAGGACTGGATATAAATTGCTAAATAAATGTAAATTCTAAATAATATAACACTGCTTATAGTTTTTGAAGTAACTTTTCCAATACATGTGAAAAAAACTGAAAGATAATACCTCGAGTTTCCAATTATCTTTGATATTGTCTATAATTTTGCTTACTGCTTTTTAAAATCTTTCATTAATAGCTCTATCAATATTTTGTAAAAGTGGATTTAAAAATGAATAATTGTTTCCAGTATGTAAATTTGTGTTTGGTTAAGCATGAAAAATAATCAACTGTGTGACTAATGAAATTAACTAATTTATTATTGAAATCTTTTCATAAAACTAATATTAAAGCCATATTTTTGTCTTTTTAGGGAGGTTTGGTTGGAGAATTAGCTTCACTGCAGATCAAATCTGGTGGACCTTCTGTTGTCTTCCTTGATGATTCTGATAGAAGATTAGCATGGGAACGTGGTCAGATGGACTATATGGGTGTTGATAGTTTTGAGAACATTCAACGAAAGTTGGATAGCAAGATTGAAGACAGATCACCAAGTCCAGCAACTTCAAGGCAAGTGTTATCTGAGAATGGTAGTCGAGTAGTTAGCGATGGTCAAATTGAAACTTTTGCTCAAGAAATAGTAGCTAATGCCATTGAGAATGTTGTGGGAACTGACTCCCAGAATGTTACTGGGGAACATGCATCAGCATCAGTTGGAGAAGTTGGTGGATCATCAGTTGTCATTAATGATAATTCTACTGTTCATTTGTCTGAAACAACTTCTTCAACCCTGGAAACTGATACCACAACAGAATCTGTGCCAACTGTGGATAACAATTTATCAGTTTCAGTACCATCTACAGATGAAAGTGCCTCTTTTACCTTACCAGCTGCAGATGAAAGTGCTTCTTTTACTCTGCCTGCAGCAGATGAAAGTGCATCCTTTACTCTGCCTGCAACAGATGAAAGTGCATCATTTTCCTTACCAGCAGTAGATGAAAGTGCATCTTTTACTCTGCCTGCAGCAGATGAAAGTGCATCCTTTACTCTGCCTGCAACAGATGAAAGTGCGTCCTTTACTCTGCCAGCAGCAGATGAAAGTGCATCCTTTACTCTTCCAGCAGCAGATGAAAGTGCATCTTTTACTTTGCCTGCAGCTGATGATAGTGCAACTTTTACACTTTCATCTGATAATGCAGTCGATTCGGCTGCTGATGCAAATATTACTATAGATGCTTCAGTTAGCATCCCATCTGCTTCTGTTGAAGTAGAAGAGCCCAAGACAAAGGCATCGAAATTTGGCTCCAAATTTGCAGCCCCAAAGGAAGAATCAAAGCCTAAATTCTTTCTTGGCCAAAAACCAAGTGATCCAAAGGCAAAACCAATTTCCAAAATACTGGGTTCCAAAACAAATGAAGCTACAAAGACTGATGAATCTTCTAGTAAAAAGTTAGAAGATCCTGTATCAAAAGGAGTTGAAGAGACTAAACCTGCTTCTAAGTTTGGCGGTTTAAAATCATCATCAGTAGCATCTAAATTTGGAGGTGCCACAACAACAACAGCACCTACTACTAGAACATTTGGTGCAGGTGCACTGTCCAAAACTAGTAAACCTGGCACTTCAACAACAGCCAGTGCCCCCCAAACAACAACAGCCACTGAAGCAAAGTCTGCTGGCAAGATAGCTGAAAAACCATCTCCAAGTCCTAAAACACCCGAAAAACCAACACCAGAGACAAAACCATCTCCGTTTGGTGCAAGAGGTGGTGGATGGAAACCCAAAACTGATGCAGAACCTAAGCCATCTCCATTTGGTGCAAGAGTTGGTGGTTCCTCTTTCGGAGCTGGCTTAAAATCAACTACTCCTTCAACTCCTGCATCTGCTGCTAAGCCAGGTGCTGCACCCAAAACTGAGGCTGAAAAACCTGAACCTACCCCATCCAAACCTGAACCTACAAAGTCTGCTTCAGGAACAGCTGCACCTCGACCAGGTGGTAGAGGCTCAGTTTTAAATAGGTTCCCCTTCAAATAAAGTCCACAAAACCCTATTAGTTTCTTAGCTTATAAGAATTGCTCATGCATCGTTTGAATGAATGTTGATAGATGAATTTTTGTGATACTTTATTTCCATTTTAATGGACATTATAAAGCTAAAAAGATTGAACCAAAGTCTCTTTATCAATTTTTTATTTTATTAATTATGTGCATGTGCTTATTAGAAGAGTGAACTGTTTGAGAATTGAGAATATAACATAGTGTGTGATAATTGATGCTTGGTTAAGCCAAGTAACATCTTACTTTTAAACTGCTGAAATAATATATATTGATGTTTGTGGTATTCATTGCTTTTCAGTTTATCTAATGAAATAATAGGTTAAATGTTCTATGTAAATGTGGACATGTTTCTGTTGAAACAATTTTTCATGTAAGAAAATGGTTCTTTATGTCAATCCATAGGTTCTTCTCCAAGATGAATCCTGATTCAAGACATTTTGAATTAAACCCATCCCTTTGTTTTAATGTTTTTAGCATGTGCATGATGTGTTACCTTCTTTTTCATTTCAGACCTGTTGATAAATCTACACCAGTGTCTTCCCCTCCTCCTGAACAACCAGTCACAAATACAACTAAAGTTGTTAAAAAAGAGAAAACCACACCTTCTGCACCTCAATAATCTTTATGGTTTTAACCTGAACTGTAGGCAATTAGACAGATTACTATATTATATAAAAGAGAGACTACTCATACAAACAGTGGATTCCAGGGGAGATAATTAGACTTCTGGTTCTAGTCAACTATTGACCTATTGTCAGAAATTTAATATTCATCTCACTTTTTGTATAAATCATCTGTTGACAGGCTTCCACTCTCATTCCCATTGTATTCTCTAATATGTTATTTCATGTAGACAATTTGAAAATGTTTATTCAAATCAATCAGATTTATGTTGGCTGAATCTGAAGTATTAAATGAAACATCTAGATCTACATTTTAATCGGCCTGTTCTATCATGTGGCTTGGAGTTAGACCTATGATAATCAGCAAGAGAAGAATTAATGGGTATGAGAATAATGTCTAATCATTATGCAATTTGTAATCATTGATAATTTGTGATGAAGTAACAAGAGTTATCCCTGTCCCTTTAGCTTACATTTTCTATTAAAAATAACATTATCTAATTATTAATCAATCATGAACTAATTATAGCTTTAATATTTTGGTACTAAATGAGTGACTAATTGTTACTTTAAGAGTGGACTGGCCTCCCCACCCCTTGTTTTCCTGTGTTATGATATGAGACTTATGGTAAAGATCATCAATTGAAATCTTTTTACTTTCATTGTTATTTCGACTGGATTGTAATAGTGAAGGGGCATTAGAGATTGGACACTTTATAAGATCTGAAATGATTTCAGTGGGTTTTCATATTCAATATCTTAATTAGGGCTGAAAATATATTATTTTCTTAAGAAAATCAGAATGATATGGAAATCCATGTTTGTTACTGTTATAGACATTTGCCAAATATATTACTGTTAAACTGTACATATTATTACCTAATTTAGCCATTCTCATTGTCATTAAATTTCAAATTCTTTATTTTTAAACCAACTAGCCTAGAGCCATAGTTTTTTTTATGTACATGGGCAGATAGTCCACTTGATTTAGAGGCATATTTGTATAGTTTCAATTACCATAGAATTAATTCTATCTCAAAACAGATTGCAATGATCTCATTTGACCCGAAATAGGCAAAAGTATGTCCACAGGTCTGGAATATGGGAGATACTGTGATGTGCATTCTGAATGATATATCTCCGTTAGACTTATGTCATAGTCATAACTGTAAAATAACAATGCAACCATTGAAATCAATTTTATTGTTGTTACTCTATGTTGTAGTACTAAATATTTGCTGGTTAACTTTGAAGTTACTATTCAATATGGAAGAAATAAAACTTGTACATATATTATGTAAAGCTATTAGGACTATGAGAATGGTTGTGATTGTTTTTATGTGTACAATTATTGTTAAATAAAAAAGCATTTGTTGAAGTTTTGCAAATTTTAAAACTTAGACTTTTTGCTCAATACTTAATATAGCAGTAGTTAATTAATTAGGTAATTAATTAAGTAATTTTATGGACAAATTTAAAGATTGTGCCAACCTTATAGATATATTTTTTTGTTGTTTCACTTTTTGAAGCAAAGTTTCTCTTTTTGTAGAATTGAGCATAACTTATATATGTGATCAAAGCTTACTTAATACATCATTTTGGAAATATGATGCCATATTTGTAGAAGAATTGTATGATCTCTGTAAATCTTTGTTAATAGTTTAAATGAGGACTAGGCGTGGCTTTCAAAATTATTTTTTACAGCTTTAACGAGAAGACTAAATCCTATGTTCTTAGAGTAGCCGGTGAACTTAATGCAAACCAGACAGATTTCATTTATTGTTTCAAAATGTATTGTTT
The DNA here is from genome assembly GCF_000327385.1 of Lottia gigantea. NCBI lineage: Eukaryota > Metazoa > Mollusca > Gastropoda > Lottiidae > Lottia > Lottia gigantea. Next base: position 141,553 of record NW_008710179.1, read on the forward strand.
TGTGGTTTTTGTGGTAAATTGCTTGACTTATTTGAACAAATTAGGCAAACATTGATATTTCTTATTAAATTTTTAATGGTGACCCTTTTATGTTAATTGATACGAGATTATGTAGTGTTATGTTCATAAATAATGACTTTTATTTCTTTAAGATTGTTCAGTTAATGATTTTTTGTAGTAGTGATTTGTTTTGGAACTTAGATGGCTATACTAACAACCTTTTAAAGAGATACAGTTGGCTAACTATTTGCTTTACTTACTGACAGAGCTCAATTTGAGCTGTCTGTATCACTTTTCAGAATTAAGAGGCAACATGTGGTTCTGATATTTGACAAATGCCCCATGACATGCATGTTTCTACAGCTACGGTAAATTGATTATGCACATCTGTTGCTATAGAAACGTGCATGATTTGAGACTAACATTTTTGACCATCCAGTTCATAAATAGATAAGTATATCCCTTTAAAGTAATATGTAAAAAAGGAATCAGATATGTTAAATTGTTCTGTAAAATGTGATAGAAAGTTGACTGATTAATATTAAATAAGAAATATTGTAATGATTCTCTTGTGTTATATTCTAGTATTATTTATATTATATCTGTATCTTAATATATAAGTCAATTTGATTCATTATAATATTATATAGTTCTATTACTGCTGTCTATATATCAATCTGGATTGTTATGATAATAATTATATAAATATCATAAAGACTTTTCATTTCTTCAATTGTTGGATAAAATTGCTCTTGTTGTATCAAAGTTGACTACATACAATTTGCTCTACAAGCTCTGTTCATCAGTTGTAAAAGAGAGAAATCTATAAGATTCGAATCGAATAGTACATACCACACACCGTCAATTGTGTAATCAATAAATGGATTTTTTTAATCTTTGCTGTCAAGTAGATCGAGGTTAGATGTACTTTACATCACATTGATTCGGTTGTGAGGCTAGAACATGTGCACACATTATGTCCTTTTAGAGACCTTGTCTATAAGATATACCAGAAAAGTAGGACGTAAAACTCCATTTCATTTAATACGTACAATATTCAGGCAGGGGAGAAACCAGTGAAGATAGCAATAGAAAATGAAATTTCTAGATTTTCTGGAGACTATTTACATATCATATTATATTTAAACTGCATTGATATTAATTGTAGCCTCCGGTAGCTTCCCTGCAGTGACGTCATTTTAATGAAATTTCAAGAACCACACACGTTGGTATGAAAATTGGAATAGTGCAAATTGATGCTATCAGTGTCTCAGATACACAAAAAGTTTAGCAAACCTCTTTACAATCCCTTTAAGGCCCAAATAAACCCCAACACATACTAATTATTGTCCTTTCACCAGTATAATAAGGTAACAACAGAAAAATGGTGTAATGAATTTATTGAAGCCTGTATAATCTATAACATTAAGACAACTAAATAGATAACTTTTACTTATACAAAACATTACTTAATACATTTAACTGGAATGACACATACAGTTAAAACAGCTCTAATCAATAACTGCCAGATTAATGTTTAAAACAGTTGATAGATCAAAGAAAATATTGATTAATGCTTATGTCAGCCAAGTGGTTTGTTTGGTCAAAGCTTCTGTTTTTAGGAAAAGTATCGAAACTGTCCTTACAACATTTCACAAAACTTTTTTCGATGACAATTTCTTGTGCGAAAAAAATATACGCAGGAATTTTTGACAGAAATTATGAAATCTTAAAATTTTTTAGATATTTTTATCAATTTATTCCTAGGTGATGGATTTCATATTTGATTTTACATTAGTGATGAGTCGAGATGCAGAATCTACCTGATAAAAGTGTTAAAAACCACTAGTAAATGGAGAGTCACTGTTTAAACTAAATTTCTGTTTTCATTACAAAGAGTGAGCAAGAGAAATCACATACAAGTGCTACATTGGTATTTTTCTCTGAGCAGAAATACAAGTACAGTGGATTGATTCAGCACCTTATACATGTAGTAGGATAAAAAGCTTGTAAAATAATATATAAGTGATAGATATTGGTTGGATCCAGAAAAATATCCAGTGTTACAGCTTATAAAATACAATCGGATATTACACAAGCCATGGGCATAAAATGCATGAATTTTCAGCTAGTTAGATATTTCTCAATATCTGCTCAATATGTGTGACAAAAAGTTTAAGTGAAATATGTACAGATCTACAGCAGAGTCCTCTAGCCCTCTCAAATAAACAATAATCTTTTCATGCATAATCGGTTTCCTGATCAAGACACAACCTTTCACATTTAACCATATTTTCCATACAAGACAGTAGACACATTTACTTTGACATCTTACCAAACAGTTAATATTTTTACAAGACAGTAGTCAGTAGACACCTTTACTAGCATATACTGCCATAGGACACCTTTACTTTAACATCTTGCCATATAAGACAGAAGACACCTTAACTTTAACCTCTTACCATACAAGACAGTAGACACCTTTACTTTTAAATCTTACCATACAAGAGAGTAGACACCTTTCCTTTTATATCTTACCATACAAGAGAGTAGACACCTTTCCTTTTATATCTTACCATACAAGAGAGTAGACACCTTTCCTTTTACATCTGACCATACAAGACTGTAGACACCTTTCTTTTACATCTTACCATACAAGACAGTAGACACCTTTACATCTTACCAAACAAGACAGTAGGCACTTTTACATCATGACATACAAAACAGAAGACACCTTTGCTGTTGTATCTTGCCATACAAGACAGTAGCCACCTTTACTTTTACATCTTGCCATATAAGACAGAAGACACCTTTACTGTTGCATCTTGTCATACAAAGGTTTGCTGTATAAGACAGTTTCATTGTATAAGATATAAGATTAAACTTCCATAAATATATGCAATAACTAGTGCTGGTGAAAAAATATCAAAAAATACAAATATCTTGATTAATTAATAGCCTACTGAATTGGGGCTTTATGAGTCACCTTATGACTATATGGTAAACTCTCTATGTTATTTTCAATCTGCATTTGATTTTATAAGGTCACACAAATGACAAAATACAATATGCATACATAAATATTTACAAAATCTAAGTTACATGGATACAAACTAAAAATATTAATGATACATAATACATTTCATTACGTATATGCTTAAGTTATTGTGGTCCAAATGCATCAAATAATGTAAGCAGGGCTTTAATTATGATAGGAAAGTAAACATTGGTGCTTTTTATGGAAACCATCATAAAATTCTCTAAATTTCCGAACCAATACAGCCTAACCTTTTGACAATTCTTTCCTCTCAAAGATGCTACTATTATGTTCAAGCAAAAATATTTGAGCATTATTTAGCCAATTTACCTCATATTTAAGCCCTAATAAAATAGATTTCTTTAAGTATGTAAACATTTATGTAATACATTTGCCAGATAATATTTCACATAAGGTTTGATGCATTTGGACCAGTATGTTTTAAAATATAATTATGCTTCTAAATATATCAAAAAGCTTAAAAAATAGGTTAAAACTGTTGAAAATTCAATCACATGTTGTATTATAGCGAACATTTGGGACTAGAATTAGATTTTCATGTTTTAATTTAATTATTTTTTTATCATTGCTGAAAATTAAAATCTGATTAAATTTTATATTTGAGTCTATTGGGTGTAATGGTTCATGCACACTAAATAATAACAAGAATTTGAATGTATTGTTGACTGAGACAAATCAAAGAAGTTGTGTCAATTTTAGTTTTTATTAATGTATATAGACCATTACATTTCAAAAATCAATATAGGTCAATAACAATAAAGATCATTTTGTAATATTAGTAAAGAATGCTTAAAAAATTAAATACCTACATTTGATTTTATTCATACAAAATACTAGTGGGCCTAAAAACTAGCAAAGGATTTTTCATTTTACATCCTATTTTGAATTTTCAAAAACATATATGCACAATGCATAATTAACACTGTATTTGTAAGTTTTAAAGTTTGTCTTAGATTCATTAAAATATGTTTAAATCCAAAACATATTACTTTTAAGATTCAAAGTCAAAAGTAGAATGTATAAAAACGAGACAATACTTGAGCCCATAAAGTGATGGAAATTGTGTTGAAGAAACATATACTACATATTATGTACTAATACAGTTGGCTCTATAACTACTTCATTACTTTACTGTGGAATAACAGCAAATTTATACACTACATTCTTGAAGGTAGGGAAACCATAGTGGTGTATCTTCATTGTTTTATTCTGTTGACCATCTTTCTCATTCATGTCATTGTTGACACTTCTCTTGTACACTGTAAACAAATAGATACAAACAATAGCAATAGTAAACAGAGTGAGCAATTATCACATGTTCAAAGTGGAACTTAAAATATTGCACTAATTTTCAATATAGTAATGTACACATTATTTCATAATGAAGTTGAACATGTTTTCGCTGATATATGTATAGTAATGAACCTAGAATCAATCCAAAATCCTCAAGATTATACATGGACAACAAATTGGGTCTTCCTCACAAACATAACAAAAGTATGTTCCAAAAAGTAAATTAGCCTGTGCATTATACAGACAGTATATTTTATTTCTACACATGTACCTGACCTTATATTTAAGTAACTTTTTGGGACATTGTGAAACTATGTTATGAATGAGCGATGAATGAATGAACTTTTTCTTAAAGCTGAAAAGATGTAAACTGTTGAAGTACTAACCTCCGTCAACAATCTTGACAAGTCTGTAGGTATCATACCAATAACATTGCCTCATAATAAATGGTCCAAATACAGTAACATCAGATACACTGGGTAGAACTTGACGATACTTCTCTCGGATAACTTCAGCACTAGGCATATAATAACCATCCTATAAATAGATTGATTTACCAGAAAGATCAAACATAGTTAAAGAGGGATGTATCTGCCAGATTTAAAAGGAATAAAAATTGTGACCAAATATTGATTAATATTTTAAGGGGGTAATCCTTGTCAGATTTTCAAAATTATTTCACCATTAGCCATATTCACAATTCTTCATTATGACTTTGTTATAAATAATTAAAAAATTTGGCACATACTGCCACCACAAATACCTATGTTCATTGTATATCTGGGAGATCAAACAGAAGAGTATTTATGGTCTTTTCATAAGATTAAGATTATTGAACTCATTACTGCTCTAACATGAGCATTCAAACACATATATTTCTATATTATAGTCAATATCTATACACAAACACTCACACAGTTGTTTTATGTAAAGATTCTTCTAAAAAGATGTATTTTTAACTTTCTCTTAAAAGAGTCAACAGATTTACAGATTTTTAACTGTTCAGGTAACTTGTGCGATAACTGTGGTCCTGCTACACTAAATGACCTATCCGCAAGTGTTTTATATTTTGTTGATTGTACACGAAGAGTAAGAGGATCTTGTACAATACAGATTAATATACATTTAATTGTATTATGTATTAAGTATTATGTTATAAAATCAAGGTTATGCTGTAAAATGTTTCAATTATATATGACATAAACCTCAAAATATTGTATAGGTACTTCAAATGACTGATAAATGTCAAAATAAACCTGAAGATTAAGGTCGTATGATATCATGCATTTTTTGTCAATTAATGAGTTAGATAAAGTTACATGCACCTGTACCAATGAAATCAACAACACTCTGACTAAAATGTTTACTGCGTTCAAATTTGGCTATAATTTTCGTATTAATTGAAATATCAACTATAAAATACTACTGAGAGTCTTAGATTGTCTTTGGATTAATAAAAATGTCATCCACTGGAAAAATTTGTAAAAATGATATTACATAGGGGAATTTTCAGCCTGAAAAGTAGGTTATTTCCACGTGAATACTCTGGGAGGGAAGAGTCTCTTTATCAAATGATTCACTGAAACTTATATTTCAATAGACTCATACAGTTGAAATTTTATTTTGAAATGCAGAGAGTCAGAGAGTAAGTCTATCTATACACAAACCTACCTTATACTTCATGATAAGATCAATCAGATCTTTAGGTGGTGCTAACATAGTTCTATTAAGTTTCATAATAAAACAAGTCTCCAGGTGGTTATCAATGATAGCTGTATAGTTCTACAAATAAAAAACTACTTCATTGGGACCATGAAATTGAACATTTACTTTAAAACAATGTCCTTTTTATGTTCAGGTTATGAAATAGATAGTAAAAAAAAGAAAAATTACATTTTATAAATTTTGTGAATCAAATTATTGGCTACACAGCATACTAAAATTTCTAATGAAGGAAAGCAAGCAAACTGTCCTTTGGACATAAATAAATGAATTGTGGTTCAAATATGAAGACAGTTAATAATTCCCTCGACTTACCACACCAAAGTCATGCCATACAACAGTCTCTTCACATTCATCAAATTCTGGCACTGTCAATGTTTCAAAATTATCAATTTCTGATACTTCTACATCTTCTTCTATATAGTGAAGATATTTAGATTGGGGTTCATCAGAATGGGGCTTATTTGATAAACTCTGTCCAATTAAGTTGTTAGCTTGAGGTTTAAAGGTTACATGTGCTATCAAATCATTTGGTTCCTGGCCATACATTTCATCAATATAACTCACTCCACATCGCCCTCGAACAATCTAAAATAATGAATTATGAAATCTAGTAACTACATGACATGGAAAAGCTTATATAGATTCAGACACAAATTAATCAAATTCATCCATTTATGAAAGGATAATCAACAATATCAAACGATAACAAAGACCAGGATGCCAGAAAGTCAAGCAGTTTATCTTTTTCTCATTTTCTGATTGAATGTTTATATATTAGTAAGTTTTAAATCAGGAGAAAGCTATAGAACAGATCAAAATGTAAAATAATTCTAATTGACTACAGGACAGCTAGTTTTAGAAATGGTGGCAATGCACTTTCAAAAATTAGACATTGGAGTTAAGTTAGCTAGGTTGCTGTAAAAGACAGTGTCTATACTTACACGGACAGATAAATGTTTATACAGATACACAGCTCCGAGCAAACCAATACCCAGAACTAACAATGCTGCTACTATTAAACATAGATTCACCATGGTTCTTGTTCTTCTAGGATTGTAGGTCACTCGCACCACTTTAGGTGTAGATGTTTCTAAGTCATCTACTTCTGTCAACCCAGTCTAAATTCAAATGAGTGAAAAAATAAAACACATGAGAATTCTTGTACATATAATTAGACTAGATCTATTCTAAAATTATTCAATCTGGCAGTATTATGAAACAAAGACTAAGTGATGACCCTATAAAGATACGGTACCGGATTCTGTAATCATGCTTTCATAATCAACTGAGATCACCATAATATACAGTATCAAGTTACCTATTTATGACACACATTTATAGGCGATAGCATAACGTCATTGAAAAAATCTCTTGTCTTGGTGCTTCTATGACAATAATATAGGAGAAAACTAGAATGTTTAGCCTATAGACCATTGACTATTAAAGAAATGTTTGGTTCTGACCTAAAATGGACTCATTGAGATCAAAATGGTCTACCAGGAAATAGTTTAGTTATTTATTAAGTCACAAGTGTATAAACCTTAAAGAAAAATAAAAGCAAAAGATCTCTTTTTAAAACGCAAAATTTAGGTCATTAAGCTTATTCAGAGAGCTAACTAGGCACACACACTAATGCAACCTATTTGGTTAATCAAAATGTGTAATACACATATCGAAGTAACTTTTGATTGTGTATTTAAACTGAACATGAATCCAAAGGAAAGAAATATGAAATTAATAAAAATGGCAGAAATGGGTAATTTTCACTCACCAGCGGTTCAGTTGCTGTGACTATTTCGCCATTAATCAGGAATTTATCAGCTTTCTTTTCGGCTGATGTTGTTTTAAAGATCGTCATTGTTAATTTTACTAGCAAACCACAGACTGAAAATACTAAAATATAATCAAATTGACGAAAACTCTTTATCAATTTCGCAGTCCTGTCTTCTTGTTTTTATTATTATTTTTTCCACTTCCGGCTGATTTCATTAAACGGTGTAATGCAATATTCATTCCAATTGTGAAATATCCATTGCTATTGTATTTGTCAAAAAATGCAGATATAAGACAATTGAGATATTCAGTATTGGTAACAATAAATAACGATCCAAATCAGCAAATTTTTGCTACCGTTATTGAAACGGAATCGCACAAGAAACTGCAACAAATAACTGAACTATGAAATTCTGTATCTCAATATTCTCAATGAAGGAACGCCCAATCCATGTGACAGTCATGTGACATTGTTGTTTATCAATTTTTGACAGACAGAAATGGCACTGACAGTTTTGTGCATGATTTTGTTGTTAAATTGTGTAACATCAGACGTGCCTTATAAAGAACTATATTATGATCAAATTGTTGATCATTTCAACTACATTTCATATGGACAACAGAGGTTTAAACAAAGATATTTGATTCAGGGTTAGTGTATGAGCTTCCTACTTTCTTAAGTTCTTTTCTATCCTGTCATGTAAAAATAAATGACTAATTCTAATTTGCAGTCGTTGGCCAATGTCCCATATGTAGGAATGAATATTACTCTTCTTATTTCTATTTATATAAAATTGCCATTTTATAATGTAAGATTTTAGGCCAATAGGCTAGGTAGTAGATTTTACAACTTGTAAAGGCGGGAAACCACTATGCCTACATTTTCCTCCCATACAATAAATGACCCTAAGTAATGACAAAGTAAATAAAATAAAGATTTTAATCAGAATATTACTTTTAGTAGGTACAATTTATAAGATAGTTGATTCAGATTTCAACAATTTGTATATTTCAGATAAATGGTTTGATCCTGCAAGCAAGGGCCCAATATTTTTCTACACTGGTAATGAAGGTCCTATTACATCATTCTGGAATGCAACTGGTTTTATATTTGATATTGCTCCACAGTTTAATGCCTTGGTTGTCTTTATAGAACATGTAAGACCATTGTATTTATAGTGTCATGTTATTGTATTGGAGAGACAGTTTTATACAGTTTTTAAACTAGACCATAATCTTACATCAATTGATACCTCTTTTGTAAACTTCAGAAATTATATGAAAACAGATTGATTTTACAATGTCCTGAGTTTGCAAAAATAATTGAAGTGTGGAATGCATAATTTAAATAAATTTTTAACAAAATATTTCATTAACAAATGTTTATTGGTTCTATACCGATATATATGTTGCTTAAATAACTTTTACAGAAATTTCATTTTATTAGAGTAAAAGTACCATTTAGAGCCGATTTATAATAATTTATATTTGTAGAGATATTATGGTAAAAGTTTACCATTTAGAGCCGATTTATAATAATTTATATTTGTAGAGATATTATGGTAAAAGTTTACTATTTGGAGCTGATGGTTTTATAATAATTTATATTTGTAGAGATATTATGGTAAAAGTTTACCATTTGGAGCTGATAGTTTTATAATAATTTATATTTGTAGAGATATTATGGTAAAAGTTTACCATTGGAGCTGATGGTTTTATAATAATTTATATTTGTAGAGATATTATGGTAAAAGTTTACCATTTGGAGCTGATAGTTTTATAATAATTTATATTTGTAGAGATATTATGTTAAAAGTTTACCATTTGGAGCTGATAGTTTTATAATAATTTATAATTGTAGAGATATTATGGTAAAAGTTTACCATTTAGAGCTGATAGTTTTATAATAATTTATATTTGTAGAGATATTATGGTAAAAGTTTACCATTTGGAGCTGATAGTTTTATAATAATTTATATTTGTAGAGATATTATGGTAAAAGTTTACCATTTGGAGCTGATAGTTTTATAATAATTTATATTTGTAGAGATATTATGGTAAAAGTTTACCATTTGGAGCTGATAGTTTTATAATAATTTATATTTGTAGAGATATTATGGTAAAAGTTTACCATTTGGAGCTGATAGTTTTATAATAATTTATATTTGTAGAGATATTATGGTAAAAGTTTACCATTTGAAGCTGATAGTTTTATAATAATTTATATTTGTAGAGATATTATGGTAAAAGTTTACCATTTGGAGCTGATAGTTTTATAATAATTTATATTTGTAGAGATATTATGGTAAAAGTTTACCATTTGGAGCTGATAGTTTTAAAGATAAGAACTATGGGTTATTAACTATAGAACAGGCTATGGCAGATTTTGCTGTTTTAATAACTGATATAAAACATAACCAATATAAAGCTAACAAATCACCCATTATAACATTTGGAGGAAGGTAATATCTTTTCCATCTAAGTCACCATGATGGGCATAATGTTCCTATTGCACACTGCATACATTACCTGTCATGACTATCTCAGTCAGAAAAGCAGGATGCAAAACTCTATTTCTCTTCAATTTTTTTTTATAAGAGTTTGACTTAGTATGTTTTCAACAAAGATATCAAATCAACAGTATTTGCTAATACAGTATTCTTGAGTTCACAAACTCAATTACAGAAAGGGATCAAGTGTAGGCGTACTGAAGATATGCTTATGTCATGTCTATCTCCATGGTAAGATCTGTCATAATTTTTTAGTCCTGCTACAATAACCTAATGAAATCTATTTTTAGTTATGGTGGTATGCTAAGTGCTTATATGAGATTTAAATATTCTAACATCATTGCTGGAGCTATAGCTGCTAGTGCACCAATCTATATGCTATCACCCAAATGTGATCCAACTCAATATTTTGTTAGAGTTACTGAGGTAGGTAATCATTTAGCTATCATCATAAGTCTATCCTCTAGTCTGATGTAAATGCTGACCTGAGTGTGTTTTTTTTTTTTCTGCTGATGACTTGCTATCTATGATCTGGGGATCTTTTTGCATATTCCTTTTCTGGGTCAGTGAACTTTCAATCAATCAAATGTCTATTCAATATAAGATCCCCTTTCTGCTACTTATCTAGATATATCTAATTAGTTCACATGAATTTTTCTGTGAAAGGGAATATTTATGTGCAGCAAACCAACTAAAATCATAGAGATGATTGTTTTATTGTAGGATTTTAAACAGTCTAATCCCCAATGTTCAGCTAATGTTAGAAAAGCTTTTACTGTCATGGAGAATATGGTACAGAGTGGACAAGCAGGTATTTATCTCTATCGCCATACCACATTGACTAAAGTTTTCTGCCAATTGTGTTGATATTTTAGTAACTTGTCCAAGACAAAACCTCTTGGCAATGGTCTTTTCCTGAATTATCCGTAAACTTTTTAAATCTAAAGCAAATTGTTCATGTTCCTAATAAAATAACAGATTTCTTATAGAAAAATATATATATATATATAAGTGGGAAAACTTTCTAATTTAATTTACTAATTGCCTTTACTTTTAATAAAAATCAGTTAACATCTGACTTCTATTTTGAAAAGAGATACATGTGGCTAACAAAAATAATGTTATTTATTTTATTTTCATTTATAGTTATGTATGAGTGAATAATTTACTGATTTTTTATTTATAGAGAAAGTTTCTGAGAAATTACACCTATGTGAAACATTTAATTCTACTGGGTACAACCAAGTAATAGGATGGATAAGAAATGCTTTTGTATCTCTGGCCATGTTTGATTATCCATATCCAACTAATTTTATGGGACAGTTTCCTGCTTTTCCTGTGGATGTAAGTTGTTATTCAAAGTATATTGCCTCTGTTTACAAAAGGATATGTACCAGCTTTATAAAAACTAATTGTTAGAAATATGGCTATTTTGTTGATATATTATTGTTTTATAAATTTGAATCTAACTAAGTGTATAGAAACATTAAAAGGACAGATGTGCCTTTTTGGGGGTTGATTTTAGTCTTGAATATCTGAAAACAGTCTACAGAAGTATTAAAAAGATACGAAAATCACATAATTTTTACTCACTATTTCTATATAATATGTCTTTTATATATATCTTCAATTGACGAGTTGTCATTATAACATTCAAACGCAGGTAATTCTGGACCCACATTGATTTGAAAGCTCAAATTTCGATGGTGAGCTGTGAACACTGTTTTGATTAGCTCGAGTCAGCTAAAAAAGTATGATTGGTAAAAAAAATGGCCTCCTGTCCTTTTAAGACTGAAATTGTGCCTAATTATTTCTAGGTTTCCTGTAGTTATATTGTCAATTCAACAGATCTGGTTTCTAGCTTGGGTCAAATGGTTGGTAAGTGTATTATGATTTCAATATATAGATTAAGAAGTTTGAATTGTTTTGTTGTTCTTTATCATCACAATAGTATTTTGTAGTGTTTAAGAAATATGAGCAATATTAAAAAAACCTGAAAATTTTATTAATCATTTCACATCATGATTTTTCTCTTTAAAAAGTGTTTTAGTGCTCTAATCTTACCTTATAACGCAGTAGTTAATGATCTTGTTTAAATGGGACCCTGGCAGACCTGATGTAGTTGGAGTTTTCATCTTTGATTAACCTTCAACCTATCATAGTAATAGAAATGATGCTCACTTGGGCCCTTGAAACCACAGTTTTAATATGTGTCTTTCATTTGACCTTCACTATAAACATATATATTATTTGCCAGCCCAATTTGACTTGTTTTGTTTTGATTGACTTATATTTGTTAATGTCACTATTCAAAATAGTGTATCTAGATATGTTACATTTCTTATTTAAATAGTATACACTTTTTTAAGCATTATTCTATAATGGTACAAATGGATCTAAGAAATGTTTTGATATTTGGACTGAGTATGTAGCTTGTGCTGATCCTAGTGGTTGTGGTCTGGGTCCAGATAGTCATGCTTGGGACATTCAGGTAATCCTCACTTCTCCATTGTTAAATCGTTACAGTCTTCCTAATGTGTGTCTTACTATCTGATATCTAAGAGCTCTACATGTAAATGTGAATGTTTGTGAGACTGTAGAAGTGACAATTTCAACTTTTTCAATATCTTTTTACTGAATTATAGGAGAACAGGTTTTCTGAATTTCGATCTGATAAGAAATATGAATAGCTGTAATTAATATCTATCACCTTGCAACTTAATATTAGACATACAAGTACCAATGTATGATACGAAACTACAATGGTTCTTACATGTAAATAACACATAGGCATGGACATAGTTCACAGCCATCTTGAATCTCTTCCTTAACTTAATAAGTCAAAGTTTATAATATTTCAACTTTAGGTTTAGAAATTGCTTTAAATGGGATCACTTATTACGTGACTCAAAATGACTGTGAACTACATTTGTGTCTGTTATTTCCAGGTAAGAATCATTATGTAGTTTCATATGCCACATTATCTAATTCTTTGTTTACAGGCATGTTCAGAAGTACCAATGTATTTTAGTACAGATGGTGTAGAAGATATGTTTCCTCCAATGAAGTATGATGCTGCTATGAGGAGAAAGTACTGTCAGAAGAAATGGGGTATTACACCTAGAGATGGTTGGGTCAATACATTATTTTGGGGCATAGGTCAGTAATAATTCTATCTTTCATGATGCTTTCATATTTATAACTGTGAAAAATCGTGTGGTTCAATTGAATTTTAGCAATAAAAGATTCTAGAATATATATGTTTCTTACAATTTGCATTTTTCAGATATACTAGGAGCATCTAATATATTGTTTTCAAATGGTGGTAAAGATCCATGGGCTTTTGCAGGGGTAAATATTTTAGTTGCTTATATGTTCTCTGTCATACTTTAAATGAGTTATATAAATGTTCTCTGCCATACGTGTTTACTTGTTTATGAGTTATCTATCATACTTCTTTTATAAGTGTACTTGTTTATAATTCTTTATCATACTTGTTCATAAAATCTCTGAGTACTGGTTCTGTCATACTTGTTTATAAGATCTCTGTCATACTTGTCCACAAGTTCATTATCATACATGTCCACAAGTTCATTATCATATTTGTCTCCATCTTAATTGTCTCTGGGATCTCTGTCATACTTTTCTGTGGGTTCTCTGTCATAATTGTCCATAAGATTTCTGCAGTTGTCCATAAGTTCATTATCTTACATGTTTATAAGTCTCTTTCATACTTGTTTGTAAAATCTCTGTAGTAATGGTTTTGTTATACTTGTTTATAGGATCTCTGTCATACTTGTTTATAAGTTCATCATCATACTTGTTTATAAGTTCATTATCATACTTGTTTATAAGTTCATTATCATACTTGTTTATAAGTTCATCATCATACTTGTTTATAAGTTCATTATCATACTTGTTTATAAGTTCTATCTATAAGTTGTATGAATGTTACATTTTAATAATGAATCTATTTCTTTACAGGTGTTACATAATTTATCAGATAATTTAACTAGTGTAATAATACCTGATGGTGCTCATCATTTAGATTTAAGGTATGTGTTTTATGTGGTCCACTGTACATTATATTCTGAACCTAGCTAAGATTATCCTAGCCTCTTATTGTGGTTGAATAGATTCAATGAAGCATGAACTTTGATATTTGAAATAAGCACCATCTTCATCTTGGAATCGCAAATATTTATTTAGACTTTGTAAATGTCAAACATGTTTTAGATGGGTTTCAGTTTACAACTTTGCATCTGTGGGTTGCAGAGTTATTGCCCTTGAATCTTTTAAAAGCTAAAACCAGTTTTTCTATGCAAATAATCGTTTTATAATCAACTGTTGTAGGCAACTGCTCTCTTTTCTTACATTTATAATATATATACGTAATACAGTGATATTGCTTTTCTTGGTAATTTTTTTCAGATTTAGTAGAATGTGATTTTATTTTAAATGACCTGAATGTACCTATATTCTGTTTTTTTTTTTCAGGGGAGCTAATCCTCGAGACCCACCTGACGTATTTAAGGCTAGAGAGCTAGAAAAGTATTATATAAGATTATGGATTAATACAGCCTATAACAAAGAAAATCAAAATTCTAAAATCTAACTACCTCCCAAAACAACATTCATTGTGACTGTATTAAAGTCTTGTGCCAGAGCTTTCGTAACTTTGTCATTAGTTCAACCTTTACTCTCAAAACAACATTCATTGTGTCTATATTAAAATCTAACCCCCACCCAAAACAACATCATTATGTCAACAGTTACCGGTGTCTTGTCTATTAATGTTACTAGTAGGCTACGAATTCACATAATTAAACGGATTTATGAATGAAAAATCAAATTTTTTACTTTAACAAAAATATATGGATATAGATATATGGATTTATGTTCGTCCGTTCGGGGTCCAATCCCGTTTACTTAAAGTAACAGATTTCATGTGTTCATGAACAAGCTATTTACGAGGATTAACACAAGTGTATTCGATTAATGAAAATTATGAATAACTGTGCCGAAATGAATATATGCCTTATATTACTGTGCCCAAAGAGAGTGTGTTTCAAACAAAGAATACGTGCCTGATTAAATCTGTGCTGAGATGACCATGCCTAAATGACCCATGCTTAACCTAAATGTTTGTGCCTAACTGCCTTGTGAATAGTCGGCATTTTTAATATATCAAAATAGCATTCAGATAAATAAGAAATTTCTGATTTGAAGGCTCAAATTTCGACGGTGAAATCTATGCACAAATAGGTCTGAGGTGAATCTCCATGGTTAACCTAGCTGAGTCCTTTACTTTCTGGTGCTGGTCCTGCAAGTACAGATGGTGATCTTGAAACGTCGTTTTAGTGCTCGGTCTAATATTGGGTTCAATATTGAGTGATTTTTGCGAATACTGCAGTTGGAGTCATTACCTTGACCAGCAAAGAGATGGCTTTTCCCCTTTGATTTTGTGGCTTGGTGTGCTTGCTACGTTGGGGAAACGATCGACATATTGGTAATTTCGGTTGTCTTTTTTACCCATTGGGGAATATTAACCTACATCATGACTTTTATAAAAATGCGTTAGTGTGGGCGTGTTTGAGCCTTACAATAGATGCTTTTGTTTGAGGTGCAAATTTATTTCATCTCGATATCATCGATCAAATCTTTTAATTGTTGGTATTACAATCATCACATCAGAGATTTCTGAAACACTCAGATAACGATCCCTTTTACCAATTCCCTAAAAGACTTGATTGAAATTGTGGACTGTAGCCAAATAAAAATGGATTGCCCCACGAAAAAATCTTACAACCGACTAATTCCATTACTGCAATAAAACACCATATACCATTGCCCCTCCAGATATATTACTTACCCCTGGCCTCAGACCCATCAAGTCTGGCTGGGGGTCTTTATAGAAATCTTATCATATAGGACTACAAAATGCAAATTTAGATAAATGATTTTCAAAAAATGTTATGCATTTGTTTTTACCTTTTTACCTTTTTGCTAAAACCTCCGCCATCTCATCACAAGCCGTTTTCCTTACGAAAATTACTGAACTGCATGTTAAAGTAATGCGGACATTGACTAAGTGTAACAGGTAGGGTACAGTCATTATACGAAACCGATACCGACAGAACGATTTCGAAATTTCTACCTGAAGTTCGTGGTAAAGTAGATTTACATTTCGACAGTCGGCTGACTGGATTGGAGCGTGCCAAGCACTGTTATTATATATCACCACCTTAAAAAATGATAGTTGGAACCCCATGAAACAACGTTTCGACTAGGATACATTCTGTAGAGTAGCTACTGTGTGGTAGATTAACGGATTAGTGTTTAATACTTAAAGCTTATATTCCCCATCAGGTAGGTGTATTTATATCCAGTATTCTATGGTGTCGGGTTTCACTATACCAGATGTAAAGCATATGTATATATTTAGAACTGATGTCTACCAACTTGTGTTTGAGTGTCTATACTCTAAATTACTTTGTTTGATAGCTTAAATACGACTATTTCTAATGAATAGTTAAGGAGTAGCCATTGAGAATTTTAAGTACTGGATAATGTCGCGGATACTTCTGCAGTAGTTTATTGAAAAAAAAAAACCTATTTGAATTCGAAAGATTCATTATTCAATTGGTTTCATTTCTGAATTACTGCCGCCCTGACTAACAATTTGTTAATTGATGTGCAATTTCTGAAAAAAAGACACATTTTCTGGCTAAAACGAGTGCTGGATACACCGATTATGTACATTTTTTAAAATCTAGTAGAATAAGCTTTACAGATGAGATCACTTTCACTCATTAATATTATCAACTGAGAGGTTCATCCACCCGTAACACTTCTCAGTGCCAAAATCTGGCGTTGAGTTCTGGGTTAAGACACAACATGGTGAAACAATGAAGCTAGTTAAGTAATTGTTTCACAACTTACAAAAACAAATCTACAGACGTAACCACCGTTTTTTATCAATTACGAACATCATTTCTAAGTCTTATTCTAAAAAGCGTTTTAGGGGGTGAGAGCCAATACCGGGTCGACTCTCGAAAGTACTAGCATAGGATTACTAAAATCAGCCATAGCTTATGAATCAATAAGACTGAAATGATTTATTAGTCAAAATGTCTCAAAATGGATCTTCTACCGAGTCTCTATAAATAGTGATATTTTGACTATGATATAATTCTTATAAAATATTTAAGACCCAGATTTATAAAATATAAATTCTATTCATACACATGTAAACCATTATTGTATTGTTTCCTTTCCTGTCTCATGACTTTACAGGAAATCGTATAACAGAAATCTGGAGGGCTATAACAAAAGTTTCTAAAATATAATAATATAGCTTTTCTTTCATACATCTTGATTTATCATCCTTGATATCCTTGGGTATTTGAGTATCTTTGGGTCTTGAATATATATGTACATGTATATAGTTTTCAGAAATACTAGAAATGTACGAAAATTGCATAATTCCTTCAAAAATACCTCAAACTAAGAGTTCCACTTTCTATTTCAATGTTTTTTCTATAATATATGAAACGCGTACAATTCTGGACACTCATGGAATTAAAGGCTTAAATTTTGACTGATACGCTGAGCTAAAAAAATTCTCGTTTCTGAGACTAAGGTATGATCTATCCCTTTAAATTATTATCCATCTCTTAAAATCTGTCCTTTTATATTGAATTTATTCATAAAACATTTCTTATCGTGTATATCCTTTTTCTAAAAAGTTTTTATTTACAAAATATCTTAACGTTCGTATTACCAGCTTATGACCTGCGTAGTTTTATTTAAATTCATGTAGGCCTATGTTAATTTGTTTTTTTATGTCAAGTTGACATACCAATACTAATGGCTTCATTTATCGGTCGTACATCTATCGCAAACACCACTCACTTTTGTACCCGGGTTTGTCAACTTGGTATATTTTTCGGGAATTTCCACATAAAACTATTAACGTTGTTTTGGATGTTTTTACAAGCAACTTAATGATTACCTCAATATTCTTCGATTCTGTGTATGTTGTTAATCTGTAGGTCAAAAAGGCCTTGTAGAGAAATTTTAGGCGCTGTTTTTGCTGAGAACAAGAAATGAAAGGCTATGTATTCTTTCACACTGAATATAATTATGTAGTAGATATACACGTAGTTTGTGCTGCACTGATTTATTGACACAGTAAAGTTAATTAGATTTTCATTAGACCAACCTGCACTAACTCATTGACTACACAAACTTACTCAAGTCATCTACCATTTAGTCGCTACATATTTAACACTGGTTCCATTTAATATAACAACTTCATTTCATGCTTCGTCAAAACTTTATAAAGATTTTTGATATTCTATTGCTAAAAACTTCGTCCCTTTATGACATATTTCTTTTAAAGGGATTTAGTCGTTTGCTGGTTGAAAGAGCTCAATTTCGACTATATATCCATTATAACAGAATTAAAATCTGACATCCAGTTCCTCTACAATGAAACAAATTGTACTACGGAAGTTGAGATTGCCATCATTTCCAGGCCATTTTGACATGTAGATATTGCTGATGACGTCATAATATCATCAAATCATCTAGTCAGTAATGACCATAAGTGAATTAAGTGTAGACGTTCCAGGTTTTTTATTTGTAGGGAAACCGAGGGAAGAATTTCAATTCTAAAAAGTCATACGGGTAGCTGAAATTCTTGTCCTTAATCAACAAAGAAAGCAAACTTCCGACTATTCACCCGTCGAATTAAGATATGAATTAACTAAATATTCCAGTTCATCTGCACAGTTTTGGATAATTCTCGATTTTAAATCATCTACCTACAGTAGAGTAAAGATCGAGTACCAGTGAAAGCTGATCGTGTATTATCTGAAGTCTACAGATGTATAATGTCACTCTACACTCTTCCTTCTGACTGTTATCTCGTCTGATTCATCCCACTCCTTTATATTAATCATCATTATCACAACTCTTCATATTTCTTATATAGCCTTGGAGTATCAATATCAGGTGAATTATATCACACGATAGACCTAATTAGACCAGGAGCCCAGAGGGGTCAGCCTAGCTGAAAAACTAACCAATTCTTATATGTATCACTATTCTCCATGGACATTCCCTTTAAAGGAAATGGACGTCTGCCGGGCATGCATTGGTGGGTGTGGCCAGGAGAGGTCAAAGAAGAGTACCATTAAGATAGGCTAGTTCAGCTTGTCAAATAACTAATAGAAACTAGTACCAAAGTGGTCAGCATACAGCCATATACTATAAATGACTTTTGCCAGACATTTCCAGTGGTGGACTGTGTCCGCCAGACAATGATATCCGATACAAGAAAATTGAGCTAGATCAGCTTATGAGCTAACTGCATGAAACCTTTTGTAAAATCTTCGTCTTTAACATGTGAATCAAGAATGACCACTGCCAGACATTTTCTGTGGTGGAAAGCCCCTGCCAGACGACCCCATGTGACCCCACCCTCTAAAATGACCTAGGTTAGCCCATGAGCTAACTGCATGAAACCTTTTGTGAAATGTTCGTCATTGTTTCATGTATCGAGAATGACCACTGCCAGACATTTCCTGTGGTGGAAAGCCCGTGCCAGACGCCCCAAGTGACCCCTACCCATAAAATGACCTAGGTTAGCCCATGAGCTAACTGGATGAAACCTTTTGTAAAATGTTCGTTATTGTTTTTCGTGTATCAAGAATGACCACTGCCAGACATTTTCTGTGGTGGAAAGCCCCTGCCAGATGCC
>NW_008710179.1:161727-162168 GCF_000327385.1 Lottia gigantea
ACAGCAATTCATGAATTCTTGTGCAGCAGTTGTAAAATTTGCCTTTGATGAATCCCATCATTGATCCTTCAGCAAGGATGTCTGCCTCTGTAAGTATGAACTCTATTCCTGTTTCATTTATCAACTGCACCGTAGAAATCTAGTTCAACATGAAAATTACCAAGCATGATTAACAGGTTGTCAAACATTGGACTTTCTATTGCTTGTATAGAGTATGCTTTCAAAGCCACAGCCAAATCATAGGTAACAATGGAATAATCTTGTCCTGTTTCCCTTGCAACATTCATGTTGCGGATCATTGTCTCTTTGACTACATCATTGTTAGTTGGCGATCTAGATATAGGGTCCATGTAGCAAATTCGTTGCATCGGTAAGACATCCTTGATGTACATGCTGATAAATCCAGCATACAGTGGTGTGTTGCCCTCAAACAATTTCCAA
>NW_008710179.1:162218-237526 GCF_000327385.1 Lottia gigantea
GAAATTTTGCAAGTTCGTTCTTGAAAACTCCATTGGTAAGAAGTTTTTGTCCACTTTGGCGTATTGTTTGTTCTGGCCTTGTTATGACACAGACAGAATCAACGGCCCCTCGTAGTCTCCTCTCACTGTCTTTGATGGAATTCTCTACATATTTGTCAAGACAAACGTGTGCTTCATTTGCATCATATGAACAGACTGCTGACAATATTCTCCTAGCAATTGATCCATAGGATGCGCCTATGTTTGTTTGCGTGAGGATCGAATGGAGAAGAAGGCCACCATCATAGACATGAACATAATTCCTTGGAAGCTCCGACTCTGTGACAGGTTCAGTCTGTAGGGACTCCAGTTTCTTCAGAAGTACCGATTTATTAGTTTTAACATGGGTCCCATCACAATGTGCAAGCGATAATGGGTATGTAGTAATTGGGTAGGAGAGAACATTTTTTAGATCAAAGTTTGTCTCCTCTGCAACAACAATAATCATACGTATAAACATATCCCTTAGGCTTTCAGCGTTTGTCTTTGCTCCCTGTAAGGCCGGTGACTTGGTTTTCTTCTTGACATTTTCAGCAGCAAAGTTTTGTACTCGTGTACGTTTGACTGGTTGAAGAAAGCGATGGTTGTTGCTGTCCCATTCATGTAAGAATTTTTCCCTTGCATCCTCACCCCTTTTCAGTGTATTCAGCAACATTGACCAAGCAACCTAAAGTTTCACTTTTGAAAGGATTGCAAAATTCATCAATTTTTGCACTCAATGCTGCCATTTGACTGTTGTCCTTTTTTATTCTTGAAGGACGACACTGGGCAGCTGCAGTTTCCCCTAGTTCCAGCCCAGCTAATGTTCTTAACTCAGTTACAGCCATAGCTCTCTGGGTCATGCTTAACGACCACCTTCGCATGGCAGTTTCTGAATGCGACAATCCCTTTCATTTGAGATGCTGCATCACGGTTCACAGACTGTTCTAAAGACAGGTCAACAGCTGATCTACTGTAATCTTTGGTAGTACGTCTGACCGAAAATGCACCCTTTTCCAAAATCTCAATCAACTTAGGGTCACATGATTTCAGCTTCTGAAGGAAAAGCGTTCCCCATCTGGCATAGTTAGGACGATTGAGGCTGAAGAATACACCAAGTATCATTGGAAACACATTGATATAACTATTGACATCATTTGTCTTCACACATCTCTGCAACTCTCTGTGCAGACGATTGATGAGGAAGATGTAAGTTGCCCAGAATTGAGCTGTTGGTCCTTGGCTACCATCAATAATCATCTGGAAGAATTCCTCATACTTCTCAAGATGCTGCAATACAACTGGATCTAAAAGATGCACTTCTGCCTGGTTTGCATTTGAAGGTAATGTGTGCATCACTAGTACGACTGACTCATATTCTTCTTCGGGTAAGTCCAGAAGAAAACGTTGATATAGCTTCTGCTCCAAGACATTTGCCAGCAATTCATGAATTCTTAGCAGTTGTAAATTTGCCTTTGATGAATCCCATCATTGATCCTTCAGCAAGGATGTCTGCCTCTGTAAGTATGAACTCTATTCCTGTTTCATTTATCAACTGCACCGTAGAAATCTAGTTCAACATGAAAATTACCAAGCATGATTAACAGGTTGTCAAACATTGGACTTTCTATTGCTTGTATAGAGTATGCTTTCAAAGCCACAGCCAAATCATAGGTAACAATGGAATAATCTTGTCCTGTTTCCCTTGCAACATTCATGTTGCGGATCATTGTCTCTTTGACTACATCATTGTTAGTTGGCGATCTAGATATAGGGTCCATGTAGCAAATTCGTTGCATCGGTAAGACATCCTTGATGTACATGCTGATAAATCCAGCATACAGTGGTGTGTTGCCCTCAAACAATTTCCAAAGCCAACAGAGATCCAGTGCTTTCATTGCCAGTTTTACTTTCCTCTGGATTACATTTGGTTCTGTAGATTTAGATGTAATCATATTGGATGTTTCAGCCGTATCTGTAGATTCAGCTGTAATTGCGTTGGAAGATTCAGACATATTAGCACTCGTGACAAACATAGCCGTATTGAGAGGTTTCCTAAATGGGGGTATCTCTCGTTGACTTCCAACAAACCTTCGTCGGTTCCTTCCATCTCGAAATTCTATTGGAATGTTATTTGTTTCTCTGTCATGCTGCAAAATATTCTGGTATGTATGACCGACAGTGGCGTGTAATGTTTCTTTGCCATCTAATGTTTCTATGTTGGCATCATTGTTGTCCCAGACACAGGCAGTTGCTAAACCTGGTTCAAGTCGAATACCATCAGGAGTGTCACGTTCATCAGATTCTACTGAATATGCAAATTCTGTCTCCAGACCTTTTGTTTCACTGTAACTGATGCTGTGTCCCGCTCTGTTTAAAATCTGCTTGGATAGCTTGGATCCGGTGAGAGATGCTAAGCCAAGACCCAAAGCAATGTGCTTCCATGGTTTAACTGTACCACGAGAAACATTGTAAATTGCATCAGAAGCCATTGCAGTCACCTTGCGATCTATTGTATCCTTGAATGAGCCTTGGGGACTTTTTGTCAATCCACAGAGGAGAGACTCCTGAAAAAGAGATCCAACTGCTCTGGTATTTCTTGGGCACATTCCTTCAAATTTTGCACTGTTGTGGGATTCGGAGTTTTAAATTTTGGCAGCTGCATTATCTTTGAACGAATATGAAGAGCTGCCCATCGTAATTTGTCATCCTCTTGGTGTCGTTCAGCATCCTCATGAAGTTGGGCTCTGGCATCTTCTGTTACAGTACAACTGTGAATGAAGTTTCCCTTCCGATAATCAGCTAACTTGGTATTGATTTTTGATCCTAACTTGTCATTAATCTTTCTGAGAAGATTCTGAGCTGTGTAGGTCACAATGTCTGCCCTTTCACCCCCAATACCTGTAAACTCAACTTTGTACACGTCTAGTAAATCGGAGACTAAGACAGATGGCTTGTTGTCTATTACTTCAGTTTCAATATAGGTGCACAAAGAGGTAAATGCCGTCTTGTGGTAATACTGAGACGTATTAAAAAAAACAACTACTTACCGTTTTCTTTGAGTGTAAAAGTGACAGAAAGGCCTTTCAATTCAGGCCTCCATTTTATTTCCAGGGAAGCCATTCTAATGGTATAGATAACATTTTCAGACCACAATATCATAAAATTAAACCATTAGCTAACATGGTCACTTTTTTAATATTTTCTTTTCAGAATTATTATAAATGTCAAGCAGGGGTTTTCCACCACAGAAAATGTCTGGCAGTGGTCATTCTTGATACACGAAACAACGACGAACATTTTACAAAAGGTTTCATGCGGTTAGCTCATGGGCTAACCTAGGTTATTTTAGGGGGCTCATTTGGGGGCGTCTGGCAGGGGTTTTCCACCACAGAAAATGTCTGGCAGTGGTCATTCTTGATACACATGTTAAAGACGAAGATTTTACAAAAGGTTTCATGCGGTTAGCTCATGGGCTAACCTAGGTTATTTTAGGGGGTGGGGTCATTTGGGGGCGTCTGGCAGGGGTTTTCCACCACAGAAAATGTCTGGCAGTGGTCATTCTTGATACACATGTTAAAGACGAAGATTTTACAAAAGGTTTCATGCGGTTAGCTCATGGGCTAACCTAGGTTATTTTAGGGGGTGGGGTCATTTGGGGGCGTCTGGCAGGGGTTTTCCACTACAGAAAATGTCTGGCAGTGGTCATTCTTGATACACATGTTAAAGACGAAGATTTTACAAAAGGTTTCATGCAGTTAGCTCATAAGCTGATCTAGCTCAATTTTCTTGTATCGGATATCATTGTCTGGCGGACACAGTCCACCACTGGAAATGTCTGGCAAAAGTCATTTATAGTATATGGCTGTATGCTGACCACTTTGGTACTAGTTTCTATTAGTTATTTGACAAGCTGAACTAGCCTATCATAATGGTACTCTTCTTTGACCTCTCCTGGCCACACCCACCAATACATGCCCGGCAGACGTCCATTTCCTTTAAAGGGAATGTCCATGGAGAATAGTGATACATATAAGAATTGGTTAGTTTTTCAGCTAGGCTGACCCCTCTGGGCTCCTGCTCTAAATGTACTTTGTCAAGCATTTGGCAAGGCAAAGTACACAATTTGATAGATTCTGCTATCCTTTTGAGCGCCACCTGCACATAGTCGTTCAAGAGTTCACAAAGGACAAAACACAAAATTGTGTTGGAATAAAATAACATAACCTTTTAAAGCGACACAAGTAAAAAATGACAATTATATACTTGATATATTCTCCTAGGAAAGGAATTAATTTTAACTAAAATAGGTATGTAGGTCAAACTTCAAGATTATAACAAAATATCTAACATTGCTTAAAAACACAGATTGATTAATAATAAGGCGAATATAAGGATAGCCATTCAAAGGATATTACTATTTCTTTATACTTTTTTACAGAATGTCCAGTCCAAAAACAGAACATTTCAAAGGTCAAAGTTACCGTAAAATAAAGTCTCAATGCATAAAGAAGAAGGGACTTTTTGTAGATACGTCATTTCCGGCGTGTGGTCCCAGTGTATTCCATTCAAGACCTGCACCAGCAGATATCATTTGGAAAAGACCAAAGGTAAAATCATATTGTAATAATGCACAGCCTCCGAAACATCCAGGTCTTTGCCGATCTGCGACTTAGCTTGCCGACCTTCTTTTGTATTTTGGTATTCCACAATTACTGACTCTATTGGTGGACAAGATTGACTCACTCAAGTCTTTTACCTTTAACAAGAATTTACGTATAAGAACGTAGGCTTGCTGGCAGAATGCAATAATTACTAAAACCCCACACTTCGCATTACGTATTTGGAATAGTCCCGCACCCCCACGTGCACTTTTCTAATCAATTATCTCCTTCGGTTGTCTTCAGCTGTCTACAGTTAACCAAGGTACCAAGGATATTCCTTCAGATTATAATTATCCATAATGATATTTACAGGATATTGTTCCAGACCCTAAATTTTTCATAGATAAAGCTAGTGCTGATGATTTTGCTCAAGGAACTTTAGGAAATTGTTGGTTTGTTGCTGCTTGTGCTTGTATCGCTGAGGATTCCAGTCTTTGGAAGAAGGTAGGAGAACAATATTACAATGCAAGATTATTATAGTTATGTGGGGTAAAGGGAATGGCTTCATACACCGACAGAGCTACAGACATTGGCAGAAAACCTGTCCCTTTCACTAGCAGGTAGTGGCAAAACTATCATATCAGGACTGGCTGAACCAAACTAACGAGGCCCTACCCCTAAGGGGGGACCCATCCCAAGATGCGCAAGAGAGTATATATGGGGCCCCAACCCTCGGGCTCCCATTTATCTAGTTGAGCCATTGTTAGAATTGGCAGCTTCTCTCGTAGTTCTAAAGTTCCTAGATTATGACCAATGTTGCTGATTATTTTCTAGTTATATCTGAAATCGTAGAATTATATTCATATTTGAAGGAACGTCCCTAAGTATTTGCGTAATGTACATGATGCCATCTTCTCCCATCAGTCACCCTAAAAACAAACGAAACTAAGAGCTAACGATGCCACATCGTGCCTTACTTTTTTCTATTTTTTCTATAGGTCGTACCTGACTATCATGAACAAGAGTGGTGTAAAGAAAATAAATATGCTGGTATATTCCACTTTAGATTTTGGAGATGTGGAAAATGGTTGGATGTTGTCATTGACGACCAGTTACCAACCAGGGGTGGAAAACTCATCTTCTTACATTCTAAATCTAGAAATGAATTTTGGTCAGCCTTGTTAGAAAAGGCTTATGCTAAGTATGTACTTTCATAGTCAATGTATCATCTTGTGGAATGACACTGTTAAAAATTTCAGACCTTGATCAAAACATTGATAAAATAATGATGGCAATTGCTATAAAATACCAATAGAGCTGAAGGATTTAATTGAGAAATGTATTCCATACTATCAGCTAGAATAAACCTCGAAATTCTTCATTTTAGCATCAAAAACAACCCTTTGCTCGACTAACTGCATAACCAAATATGCCCATCAAATAATGAACATTATAAGCTACATAGGCTACCTCTGTCGTTTGACCCATTTGCAAACCAATAAAGACATCCCGGTAAATGCAAGGCCAAACACAAGATGCTTTGTAACTTCTGGTTGTAGGTTATTTGGAAGTTATGAAGCTTTAACAGCAGGTAAATCAAGAGATGCTATGGTAGATTTAACTGGTGGTGCAGGAGAGACATTAGATATGATAGACTATAGAGGAGAAGAGAAGAAAATGAGATTATTTGACATTCTTCATAAGGCTAAAGAAAATAATTCATTGATGTGTGCCTCCATACAGGTCAGTTGAGCCACTTTTTCATTTGCTAGGTTTATAGATTTAAAGGGAGTCCATGACAAATATCCTGGCAAAGAATTGTGTAGCCAGCGGTAATAACTACACTATCCAATTTCACAGATTTTTTTTTTTTATCATAATGAAGGAACCAGAATTAGTATTTTATTGTGGGAAGTGATGCAGATCGTTTAAATTAAGCTCAATCCGCCACTGAAGCTGAGTTGACCTATCCATGAGTATGGGAGTTGTCTCACCCAAACAACCGCCACAACCGGAAGTTAATATTGGCGTGAAAATTGGTATTGGTGTGGTTATGAAAAGTACAATTTAAAAAAATGGGTTACTCTATTTCTTTATATGTCATTATGTTTGACTCAAGAAGTGAAACCCCCTAATGCGTTTGATGTCTGGAAAGTGAATTTGCATTTCTGAGAAGGTTGACAGCTTCCGTTCTTGGGCTATTTATACATTTGAAAAGAAACAACAATGGGTGTAAATGCCAGATTTACATTGATATACAGAGTATCATAGTAGTGTATTTTTAATATATAATACTTGTTGCATTCTACAGTCTACAAGAAAGGGAGAAGTGCCAATGATTCCTATCAAGAGCGTGAAAATAACATTGTCTTAATGTATTATACATATACCTACTATTTAGTTACTAAACGTACTTTGTAGGTCTATACAATTTAAAAGAATATTGCCCTCCTACTGTGACGTAACGAACTAGTTTTAGAGCAGACACCCCCGATACATTTGGCTTTGACTGTGGTTGGGTTCGAATTGTGCGATCACAGATCATCCTATGAATAATTCTCAATTGCGACTACAATCAAAGGTCCTTGAACTGAAGAAAATAATCTGTTCATTCAGTGGTATGTACAGCTACATGGAATGTATTTCTACATGGGTGTATTAAAAGAAACGTTTTTTTTTTGGTTATTCGGATAATCTCAATTCATTTTGATTTCTCTTATGTTCCTTTAGAGTGGAAGGACTTACGCAGGACGGGCCCCGATTGACGTAGAAGTGGCGCCACAGTATGCTTCAAAGTTCATGCTTGCATAAAAATGAATTTCATCAAAATATCTTTAGAAGATCTATTTCAAGTAGAGAATGAAATTGATATTTATAATAGAATGAATGGTTTATATTGTTTGTTTAACGGTCAATTATTTATAGTCTATAGTTTTACCATCTTGGCACGGTTAGCTTGTATCTAAATTAACCTCTTAACTAAAGAATGTTCAATAATTTAGCCTTCTTCATACCAGCTCAAACAGAGAAACATTCAGAAAACTGGTGTTATTAACTGTCTAAAATAGTAGCAAGAAGCAAATGCAGACAAGAGATGGAAAAAAAAATACGAAATGTATCCATTTTTTTCCAAAAAATCTATTTTAGCAATTTACGTGCACACGTCAGAAAAGAGCTGGGAATTTTGCCACAATTATTGAGTCCATTTCTGCCCCTTGAGATACAAAATGCTCGTGGTAGCTAATAGGGTATTCAGTTATTTTGTTCTTATAAGTACAAATCATTGTTTCAGACTTCTGTTGTTACCTAAATGAGATTCAAATCAGGTCTTTTGCACTGTACACAGAACACTTATAGCTTTTCTTAGCACCATTCCGATTTATTAACGATCATCTGTGGTTCCTATAACTTCAATTTAGCTAAGTGTTTCTTCAATAGAAATAACAAGAATGGTGCACATTTGAGGTTTTATTATAACTTCTGTTTGCTCCGTTTCCTGTCTGACATCAATGGTTCCTGGTTCCTTTTAGGTCAGACCAACCTTTGGCCAGATGAATGATGCAGATAGAATTTGTAAGTGTTTTAGATTTGGGAGTAGAAAGACAGTTTATTCTGTTGTCTTGGCACAATTCCAGTAAGTCCAGAAGTACTTACATGGCATAATATTCTTCACACCAAGTGATTTACAACAATGATTTTTTAAAATCTGGTCAATTTTCTTTTTAATTTTTAGAAGGTGCAAAAAGCAGCTTTTTTTTGTCCACGACACACTTTACATAGGTTAGAGCCTAGTTTTTATAACTAAACGACATTCCCTTGATCAGAATTTCATTTAAATATTGATTACCGCAATCGATAGAGAGAAAATCAAACCAGTCCGAAATGACCTAGTACAGTAAATCGTTTTAAATACTATTATGAGTAGATCTGGACGATAATCCAATAGATTAAGCCTGATTGTAACGGTATATTATAAACATAATAGGTGATTAACGCTATTAATCAGCCAGCCATTACAATATTTACCCCAACATAATACAACTGTATACGTCAAAACAATAGCGTGCCTAGAAACGGCGCATGTTTTTTTCAACACTGAGGTTTAACTAAAAAAGCTATACACAGTGAATGTAGTACATCGGCAAAAACAAGTGTTTCACAGCAGAGAGCAGGGGCTATAAAAGATTGTTTAATTTGGGAACGATTCAGTATCTACTTGCAACTGTTTTGTAATATGGAGAATTCTGATTCAAGAATAAATCTACTGGAAATAGATCCCCGATTTCTATCATGGGAAAAATTGGAACGTTCAAGACTGAGAAACTTGAATCTACCAAACAGATATTCCAGAAACTTCAACATTTCCAGATCCCCGGACCAAGCTGTAGCAATGAGTTTAGATGAACCACGAGCTGTTATACAGAACATTACATCACGAACTGTCAACAGACCAATGTCCACACATTCTGTTGATTTCTCTTCTAACTCCGTAGCTCCATTTTACACCGCCGAGAAACCAACATGTGGCTATTTCTTCAGTCGTTCAACAGAAAACAAGAAGAAGAAATTTGGAATTCCACCCAGTGATTTAGTAAAGTGGAGATCTATGTCAGCTTTCCCAACAACATCCCAGTAAGACACACGTTTATGGATAAAAGTTTGGTTCTATCATTTGGTTTGTGACAGTGAAAATATAGTATTTAAGACCTTCTGATTGTCCAAAAAAAAAAAAAAAAGTAGTTAAACTGGACATTATTAGTTAGTGTTCTAAAACAGCATTTTGTGTGAACCCAGGGAAAAAGAAACAGTAGCAATAATTGGATTCAATTCGTTGAACGGAGTGTGGACACATAAATCTATAAATAATAATCTTACTGTCTTACTGTAAAAAATTACCATGTTCCTGATATCAAGCCACACAGCAATATTTAATGACCTTATTCAACCATAGCGGTATTTTTAAAGACTTATTCCAGAGCAGTATTTTTTTTTAATTTCTAGCTATAGATGTATTTCCTTCTATCTTTTATTGATATTATTGTATCTTTATTCTCATTCAGTATTCAAATCGTCGTATTCAGTATTAAATTTGTAATATATCGGGATTTTATATTTTCAAAATGGTTATTTATTTGTTTAGATTTTAACAATTTACTGTTATTGTACTTGATGGTATATCTTATTTGTATGTTTCATTGATAATATTGTTTCTTTTCATTTTATATTGTGATCATGTCTAATAATGTTTTTATTAAAAATTCTCGATTCTTGTTTGTGTCTGAATTTGTAATTCCATTAGTTTTCTTTTTCTACAGATTTGATTTTGCGGAGGGGAAAGTAATATTTTCCGAGGGGCAATAGTTTATGGTGTATAGTTGCCGTAATGAAATTGGTCGGTTCTCAGAAATTTTCAGGAGGGTAATCCATCTTTTCAGGATGGGGGGGGGGGGTCATCTTTTGGCCTTCTGTAGCTACCAATCTGTTTTGTAGCATGTGGTCGTTGTCAACTGTGTGTTATTTTGTGATTTTTAAACACTAAATTAATATGAAATTAAGGTTTTCTTCGTACATTGCTGGGCCAGATTGCATTGAGACAATGCAGCTATTTCTGGTTGGTGGTGCTGCTGCATTTGGTGGTGATTGGTTCGTCCGAAATTCCGCACTGTCAAGTCTTGTTGAAACTTTGAATAATATTGCATTATCATTTTCATCGCTCCTCACCATTTCATATACCGTCACGACTGGTTCTCTATCATAGTAACCAATCCTCAATGACAGCATGTTCTTTAAGCACCGGAAGCATATATTGTTTATATTCTACAAACAATATATGCTACTGGTGCTTAAGGAACATGGGGTGAAGATGAATCAACGTAATTCGATTTTGTGGTGTTGTTAAATCTAACTTGAGTGATAACTAGCGATTGAAGTATATTTAGAAACATATACCAGACATTGTTTTATGTTGTAGGCGAAATCTGCAGCCGAAATGGAAACTAAATTAAATATTGGTCTAGTTAGAGGTCACGCTTACAGTGTTACAGCTGTTAAAAAGATACATCTGAAAGGAACCGGGCTGTTCCATTTATTTAACAGAGAAAAAATGTTGATGATAAGATGCCGTAATCCGTGGGGTGGTATTGAATGGAAAGGACCTTGGAGTGATGGGTAAGGGAGCAAGCAATGCCTTTTCAGAGAAGAGATTCTATTGAGTTACTATTGGAGGAAGTGGTTTGGTTGACTAAAATGCAAACTCAGTTAGGAATGTAAGCTCAATTAGCTTAACACTTGACCAATATTTTATATTATGGAGTACCATGGAGCATCAAAAATCATCTAAAATACAACATGACACATCAGAATAAAATATTATGTAAAATCGTGTGTTTAACTGTAAACTTTGTGTTCGTTAACTTTTCAGATCTCATGAATGGACAAAAGTGAGTGAAAGAGAAAAGAAAGAATTGGGATTAACGTTTGACGAGAATGGGGAATTCTGGTATGTTCCTCTCATGCCCTTTTAAAATTTACATAATACGGGTTACCTAGCAAGATACCCAATACATTTTCAGTATATCAAGAGTTAAAAGTCAGTAAACTAAGCTTCAAACTGATCCAATATGTGAATAAAAAGTATCACCAAATTTCATTAAAAATCTGCAAACAACAACAAGGTATATAAAATTCTAACACAAACTGTTGTCCCTATCACGCTGGGAAGCGTACTTCCAGTATATAAAAATCAAGACAGACGGGCAAGGGCGCCGGAAATATACGTCCACGTAAAATAGACGATCGCAATACTGTAATGAAAACTTTAAAACGAATTTTACTGATTTCACTTAGAAAAGGATAAAAATAAATTTTGTTTTACAATTTATTTCAGGATGTCTTTTGATGATTTCTGTCGTTATTTTACTACAATAGATGTCTGTCATATAGTAAACACTTCTGTTTTCACCGTGAAAAAATCCTATTATAAATATGTATTGACTGGTGAATGGAGACGACCACATTTAGCTGGTGGATGTGGAAATCATAATTCTTTTCTTAAAAACCCTCAGGTAATTCTGACCTGGCTCAAGGATAGTTTAAAACCACACATTTCAGAAGTTCAATAAAAAACTAGTCATCCATAAGCGCACAAAGCGCTACTTAAATTGACAAATTTGAGTACATATTCAAATCCCTAACCAGTTGACGATTATTTTCACCTCTTTTAGTTGATAATTCTTTGATTCATTGCAATATAACTGAAAATATCCACCCATGCAGAAAACAGTTCGTTATTTACAATGTCCCGAGTCAGACAAACTATTGTATGTATTTATTGTAGTATTTATTAGATGTTTTGGTGGATGATGAAGAAATAATGATATCAATAGAGCAAGCTGACAGACGATCTGCTAGTTTTGATAAGAGGGGAGATAACTATTGTGTGGGCTATGCAATTGTCAGTGTAAGTATCACTGAAATGGAGAGTTTTTCGTCCCACTGCACAAGACAAGGTCTTTCTAGATGTGGAAAGACATTTTAGAACGTACATAGCCTTGAGAACTATTGCATTATAATAAATGAGATGCAGGCAAATATTTGAACTACTTTCAACAACAAAAGGTGACAAAAAGAGCAGGCATAGGTTATCAATCCCGATAGATTTAGGTTGATTACCACCGAACGATGTTTTCTGCCAATTATCACAGAGAGATGTGTATTTTTTATGATTTTGCATTCATTTAACGTCTTCTGATTTCAGACAGATATAAATAGAAAGTATAGAATGCATGAGCGAAGTGAGAGGGTACATGCTGGACCTTATGTAGTTTCCAGAAGTATATTTGATAGAGTTCATCTAAAGCAAGGAAGATATTGTTTACTAGTCACAACCTTTGACCCTGGATATGAAAGTAGCTATATGTTACGCTTATATTCTCAGTCTGGACTCAAAATCAAGTAAGTGTCAGTCCAGGTGTCTGTGTACATATAATGATGTCCAAATACTTGAACTATTCATGAAAGTTTTAATTAGCGCTTAGCTTGTAATCTGATGACGTTCATACCGCTTGCGTCACATACCAAATTAAAAACCTCTCTTTGGTGCTCACTATGTTCATTTTCTCCCTCCATTTTTAGAGAATTAACCAAAGATCAACCTAAACCACCCGGATGTTTAGGTAAACCAAAGATAGCAGCTACATCTATAACTATACATTATTGTGATGGTTTAAAGGATATAGACAAGGATGGTAAGTTATACCCAATATATTATAAACGATCTCTCGAAGAAAACCGACATATACATCCAAACCGTATTCAATAAGGTCTTTAAAACCGACAAAATCAACGAGGTAGACACGAACTAAATTTATTAAGCTCCTAATAACGTAAAGGAAAGGATTGATAGCTTACTTGACGTGCTGGCTACTTTTAAAGAACATGGTAACGTACTTGGAAAGGCAGGATATAAAACCTAATGAGGCATGGTAGCGTACATTGAACATTATGATAGCATACATTTAACATTATGATAGCGTACATTGAACATTATGATAGCGTACATTGAACATTATGATAGCGTACATTGAACATTGTGATAGCGTACATTGAACATTGTGATAGCGTACATTGAACATTATGATAGCGTGCATTGAACATTATGATAGCGTACATTGAACATTATGATAGCGTACATTGAACATTATGATAGCGTACATTGAATTAAATTTTATTTAGGTATAGAAGCATATTGTACAGTAAAATGTGAAGGACAGGACGTCAGAACTAGTACCAGTAAGAAATCAATTAAACCACAGTGGAAAGAAAGAATGACGTTTTATCAACGTACACCAGATGAAGATATTACAATTGACGTAAGATATCGGAATATGATTATTTTACAATTTATGATTTTTAATTCGAATATTCAGGATACGATGAACTGTCGTACGGAATTTCTTGCAATTTCCTCACAATTCTTGATTCTGTGAACATCTTAGTCTACTAGAGTAAGCGATTAAAGGCGAGAAAACCTTTTTTTTTTTGCATGAAGTACAAGAGTCATCTTTACAATGTCATGGTTTTACGATTGGCTGAATTCACAAGCGTACAAGTCAATGAAATGAATTGAGTTCATAGTACCCTGACATTGTGAAATGCCCTAGAAGGGAATCATCTTGTTTCCAGGACATGAATGTATTTTGAATACTTGAAATTGATACTAGATGGATTTTCCACGAATTTACCTTTTATTTTGCATTGAATATTATTGTAGGTATGGGATGACAATATACTGGATAGTTTTATAGGCAGTATGACAGTGTCCATGTCTAAAAGACGAGAATATAACAACAGTAATGTCATCAGAAGATATGATATCAGAAAGAAACTGGATGAACGAGAAATAGTAACTGGATATCTATGGCTCAATGTTAAGCATTCAACAAATATGACCGAGGCATAAATAACAACATAATATTGTGTCTTGGCGAATTTAAAGTGACAGGTTACAAATAAATCAAAAATTCGTGCCATAGGTAAAAAATGATTCCATCCTAAAACCAAATAAACGTTATAGCCACTCTTATATAATGACGTTTTTGTGAACCTACATTTTGGACGTTTATAAAGGCTTATCTTTTGTGTTGTCCTTTGATAGAGCTCTGTTGTAGCTTTAGGCCTTATATAACTTTTTGGAATGAAAATCCGGAACCCGGTTTGTCTTTAATTGAATACATGCAGAAGAGTGGTATAAGTTTAATCTAACACATTTAATGTCAAATATATTTTCTAATCGGGAAAGACATAAAAATTCGGAAAGAGATTCAAGAAAACGACCTATTCTCGAACTTCAAATGTTCAGAGCATATTGTTTTATGTTAATGTAGACGGACCGATTGTCGGATTTTCGATCTGAAAGGTCTAATGTCACATTTAAGATTTGAGTTGTATGGCCGGCAACATGGAAACACGACTCTACCCCTTTCACCAATGTAAATTATTTCGGTCCCTTACGTGTGGCCATTTACCAGAATAAAAACACTAACATTCTACCGGAGAGAAATTTAAATATTGTGGGTAATGTAAATGGTGGCTTTGCGACCAAACCAACTATTGCATCGGATGTACACTGCAATTATATCTCACTAAAACCGCGTTTATTGTTTTAGCTTGGTAATGACTCGCTTCAAAATTACTGAAAGTTCCACGAATAATATATCGGTATTTTTCTTTAAAAAACGAAATTTAGACTTAGAAATAAAATGATACGTTAACGAAAATAAAAATTCTGTTGTAACGTAGTGTGCATCTTATTATTAGAGCTGGGAACGAACCAGTTTAAAAGTGATTCAGGTATATACTCTGGTGCTATTATATTTGAACGACTATTACGTTTACCTTTATATACGTTCACTTTATATTTACAGAATTTTTGTACCATTTATATCTTATGACGCATTTACAATAATATGTAATGATTGATTCTTTCTTATAAAAATGTTTGAATAATTTGTTTCATATACTTAACATTCAAAAGCAGTATTTGCCAAGGCATTTTCAGATTCTAGGTACATTGAAAATCTTATTCA
The DNA here is from genome assembly GCF_000327385.1 of Lottia gigantea. Classification (NCBI taxonomy): domain Eukaryota; kingdom Metazoa; phylum Mollusca; class Gastropoda; family Lottiidae; genus Lottia; species Lottia gigantea. The sequence continues at coordinate 177,427 of NW_008710179.1, forward strand.
TTTTATGGCCTTACACAGACAGCAAATTACACTTGACAAATTGTGGACCGACAATACAACGATGACTTGTATGACTATTTTGTCCAAGGAGAGGAAGAAAATTGAGGTTTGGCTGGTTATATTTCACCCCATACGAAACTACGCATGTTTTTTACATAGAAATAATACACACAAACGTTGTTCACAACCATTTTGAATCTCTTTCTCGACTTAATTAGTCGAATTTTTAAAAGAGCTATAAAATAAAAGGTTTTAAGATGGCTTTATCTTTTATTAAGGCATCGTTGAAATATTACAGCCTTTTAAAAAATTCGGCATAAGTCGAAGAAGAGATTCAAAGTGGTTTTAAACTACGTTCATATGTGTTATTCTGTTTCGTGACAAAATGTCAGAGAAATGGTATAATAGCTGAATATTTATCATGCTATGAGCGAGATGTTCCAGATAAAGGTTATACGACTGAACATGGCATTAAAGTTTTTACCCTTCCAAATGGAAATTCGCAAACCCTTTGTAAATGCATTTGAAATAATATGTTGACAATAAAACTGTTGATAGAGGCTACTTGTTAGATTACTATGACATTTCTATTTTGTTCAAATGAGAAGGTACATGTATACCTATAAGAGATAACAATAATATTCTTAAATTACTTCTATTCGATTTCTGATAACAATTCAATAAAACCAAACACTTGGATTGCCTCGGGCACATATTGTAAAACATTGAAGATAATATCATTTTAAACCTACATATTCCTTATTTTGATAGCGCTGGGGTAGAGCTACTTAGCCTGTCATATCAAAATTCTATCCAGTCATTAAAAATTCAATCAATATTCCGTGACCAGTATGGATCAAGATATCTGATCCACTAAGAACATGAAATTTGCTAGAGAAATGTTAAAAATAGTCGTGTTATTGAAATAACTGATCGCGTTACTGATATCACTGAAAATGTAACTGATATCGCTGACCATGTTACTGATATCACTAATCGTGTGACTGATATCACTGATCTAGTTACTGATATCGCTGATCAAGCTACTGAAATCAGTTATCGTGCTACTGATATCACTGATCGTTTTGTTGAAATAACTGATCATGTTACTGAAATTATTGATCGATTTACTGAAATGAATGATCGTATTAGTGATATCACCGACAGTGTTACTGATATCACTAATCATGTTACTGAAATCACTGATTGTGTTACTAAAACAGCTAATAGTGTTACTGCATGATATCACTGATCCTGTTACTGGTATCACTTATCATTGGTCGTGTTAATGAAATATCTGCTTGTGATTCTGAAATCACTGACACAGACATCTAAAGATCTCAAGCAATTGAAAATGACCTACAATTTTTTAACAAGAGACCCAGAACTAAGGACAATCTGACTACCTACTTATTAGTCTTACAATATTTAAGGTAGGCTTTGGTAAACCTTGTGACAGATATCAACTGGGTTACTAACGACTAACAGCAAGTGACAATATCTGAGAGCATTTGACAATCGCAGTTGTCATCAGTTGCTCATGTTCTAATTTTCTGCCAGAAAATATTGTCGATCCGAACGGTCGCAATCTGTAGTCAACCAGCATGGTGGCAGTCTTCGATACAAGCGTTTTTGCACATTTCGACTGTTAAGGATCTGAGTATTATTTAATTGCCAGTCGTCATGAAACTTTAACATTAATATTTTTTTTTTAAATTAATAAGGAAACGGTCGAGCCTTTTTCTGTATACTAACGACATAATAAGATCGACAGTATAAACAGTAGGGAATCTGATAATTGATCTTATAAGGACATTGATTTCAATCAAACTTCAAGTTAGAATATTACTCTGACTATCTTATATAAACTTTGACATCGATATTCTAAGTAGATTTAACATCTTATAAAGTAGAGCCTATATCTGCTGAAAAATACACTGCTCTTTTTATATTAACAATGAAGTATACGCCAACATTAGTGCAGCGTACATGTTTATGGAATGACTTCATCTCCACTACATGGGTAAAAACCACAAACCGTGAACAAGTCATTCATGCTGATCAATCATTGATCATTAGCCTATCATTTCATCGTAGCTACAGGGGTGGTACAATTGCAAAAATTCCGACAACCGACCAATTCCATTACAGCAATTAACCACCATATAATTTTACCTTTCCGCACCTAGTATTTGCCCCTCCGAAATATCAAGTCTGGCTGTGGGTCTGCTCCTCTGTAATATATAAGTTTATGGTGTAATAGAAGCAAATTCGACCAAAAGTAAGAAGTGATTTTTTTTTTAAATTATGCATTATTGATCCATTTTAACTTTTAATTTGCGCAACTTCCTTGGTGATCCCACTTGTTTGAAATTTTCATCAGCAATACCGACATATTGTGTACTTCATATGGTCACATTAATTCAATGCAAAATTGTTGAAATGTTAACAATTATAAAGCCATACATTATAAAAAGTGAAAAATCGAAGTTCATTTACTGTTATCAATTTAAACCCGATAAATCAACTGAAAAAACTCCTCATACAACTTCCTTATTAGATTTGTCCGAGAAGCCCGACAGCAGGATTCAATGACGTTAAAAAAATGATACATCTATCAAAACCTTATTTAACGCCTTCATCTGAAAAATCATCAACATCTGAAAGGTAGCGAGCCGTTGAAATAAATCCGTCATCTAGCCCTTCAGGTATCAGACTTACTTTCTTGACATGAAAGTCTGATTACTGCCCTTGACGCCACCGTCATTTTGGGGGATGCGAACGCTTTATTTCATCGCTAAAATGTCTGTTTCCGCTAGTTAGTAATATAATTTCTATTACCAAAGCCAATTGTATAAATTCATGTTGACAGGTCATCACTTGCATCAGATGTTGTGTTCTTCTGTTTGTATTTTGGTCGACTTTGGCTATGGAAGAGAGGAATGGAATTTTTTTATAATCTGTTCCGTGTTGATTCGAGTCTCATGTGTGCACATTTTCTAAGATTGTATTAATTAACTTAAAAGCTTTTTAACTGTTCCATCTAATCTGGAAAAAGAAAATTAAAAGACGACTTTTTCTGGATATAAAATTAGTTAGAGTTAAAATCTATCGAAAACCAATATTAGAATCTACATCTAAATCGTACTATGTTGTTGATTTAAATATTACGTTGCTAATATGTGTAGGCTAAACAAAATATTTAGAACTAGTCAATATAAGATAAGAGTTTTTCTTAACTTTGATAATTGTTTTTACAAAAGGAAACAAGTATATAAATGCACTTAATTTAACTGAGTTTTTATTGAAGGGAGAAGAAAATAATAAGTTGCTTTAAATAATTGATAGTAGAAAAGTATAAGCATTTTGATAAACTGTGAAAGAATATTAGTTTTTCAGATTATGTAAGTAAGAGAGTCAATAACTGACTAGGAATCTTGTTTGAAAATTAAATATAAGAAAATACATTTGTTTTCTATATAATATAGGTAGTTGCCTTAAAGCTAATATCAATAACATAAATGTTTGTTTCCTTTCCCGAGTTTCACAGTACTCATTGATTTATATCCGAGGTTCTACGTAAGTGATTCTTTAAAGATTTCCCGTAATCGATTACATCCTGATCAATTTGATTGATAATTTGTAAATGAACTGTGAGTTTATTGGCAGAAGTCTGATATTTTGTTGATTGATATCAATTTCTTAATCTTCCTTGTAGAGCTGAAATGTGGGCGGAGAATTTGTTCTTATTTGGATATGTATGCTGGAAGCCCCGCCTTGTTTTTCTCTATAATGTATGTAACTCATCTGCTGTAACTTTACAAAGTCCAATATTCATATACATCATCTGTTCACGTTAGATATACTCTCCCCATATCTAGATTAGAAAAATTTACAGGGAAGCCCCAACTAACCCCCAAACATGATATGTCCCCTCTAACATCCGAAACACCCAGACCCGTCGTTGAAATCCGCATATACAAGATCAAACTGTTAATCACAAATCAGTGTTGTGAAGGGCCTATAAACACAGTCTTTTTCAAATGTACGCTTCACTTGTCATATAAAATGTTTGCACTAAAATTTTTTTTTTACGTCCCCTATTGTCACCATTTTTTAAACCCCTCTTAAGAATCATCCAAAATAAGGGCTTTCATTTTACCGTAATTAGTTTTTCATGAAATGAATTAAAAGCACCTTTCTTAATATCTGTAGTTTGTGCTCTTCAAATATAAGAGATTTCCCGCATCCCAACCTAAAATCAGAGTCAATACAATCGCTTTTACGATTAGCACGCTGAGTTTTCCCCGTGAAAAAGCAGGTGATCGGAAAGTATTTTTTCTTAAAACAAATATTAAGTTTATAGAATCGTTTCAATTCTAATTGATAAAGTACTATAGAAGAAAGCAACCTGTTGAAAGCACACGTTAATTAGTCTTGAATCACCCTTAACCTGTACATTTCACCTGATTCTTATATTGACCAAACAGACCAAGCTTCCTTTTCGACAACAATCGTGAAAAATGACGATTAAAAATCTTTTTGTTTTCATGGCTATTATAACCACATTCAAACATTCACGACACAATTACAAGCTCACGTTGTAAAGACTCGATTTATGTTTTTAACTCTTAAAACTGAAGAGTTCTATTGTAAGGGCGATAACTGAATCCAAGCCTTGAAGAAAGGATCTTCCAATTTCTCGTTTCAATTGTTCGTTAAAATGAAAAGAATAGGTAAAAGATCCGATATAAAGGTACTTGGTGTTTAACGTATTGATATTATTAATCTCGATTTTCCAGCAAAAGGTGTTGTTATGATCGGACGCGACTTAGTCTCGATCATACCCTCGCGCCACTTTAATGTGATGAAGGGGGGCGATCGATTATATTGACAAAGTTGAATAATTAATAAGGCAAATCAAAAGTTATACTGTATTCTAACGGGGCTCTTTGATTTTTAGTTTGTTGATTCGCGTAAAAGCAATCATACGCATTGTGATCAGGCCTATTAAAATTTCATCTTCCTTTGTCAACATGAATGAAACGAAGATATTTTTCTTTTTACCGGTAATTAAACGGTAGAGTAGTCCATCTGTTTGCGTTCAATATTTCCCCACACAATCTCAATTTCTTCATCTTTTTTATATCATATACTAAAGATTTTCAGATTATTTTGATTTTATTTGTTTGAATTGAAAAGATGAAGCCACAGAAATCTTTAGTCGAGGTTTAAACACCATGATCAATAAACGCAATACCAGACAATTGTGAAAAATTGTATAAAAAGTTTTGGAAATGAAATGAATGGAGTTTTACATCTTACTTTTCTGCACCATGTGGGCTAATGAAGACGGACAACGCCATGCAGGGTACAATGAGGGAAATTTTGCCAGGACAGCGACATTAGCCTGCTCTTTTTCGATTTCCAACTTTCGGACCTTCAGGTTAGCGAGCAAGCGTCTAACTCACTGAGCCACCGCGGCTCCTTAAAAAGTTTTGTTATCATGCAATAGATTACAAAGGCATAAAAAACGTGACTTTATTGTCTGTCTAGCATACTTTTTCGAAATAAGACGGACGATAATCACTTTTCAAAGTTTATTTATAGTCACTTTATGTTCTAAAGACGACATAAAGGTGTGTCACAGGGTAGCTTTTGTAAAAGAAAATCAAAGTGGGTGACATGATGTATATTTGACTGTAATGTGTTTGTTATATCATGTTGTATTTATTGAAAACAAGTGGGTCGTGGGATACAGTTTGATGATCCAATAATGATACATTATAGGATGGGTTCCACGTTTAAGTCTTTATCCAAATCTACAAGACAATTCTATGTGTCTTAGCATCTGTGGTTTCAGTGATCTTTTATTTGTTTTGTATATAGTTAAAAATAAACACAAACTATAAAAAGGGTTCAGCGACACATCTTTAATAAGAGGGCAAATAGAATTGATGAGTTTTAAATCCCAACCGCCCAACGCCCCAACCGCAAATTTGCGCTAAAAATAATAAGTTATTGTTTATTTTAATGATCGCAGATTTCATACTACGTTAGTAATGTTTACTACGAAACGAAACATTTTCAATTTGGCACAATTTTTGCTGACGTCAATAATCATCATAATCATTATAGGAATAATAGATTTTTTACACATTGGCCGATCTCATCAGAAAAAAATACACAAACAGATAGGCTACGTAATATATAGAAATTACTTAAGATACATATTGAAATACATATGTAGAAATTAGTTAAGATACATATGGAAAATAGTTCAGATACTTGTAGAAATTAGTTTTAGATACACTAAAAAAAATTTGTTACAATGTTTTATAACACTATTATGAAAAGGATTGAGATACATATTGATATTAGTTAAAATGCATAATAGAATTAGTTCGGATGAATAGAAAATATACATACAGTTAAGTCAAGAACAGAAAATTATCGAAATTAGTTGAGATAACATAAAAAATAAGTTAAGGTGCATTCAGGAATTAGTTCATATACAGATAGAGTAACGCATAGAAATTATTTATGATGAATAATATAAACATCAGATATTAGATACACATAGAAGTTAGTTATACATATATTAGAAATAAGTTAAGTTAAATATATAAATTTGATTAGTTTGGATACATATAAAAATTAGCTTAAATACATATAGAAATTAGTTAATATGCATATAGAAATTAGTTTAGGTACATATAGAAATTAGTTAATATGCATAAATTAGTTTAGATACATATAGAAATAAGTTAAGATACATATAGAAATTAGTTCAGATACTATAGAAATTAGTTCAGATACATATAGAAATTAGTTCAGATACATATAGAAATTAGTTTAGATAGATATAGAAATTAGTTCAGATACATATAGAAATTAGTTCAAATACACATACAAATTAGATTAAAGTTAATATGCATATAGAAATTAGTTCAGTTACATATAGAAATTAGTTCAGATACATATAGAAATTAGTTCAGATACATATAGAAATTAGTTTAAAGTTAATATGCATATAGAAATTAGTTCAGATACATATAGAAATTATTCCAGATACATAAAGAAATTAGTTTAGAAACATATAAAAATTAGTTTAGAAATATAGAAATTTGTTCAGATAAATAGACATTTGTTCAGATACATACATAAATTATTTCAGATACATATAGAAATTAGTTTAGATAGAAATGATGTAAAGCACAATGATTAGTTACAAAAGGACATTGAATTTATTCTGATGTATGCAATATTTTTCATCAATAAAGGTTGTTACAGTTTTTGTTCAGGTTTGTGTAAAAGTGTATAAATTACATGTTATTTAAGTCTGATTTTATTGAAAGATTGTTTTTTTTATCTTTCTAATATCTTAAAATATGCAAATATTATATTGTTTGTGGTTTTGTTTGCCACATTATACATGATTTCACTTACCAACGTTCTAAAACAAATTGACAATACAATGTTTTTGGTTAACATAAATATCCAATAGATTTTTTATCGACATCAAACGCTATTGGATACATCTGCTTTGATTGGCATACGAACGACACGTGCCATCAAATGTTATGTTATTGAAAGGGGGTGTGGCTTCATTGTTATATGAAGTGCGGACACGAGGCTAAAATTAGTAGAGGAAACATCGAGAGTTCCTGTTAATTTCCGATCTCAATTTATTAATTTGTTCAACATAATGCCACGATCATTTTTAGTCAAGAGTCAAAAATCTTCAGAATCTGACGAGATGAGTGCTTTCCATATTGTGGTACCAAGGCGAAGTGGTAATGGTAAGTAATTTTTTTTTATTAAACTTCTGTCATTAATTTCATTATTCCAATGTAAGTATTGAGATTTCGTCGTGACCTTTTTTTAATAATTATCTTCCTCAAATATTTATCTAGAATAATTCAGGAAGAATTACAGGAACAACAAAACTTAATATAGTGTCCATCCTTTTTGGCTTTAAGACCATTGTTCACCATTTTGGCCTTGAATATATTATGTAAATAGTCTTCAGAAGTACTTGAACTGTACAAAAACCTTCAAAAATACCTAAGACTTTAGAATAATACCACTCTGTATACAAGAATGCACCAAAATTTGCAAACAATGAAAAAAATTGTTCGGTTCTTAAAATCTCATTTCTTACGTGCACAGTTTCGAGAACCTCATGACATCATAGTCATGATATGTTTAATTCCACATTATTTTATGGTCGTCTTTTTATTAGCCCAATCACAAACACAAAAGTAGGATGCAAAACTTCATTTCATATTTCATGAATCATGAAGCCAACATTTTATATCAAAATATAATTCTGACCTGAACAAATTGTCACACTGATGTTCTCAGATTAAAATACATTATAATTATTTCTCACAATTAGTCAGTTATAACTGAATTATTAATTCTAATATTTGATTTAAAAAAATTCTAAATCACTGCCATAAAAATGAAACTAATTGCAGAAGTATTTCAAAGATTTTATCAAGGGATAAATTTATTATAAATCTGAAAGTTTTCTAGTGGATGTCTAACACCATGTCTTGACCACTTTTATAAAATATCAAAACGAAATTAAATAAAATTGAAATCAGATGGTTTATTTATTAGTTTCCCTTGATTATTTTTTATCTCTTCAGGTATATTTCAATCAGTTTTATGACAAAATGATGATCAATTTCTTTTCTCACTAATATTATTGGTCATCTTATTGTTTTGACACTTTTTAAGATTTTAGACAGACACCAGATGATGCCCTTTTAGGTTTATTTTTCTCCCAAGTGACACTTGTTGAAATAAGTAGCAAAGTTTCATTTTGTTACGCTGATGTCCAAAGCTTATTTTGACTGATATGCAGTTAATCGTTTAATCGGGATAGTAAAATTTACTTATTCCTTGAGCATATCCGAATATTCGTTTGAGGTCTATTGTGGTTTATAGAATTATTTCTTTAATATTGACAAAATGAAACCGAAACTGATGAAAATGCAGATTTAGATATTTCTTGATTTTTCTGTGAAAGACTCTGTTACCACATAATCTGAAGAAATTTTGTCTTTAATTGTGCTCAGTCAAATCAAAAGTCAAAAGTTGTTGAATTTTATATTTAAAAAAAGACTATAAAAAGCATACATTTTAACAATAAAAATACCCAATACGAAATCTGGAAGTTCTTCTTTTGTTTTTGTACTTGAGTGAACTATTTGGTTAATCGTTTTTCAATAAAGTCTGTAGTTAATTTTTGGTACAGTATGATCTAATGATTAGTAAAGAAACCAATTGATGTGTAAATCTGAAGATAAATTTACGTGATGATTAAATTGATTATTGTTTTAACGCAGTGTTTGAAAATTATTTATTGAAAAACGATGAGAATTTCACAAGCTTGTATTTAAATAAACTTTTATTGCTTTTCCTTAAGTATCTAAAGTATCATATTTGAACTTAATTTTCTACATCAAATTGATTCAGATATTGCTCAATTCTGTACCAAACAGGAAATATTTTCCCCTAAAATCAGAAAGTGAAATTAATTAGCTCAAAAGAGACATTATTCCACCTTCACATTGACGTCGTTCGGCAACTCTTGGAGAGCCATTTTCACGTTGACAATGAAACCTAACATTACTGTAGACTGCATTTTGCCACGTTTAAAGATGACAATAACGATCTGAACTAGTTGTCGATAGTCTAAAAATTTCATTAGTTATAAAAATTAGTAATTTTATCTCATTAGAACTGAAAATGTTACACTTGACAATGAAAATAAAATTGCAAGAAAAATATTGGGTTAATTTTAAGGGTAAAAATGGGTAAACTATATTTGAACTATAATTCTATTCCACAATGTAATTATATTTCAGCGAATGAATAATAATATTGAGTTTGTATATTTCCAAGACAGACCACTTTGACTTTATCAGATTTCATTATTCTTATTTTAAACCTCTTATTTTCAGGAGATGAATCACCCTCATCAAAATTCTCTACAGTTGGAGGTAATTTTACTGCTTTTAGACCTTGGGTTGCTGAATCTACCGTAGACAAACAAGACTCATCGAGAGATGACGATGATAATAAAACAACAAGCGAAGGTTGGTTTGACTTCATTTAATCATTAATGGTGTAGTTGTTGCATTAGTAACAGTTTCCAATACCTAAACGGCAAGGAGTCGTCAAATATGGATAGAACACAATTTCAACTATCCAAAAAGCTGTTTGGGACTAAATTCCGATACTAAATTTTCTTGCAATTTAACAAAGACTTACTGCCCTTCCGGAAGTTTATCTTGATAAAAAGTTGATTATGTTTTGAATTGATTCGGTTTTATTTCAGATATACTACGAGAGAAACTGTTTGATCTCAAACGTGGAAGTCTTGTTAACTCGTACCTGCACAACCTAGCTAAAGTACACCAAACATTTTCTTTCGATAATCTTTATTTCTTTCCACCAAATTTATTCCTACCGTCGCCATATTTGAAATATCCGCGCCATTTTGAATCAAGTATCCTTAACCGAAATGAAAACGAGATTGACGAAGATCTACACTATGAAGAGAGGAAAGGTTATGTCGACCCGAATTCGTCATTTGAATGTGCCCAGTGTAACAAACATTTTACCACACCTCATGGTTTAGAAGTTCATGTCCGCAGATCACACATTGGAACCAGACCCTTCGCTTGTGACATCTGTAATAAATCATTTGGACATGCCGTTAGTTTGGATCAACATAGAGTCGTTCACACTCAAGAAAGAAACTTTTCCTGTGCACAGTGTGGTAAATCATTCAAGAGATCATCAACTCTGTCCACTCATCTACTGATTCACAGTGACACCAGACCTTACCCTTGTCCTTATTGTGGTAAACGATTTCATCAAAAATCTGATATGAAGAAACACACCTATATACATACTGGTAAGTAAGGTCATAATTAAATGAAAACCGGTTACGTTGATTCGCATACTTTGCCGACTTGTGTAAGAATTCCTTATGTGAAGCTGTGTGCAGGCGTTGAAGCTCCCGACGCATATTTTTTTTCTTGTTCCAACATGTTTTGAATATTCATCCCGTATTACGTCTTTGATCTTATATAGTTTTTTGTTCTAATTGAAAAATGTCATTCATGATGCTAAGTTCTAAAGATAACGGGTTGCCTTTTCAAGATTCTGGAATAGTTCCACTTCCTGTGTCGTAGATGGTTTTAGTTTTCCTGTGGAAAAATTACAATGGTCCTATTGATTTTGATTATACTGACTTGTTTCAGATAATAATATACGTTAATTTGTATATTAATTTATAACGGACATTGAATAGATAATGATTTTATTGGTATTATTAATATATATTATAGACTAAAATCTAAATTAAGATTACTTCCGAGTTAATCTAATTTCATTAAAATCACAGTCGGAATCTGGCTAGTGACTTAATTTTCTATAGATAAAGTTTTATCACTAAATTCTGACATATCATTTAGACTTAGAGACACAATGAGGTATGTAAAGGTGTAATATACTAATAATAATAATTTTATGTAATCATTGAGAACGCGGTTGCTTCAAGTCAATTCATAGAAATAATGTTTCAGTGATTCCAATCCTAGTTTGATTTGATATGATTGACTCTCATTACCTCAATGTATTGAGACTGGTTTAAGGGGAATATTTCTCTGATCAAATATCACCATTTGTTATGTTATCTGCCATGATTTTGCCATTTTCGTCCATGGGGAGACTGTTGACATTTCTATCACGTGATAAACAAAATGTCGACAACGTCAGAGATTTACGTGCTTGTCCCTATTCTAATTTGGTAATAGCTTCGAAATGTCAGATTTACTCTAATTTCCGAATTCTGTTTGAGTTTCCTATCAAATTACGCCTTTACAGTGTAAATTTATGCCGTCATGATTTAGTAAAATGGCATAATGAATAATTGACTGATTTGTGTAGATGATTCAAGACGTAGTGACAACAAAATTGTTGTCTTTGAACCTTACCAAACATTTTTTGAAAAAAAAGATTGAAAACTTGCAAACTTTGATTCGTTACAATCTTGCAGGTATTTTGACACCCACGGCTCCTATTTATAATAATAATAATTACTTTATTTTGGCTTATATTTGTACCATTCCGATTTCCTGCTCGATGTCTTTTATTGATGTTCTTCAAGGGAAATTCAAGATTGTGACGTAACTATAGCAAATACCATATGATTTTGGTGTTATTCATTTTGGTCACCCAATGAAGTGTGTTTTAGTAATATTATTTTCTTGAAATTTCGTGTATTAACTTGCTAAAGTTTTTCATTGCACGCCATCCAAGTTTTGGAAATACTTAGAATACTTTGGAATGTTTCGGGCTATCAATTTCAGCCCACTTCAAAAACCAAACAACAAAAATAACAAAGTTATTTAAAATGATAACAAATGGTTGTAGTTTATCTTTTGTTTGTAAAACCAATTCATCTACATTACATAGAATTGTTCAAAAGATCGGGGAACAAAGAATGGATTGCAGCTGTATTCATTCGACTGTACCACGACTGAGTTCGATTACTTCACTTCAAAAATATCAGTCTACATGATCTCAAACAGATAAAATATACCACATTTACAAATGTTTCTTTTTTTCCTTTCAGGAGAAAAACCCCATAAGTGTTTACAGTGTGGAAAAGCGTTTAGTCAATCATCCAACCTAATAACACACAGTCGTAAACATACTGGTTATAAACCATTTGCTTGTCACAGATGCGGAAGGGCCTTTCAACGAAAAGTAGACCTACGGCGTCATATTGAAACCCAGCATGCATTGTCATTAGAATCGCACGTGCATGAACGAATTGATACACATCTTTAACAATGTGAACGTGACTATTTATTTACCACTCGTGATTGTTGACAAATTGCAAGTGTTATATAGTAATAGTTCGTTTTGAGGGATTAGAACGTAGAATGCACACATCTCGCAAATCTCAATGGAACGCTGGAGTAGAGTAGCTCAATAAGTTGAAGCAAATTTTAAAAGGATATTTGCGTCTAAATAACGAAAATTGATATTATGATGACATATCTGCATAAGAAATTGGAGACTTGTTATTTGGACGGTGCTAAAATAGATGGTATGGTGTATATGGGTGCGGGATGTAATTTGGAAAGAGTTTTTTTTCTGCATGGTTTAATCTTTCTTCAAATCACAATGCAATGAAAATACCAAAATAGTTCTTTTGATAAATGTGCAAGAGTAGGAAACCAAATTGCAAGACAGCGTGGGTGTTTCGGAAAGTCTTGTCTGGTTTCGCTTGTAGAAAAAAGAAGCGAATACACAAGGTACGGAATACGATTCCCTTCACAAATTTTATACTCTAATTAAAACTGTATAAACTAACTAAATGAAGCGTATATCGCAATTGACACCGTACCTCGTATTTTCTGTCTTAAATCCTTAGAATAAATAGCAAACAAAGCAGACGTCCAATTTTCAAAGAATGTTACTCACGTTATAGCTGTTTTTTTTAAATCTATATATTTAGATATTTAGGCTATTTTAATGGTCGCAGATTCTGACCGCTCAGGTTGACGACCACATATTTAATAAAATCTGGTATAAGGTCGGCCATATTCACATTGTCAAGCTTTTACGACCTTCGACTTATACCTTGACTCAAATAACCACCTTTCTTGTTTCACGGATGTTTATAAATGCAGTTATTTGATTGTATTCGCTGGTGTGCACTCCAAGCAAATCACTGCATTTAGTGGAACAAGAAAGGTAACTATTGGAGTCAAGGTATATGACGAAGATCGTAATAGCTTGACATTGTGAAGATGAAGGTCGACCTACCAACTGAGTTTCACTTAGTATGTAGCTTGACGATGAAACATTTTCATATAAAATACATAGCTAATAAGTTATATTTAGTGTTGTTTAATTATTATTATTATGTAACGCACTTTATGCTTTTACCTTTGTTCAATAATAAAACTTAATTTATTAAATTTGTTATATGTATATTAATAAAAATTTTAATGAAATATTCCTGATGATATTTAGATACATACACTGAATATAAATGCATAGTACTCATTACACAAGAACCATTCTAATTTATGCATAAAATGAACAGATACCGATTATGCGGGTTATTGAAAGGTGTAGACCTCATCTGGAGGCGATTGTATCAGATTATCCAGGACTAAACCACTGTGTCTAGTTGTTTAAACCGTCAGCCAATGTTAGGAATAAAGTTTCTTCGTCCTCTTTTATGCACATTATTAGGGTATTGGAGACTTGCAATATTAACACAGCATGAAATCCACCAATCTATTTAAAATTAGATAACAAATTTGTATCTCTTTCCTTTTCCCGTATTTTTAGTCTCAATGGTAATCTAACAATTTTTCTACCAAATGTCCGTCCCAACTGTAGTATTTTTCTTAACAATCAAAGCGTGCCATGTAGAACCGGTTTCTTGATAAAAATAAGGAATTGTGGATATGGTTAACAACATGCATATTTTTGGTTTCAGTATCTCACAATTCCTTATTATTACACGCTTTGATTGGTTAAAAATAACATCATTGGGACGAGTTTTTGGTATTTGGTTTACAGCGAAGGCCAAAAATATTAGAAAACAAAATAGATGCGAATATGTAATCTATAAAATTAGATTGGTATTCCACTGACTCTAAGATTTTCGTTTTATCCCATAGTATTCCATAATAAGTCCATAGTGTAAACTTACACGGGGAACCGATTTGCAAAGAGTTTTTTTCTGTATGGTATAATCTTTCTTCAAATCATAATGCAATGAAAATACCAAAATAGTTCTTTTGATATATGTGCAAGAGTAGGAAACCAAATTGCAAGATACCGTAGGTGGTAGGTGTTTCCTAAGGTCTTGTCTGGTTTCGCTAGTGACATCTACCTCAGTAATTCACATTAAGCTATTAACATTCAATTATTTTCATAAATCAGACATAATTGACGCCGAAAAAATATGCACTGCATTAGATTCAGTAATCCGTTGAAAAAATTAACGACTGATCAAGAGTGGTGATGGGAACTACACTACAGTTTCACAGCTGTATCGAATGCGACTTGAATACTCGAACAATGAGAATCGAAGATCGTCAAGCTTTTGTTTTCTTATTTACTTTCTTTAATATTTAATGACCGTATCAAAGAATTAAACATCTCAACATTCGGATCTTCTAGATGTATTTTTAATGAAGCAGAAAATGACTCGAATCAATCTGAAATTTTGATTGAAATTAACGACAACGAACGATTACTCGCGTTGATACCTTTTAAAAAAACTGTACCTTGAAATCCGATTAATTTTACCAAAAATATACGTATTGCGTGTATTCAGAATTGTTCATCAAAAATATGCTGAATGGGACAAGTTCGGAATTCGTTTTACCAATCGTAATAGTGATCCATGTGTGTCCAGAATTATTCGCGTTTGAAAGTTAAAAAGACGAGTCGTCTTTTCTTGTAATGAACTGAAATGAATAACGTTTTACGTTCAACTTTCATCTTTTGTTGAGACATTGTCATATTGAAAAGACATCTATAGAAAAGGGAAAGAAATACCTTGTTAGATATCATTAAAGGAATAATGTGATTTTCATACATTTCTAGTACTTCTGAAGACTATCTACATAATTATATTCAAGACTCAAATCAATCCGCCAAAATGGCAAATCTGTTCCTTTATTATATTGTCCAAGACAGTATGCATTCTTAACGAATTTTCGTCTCAAATTTACAATACAGCGGTATTTATTTCCTATTCAATTTCATTATAGAGCAAAATCAGAAAAATCTATTCTATATTTACTAAGCTAGTCTTACTTTTGATCGTTTTAACGATTTCTTGTAGAAAAGGGATTATAATATGCAAAGAATTACAAGAGATCATCAGAGGCGTGGTCAAAACTGTCAGTTTAATTGATTTCTTCAAGTACAACTTGTCAATCAACAGGTGGATTTTCAGGAATTATTCCCATTCGTTAAGTTGAATTCATCATATAGTAACGTTCATAGAGAGTCAGAACATGCTCTTAAAGTGACAAATTCTACAACAGTCGCTTACAACCCGCGACATATGCGACCACATTGCTTTCCCAATTTGCATTTCTAATCAAATTTATAGGCTTTGCTTTCAAGTCAGGCAATTAATATCATCTGTGTGGTCCTGCACCTACGAAGTTCCCAAATGAATTTATTAGCCCCAAAACTAACCCTACGTATCTTTTTCTGTTGGTATGACTCGTGTCGGTCAGCAGAAAATAAAACGCAATTGCTGTATTTAAGTAAAGTAATGGTCATTATGATTTAGTTACATTTTAGATCTTCATTGTCTTGTAAATATCTGTTTTACAATCATGCAAATTATTATGTGTTGTTGAATTAAACAGGTAAACGGGCGCTAAGATAACAATATATACATTATTTCTTTTTTATTCTGTATAGTATTATTCATAAACAATATAATAATATATCAATAATGTACAAATTTAAAAACATAATCAAAAAATGAGAAAGTCACCTTACAAAAATGGAATTCCAGAATATGCTTTTTCACACCTGAGTGTATATTGGTTATTGCATAAAGCGCTAAGACACTTTTCTGCAATCGCACACTTGTGCAAACCGGATAATATTTGCCACTAAAAAGGTCATACCGTAACATGTGACATCGAAGGGATCTCATGTCCAGCTATTTACATATTGGTAAACGGTCATGGTGGAATCGTTGAATTTATTTTGTGGGGAAATCAAACTACCGCCTTTGTCTAGCTGTAGTTACCTACGGTAGCCTACGTTTCAAGGCAAGAAAGTATTGACGTTAAATCGTGTTCCCTCTATTATGAGTGTTTCTTATTTGCGGTATTTTGACTATTTTAAAGAGGGTAAGCAATAACTTAATGACTATAAATTGAAATTGACGACATTGTGGGGCAGAATTGAAAATATATAATGTATAATAAAATCCCAAGTGGTTATTGTTGACTTTCATGATGTGACGCCATATTGGATGATCATGTGATTAACTTTCACCAATCAGTGCCAAGAGTAATTTCTTGTAATCACCACTACAATCACCCTTGATGAAGCTGCCTAAAGTCTTGGAATACATTTTCTGGAATTCATCTTTAATAAACTGCATATCAATCTGGTAAGAGAGAGAAAACAAAACTTCAAATACTGAAAAAACTTTGCAAAACGTCCTATTTAATGACAACAGATTGTGAGCATGGATACCAAAAAGGTAATAATAATTTTCTTAATGAGGTTAGCAATATTTCTCTTTACATCTCCTTCATCATTACATGAAGTTTATACCGAGATTTAAAACCAACAATGGACTACGATATTCAATCTACTTTGTGGTTAAATTACTTGAAGCAACAGAAGGTCTTTTCATACGAAAACTGTACATTCCTTACTCAATAATGATTAAAGTTAATAACTAACTTTATTCATCCGTAAATTTTATGCGGGGAACGAAGTTTCGTTATTATTGTGCCACAAGTCCTGAACAATGAAAATTCCAAAGATAAAAAGTAGGCCATTATTATTGACAAGCTGACAACAACCCTTACCATTATTAAAGACATAACATATAACTTGCAACAACACTTTTACAATAGAAAATGTACCCAAGAACATACAACTTCAGTGCATTTCGCTGCCAATAAATTAGCTATACATTTGATATTGACAGCACTTAAACGACTGTCAAAACTAGATGTGAGTGTTTTAGGATTGAAAGATCAAGATAAAAAATACAGCGAAAAAAGTGCAAGTTAAAAAATATCCAACAGCGAATAGATGAACCAAAAATTCAAATTCCATTTACAAAGACGAATGCAAATACTTGAAGATTAACAATAATAAGCTATGAAAATGGATCAATTATTTAATAATTAGATTAAGAAGTGCATTATTCTTCACATTTATATTTTCACTTTCATCCTTTCAGTTAATTGTCACGATTTGGAAGTTAAGAACAGTGGGAGATCTAGAATTTGTCATA
This sequence comes from Lottia gigantea, assembly GCF_000327385.1. Classification (NCBI taxonomy): domain Eukaryota; kingdom Metazoa; phylum Mollusca; class Gastropoda; family Lottiidae; genus Lottia; species Lottia gigantea. Next base: position 195,494 of record NW_008710179.1, read on the forward strand.
ACTTGCAAGAAATCGATTGATTTTCAAGGTCCTATAGTATTCAAGAGATGTCAATGTCAGCTATCTATTTTGTGTCACACTTATAACCCGAACAATCGACGTTTCAATAGTATTATATGCCACCAGGCTATTAGGGCAGTACACACACTTTCTTTAAGGGATTATAATTTTGTTTTCTAAATATTTTATTTGTATCGGGGACACATATAGCATCAATTTGCACCATTCTCATTTTTAATCAGACGTCCACTACAACTAAGTGTTTTGTGACGTCACTAATTGCAAAATCAAAGTCACATTAGGCTCCTTACGAATTGCAGGAACCATAGATGTCTAATTAAAAATTAGAATGGAACTATTTCATAGAAACCACGTGAACCTTACCTCGCATCTGGACACAACCATTCTAATCAAAGCTATGTCTTTAGTACCAGCACCTTTCATACTGTGATATAGTCTCTCAGCGAAATATGCTGGAGTATTGGTTGCCAGCTTGACTGAAATGAACACACCAAAATATACCCAATATCTTAACACTGACATGTTCTTCACATCGTCTGGGAGAGCATCAATAAGATTTTCAAAACCAAGTAATAGTCAATACCAGTTGATGTGAAAGAATGAACTCTTGAAATAAAAATCTTGTCCAAAGCTGGGAAAATCGGGAGTAATTATTGTAGTGCACTCCCCAAACAAAAAGTACCGTCAGGTGTTTTGAAAAGAGTAAGCCTGTTTCGCTTCGCTTGCGACAACCGCCACTTCTATAATAACCAGATCAATACTTGAATTGAAAGCATTGGCAAAGGTATCTTTTAATTAGCTATGGCTGATCTGTCTGAATGCCATGTGTATGATAAACGAGTGCGTTAAAACAAACCAAAAATCACTGTGTTATGCCAATGGCATCAAAGCGACGACTTATGAAGAGGTTCGGCCGAAATGCCTAATCAAAATCAGTTTCTGTGAGAGATCCTGGGTGGTAAAGAGAACATAATCAACATCACGGATACCTACCTATAGCCAAATAACCATCTTCTAAATAACCACTTGTTTCACTCTTGATTGACTTTTCAAATGGTTTACCTGCGAGAGCTTGGTATGCTCTAAATATTTCATTCAATTGGGCATAACTTCTAGCACATAGAATACGATTAAACTCTGCTTCATCTGTACCAAGTTTCTTCTCTCCAGCCTAAAAAAAGAACATAGCTTATCACATTTTGTCCACAGAACATTGTGCTCTGAACTTTCTCTGAACCCAACCTGGACTTTTATATGTTTGACGATTATCATTCGGAAGGACGTACAGAAACAATACACATATAAAGCACAATCCTATCTGGTATCGATAAAACTTTGATAAATGATGCAGGAACATAATTGCAAATTGGGGTCAGAAGTTCCAGTATCATTCGAGAAGAAAAAATAAACATACCTTCAGCAAAGCTTGAGCATCTTGCTGAGCTTGAGCTGGATCAGGAGGACCTTCACCTCTATTAGCAGCACATTGAGATACCAGCAATCTTTTAAAATGACCACTTGTATCTGATTGTACATCTTTCTCCAGGTCGGATTTAAATACTGGAATAGATTTATAACATGATGGAAATTTCGGATATAAAGGGATCAAATATCTAATGAGTTCTCGTACAAATATTGGAACAAAACAAAATGAGTATAAGCTTACAAATATATTTTTCGTCGATACAAGCAAAAGTTATGGGATATCCATGACAAACGAAGGATGTTCACGGTAATAGGTACAGTTGACCATTCGACCCATTCCCGTGGGTGCATAAGGTTATCAGAAAAGAATGAGCACATTCTGGTTTACTCTGAATCAACCAAGACCAATGTACCAATAGTATTTATAAATAAATATTTCTCATCACCAACAAGCGCAATGCTTTCTCTCTAACAGTAGCTGCAGGCATGCTTTGTGAGAACATTGGCCGAATCCTGGATATACCAGTAAACCTAAATACCTACATGTTTTATATTGTTGTTTAATCTCCGTGATTTCAGCATTACTTCTAGAACAGAGGATTTCTATCAAAGCTGATTCATCAGTACCAGCTCCTTTTATAGCTCTTTTAAGTTCTTTAGCATCAAACACCCTTGGAGGATCAAATAGAGCCAGAACTCCATCTTCAAATCGACCACTTATTTCAGATTTCAGGTCATCACGTAAATCCTGCAATGGAACGTCAAAAATTCTGTATAGTTGATACGAATTATAGTGGGCCCTCAGTCATAACTGATTTGAATGTGATTCTAAAGCAAGCTATTACAAATCTCGATTTATACCCTTGATTGTAATGGCCACGTTTCTTGTGTTTCATAAATTGCAGTGTATGCCAACGAATACAGCCAATCAGTGGATTAGCATTGGCTGTATTCGCTGGCGTACAATCTAATTAAATTGCATCCAATTAAATTCCGTTATACAAGAAAGGTGGCTATCGCAGTCAAGGTATAAGACGGAAGTTCGAAATAGTTTGACAATGCAAAGATGAAAAGACATTGGATAACAGATATCAAGTATTCATAGTCAGTTATAGGAACAGTATATTGTAGCCGTGCTGAATCTTGTCTGTCGCCGTTTAGCAAACTTCACAGCCTTATCTAAAGCAAGACGCATAAAGTTAGGGTGCGGGCATACGAACAGTCTTGGTCGCCGCTTTTATCGCGTTGCCGACATGATTTATAATATCAAACCGTCTTTAAGACAGAGTGTCATCATCCAATCAGAATCATTTTCTTTTCAATTGCACGATCAAAAAATCACCGACCAAGACTGTTCGTGTTCCCTCAACACAAATGTGAACAGCACACAAGAAATAACGGATAGTTTGTACAGCAATTATATATCTTAGGGGAAATAATTAGTCTTAAAATATCAAACTTGTATTTCGATAGATGGTCAATGAAATTGCATAATTTATAGACATCTGTTGCAATGAATATTAAAATAACATTAAAATCTTCCACAAATTGGGTTATGGTAAAAGAATTATCTATATAATATTAAAATGAAGTGGGATTTTAAATCCCATTTTTCTTCACTTAGTTGGGCATCTGATCATTTAACGGCTACAATGTAAAATTTACCTTGCCATAACTTGTTTTATACTGTTTCTCGATCTGTATTCTCTGTTGATTGGAATGATGGGCTACTACGTCTATAATAGCTGCTTCATCAGTACCTGAAACGACAAATTCCACACTACTAAGTCTCTTCCGTCCGGTTGTGTTCGCACTGTTCACACGGTTGGGACAGAAAAGTCTTTGATCTGTGATATATTAATATCAGTAGGTAGTTTGATCTTCAACAACTTTAATATCATATCCCTGTAAATAACTAGCAATCGTACATATTGTAGGAATAACTTACCTAAACCTTTCATGGCCTTTCTCAACTTCGCAGCGGCATCTTCTGGGTTGAAGGGGTTGGCTGGATTCACTGTTGGCTATAAAATAAATTGTTAATACACTGTATAGTCAAAATGTTCGTTGATGGATCAGTAATTAATTCCATCTTCTATGAATCCATAAGATATAGAATCAAATTATTTAAAGGGAAACTACTCCATTTAGTTGAAACTTTAAATTCTTTCAGCTATTTTCCACAGGAAACGCATTTGTCCTATGACATTCAAATGACCTTAATGACATATTACATTATCATCTCTTTTATTATCATTATATTATTACATTATGTCATATTGATAACAGCTTAGTCAATATAGTTGTAATATTGCTCAATCGGGAAGTACAATGACCATTTTTCTTATCTTATCTCTGAGAATATTAGTTTTTCACAATATAATATTATTGCTTAAAACTCCTGTTGATATCGTTTCTAGTGAGTTAGTTAAGTATAATGACATTATAGGACGAGAGAATAGGAATAATGAAATTTACTTGATAATGTCAATAGAGGAAAATTATTACTAATTGTTGTAGGTGATTGTTTAATATCATCACGTTGTCGCGTATCACTTATTCAATATAATCATTACGATCACATCTTTGATATGGCAAGATCTTCATATAACCTAATATTGTCAGATGGAAAATATCAGAGTAAGTCACAAAATATGATATATCATATGCACAAACTTCTCAGATAGAAATTAGATTTCCAATTGTTACCATACATGTATAAGACTTCGAATAGTGAATCAAAATTCGAACTGTTTCTGATAGAAATAAGCAGGGGCGTATCAATAAAATGTCTGATGGGGGCTGGGGCTGCCAGAAGTAAGAATTGGAACTGTGTCAATAGAAAGTAGATGTCGAACTATGTATGATAAAAATGTAAATGATATAAATTGGAATTCGAAATGTGCGAGATAAAACTCGTGAGCCTAAACACCCCTAACTAAAATAGGTTTATATTTCAACACAACAGTGTTTTATTGGGTAAGATGAATCATTAGCATTCTCATAACAAACAATGTAAGAATAACATAATTACTATAATTATTAGTCTGGTAAAAAGTATAAATGTCATATTCATTAACTTTGAACAGTTACACAACTGTAATTTCACAATCTCAAATAATTGAAACTATTAAAATAGGGTAGATATTAAAAGGTATTAAAAAAGTAAAAGTAAATAGTTATAAAATCCGTTGATACTTTTTTTTTTAAAATTGGCAAGTAGATGAAGACGCGGTTTGTGTCCTTCTATTACAACGAGTCTTGATAGTTAATGACATATTTTGTTAATTTTTGTAGAGTTTATATCCATTATACTACATACCATGGTAGGCTATCTAGTTTTCATCTACCATAAATGTTGATTGTAATGAAAATGAGAAGCTGGTTTTATTTCATTAATTATAGAATATCTAGCCTAATTGATTTCTAAAAATAGAAACTAATCCATTAGGTCTGGTCACCTACTCATTCTTTGTGTATTTTATATGCACATAATTGAATATTATAGGCTAAAAGAATCCAAGTTTGAAAAAATGGAAGAGATGGTTGCTTCCCGATACCAAAACATTTGACGATTGATCACAAAACTATATATAAAAGTTATACAATTCATTGCAAAAAGGCTTCAGAACAAAATTAAATCATATTTGACATTATAAAATAGTGTTTTCTCCCTTGGACTAATTCTAACCAGATTAGATACAAATCGTTTCATAATGGGAGAAATAACTAAAACGTTCAACACGACTTCTGTGAGATAAACCAATATCATGTTTTTGACATTGCCATTTGACTTTGTCAATAATTGCGTCGCATATCTATTGCTATATAAATTGAAGTGCCACGCCCAGTCGCTCAGTGTATAGTACTAGGACTACTAGGAATTAGATGATAATATAGTGTACTTACCGCTATTGGGTATGCCATTTTGTTGGTGGACTAGATTTTAAGTTGAAATAATACTATATACTATGACTAGTTTTAACTTTGTACTTGAACTCTCGTAAAGCACGCTAATAGAAATATTTTTATCGTCTGCCGGAAATTTTGTTATCGACAGGATTTTGGTGGACGAGTCTAAGATGAAAAAGAAAGGGGGATTATTTATACTATAGTCTGACTTACTCACTCGATATTTGACTAGATTTGTGATCTTATCATGATTTCAAACTTGGTATTCACTATACCCCATTTAAGCCCGTATTATGTACATTGTGGTAGTCTAGACTAACTAGATAAATTGTTATTAGTACTCCAGATTAACCAGCCATACATTGCTAAATACATCTCAACACAGAACGTCTTGATGATCGAAAGAAAAATTAGACTCGATTGATTTCTCTCAGATACTATCTTCAAGATGGCGTCTATTTGATAATGCTCAAGTTTGTAAAGAATCGCTCTGGCCGTGAGCTCTGTATTATAATAGGTGCAATAGGGTTTCTATAATAATATTGGAGTTAATACCCACAGGTAAATGAACTGGACCACTAATTACAATATATTGATTAAGTCATACTAAAGTCTAATCACCTGTATCATGAATGTTTATCACAATATGCTATCATTTATCATTTATTCATGAAAAGGCGTATATTATAACGTATGTCGTAATATATTTGTATTGTACAGGGTTTATGTCTTAATGACCATTGTTGTTAATTGACAAAGTAACGTTAAGATGAACTCGGGTCGACTGGCATCTCAAATCCAACAACATCTCAACGCTCATACTGAAAAATTTACCGACGGCAGGCAACTCTTAGGGTCAAGGGTCAATTTCGTAGGTCGACAAGAAGATTCAATTGTTGCTATTGGTTAGAAAATGAGCAACTGACTGATACTACGATGTTTAAATTCGTCGACGCGCTCAAAGTGTACTTCTTAATCTAGGGAATTTTCAGATACTACCAGATGCTGATAGTTCCTAACAGTCTTTGAAAACCCATTTTCTTTCAGATTCTTATCGAGTTGCCTTAACGTCGTCCATGGAGGTACAGTTATGAACGGGTCAGGAAAATGAACATCGTTGATAATTCCACAAGAAAACCTACAGACTGTATGTATGCTCTAATAAAATCTTATACCTACACCGTACATTGATTGATTTATTTCTTTTTTTACCTCGGATTCAATCATATATGGGGTTTTTAAACAACGAAATCGAATAGCGTCAGTATTGTCACAGATGATTATAACAAATTAATATCACTTACTTCTGTTCGTGGTATCTCTTTACTGTTATCAATATATATATACGTGAATACGTTATGAGATTTCCTTTTTATTTGCTATTTGAATATATGTGTATTCATGTGTTTGAGGTAAATTTAAATGGGCTCGACTAAATGGTCTTTTGATATCACGGGTGTACGTCAATATATTGAATAAAATGGCAATATAGGTTAAATTGGGACATACTTTATTACTATAAATAGAGGAGACAATCCGAATTTAGAATATTGTTACTAAGAATAGTAATTATTGCCTCATTCGTACACATGACTTTCTCTTATCGAGTCACCAATATTACAAAATACTTTACAAGACAAAGTAATTCATTAGTGTCATGCCATAGACTGACTTTGTCTCCATTCATAACAATGTTTTTTCCCATTTGTGCGAGATATAGAACTACCAAATTTTTTTTATTCAATGCCGAATTGAAGGTTGCCTAAAATCAAATGCACACTGCCAACTGTCACGATTTCTTTTTTAAAAAAGCAGGCTTACTAATTAGAATTTATATGTGGACTATTTTTACCAGAAAATGTGTTTATTTCCCTTTAAAGCTTATTGTTTCTGAAACAATGTTCTGATGCTGAAGTCCGACTGATTTTTAAACTGTAATGTAAGTAATCGTCTGAAATTCTAAAAAAAAAGTTACAGGTTCCGAGCGAGGTCCGCTAAAGATTATATGACCAATCGAATTCTTTATTCAATAAAAGTTTGCAGACTTGGAAAACACATTATAAGTTGTAAATGACTTTTGTGTATTATAGAAACACACGTCCTTGACAGAAATTTAAACCAAAGCTGTCCCATTTTTTTCTGAAACATAGCCTTGATGATAGTTTGTGACAATGTATAGTCATTCTCAGAGTATCAGTACTATTTCCATGATAGTACTGACATTCCAATTAACTTAAAAATAATTGGTAAATTACGCTTTACCAACGAGATAGGTGGTGTTTTTAACGAACAATAAATCGATCTCTATTTGCTGACTGCACATTCAAGATTCGTCCACAATTGGATATCTGACAATTGTCTTAGCAAGAACCTTGATTTGTGTTGTATCTGTACTTCTAATAGTGTCCGAACTAAGTATAATACGGTTTGGGTGTGATAAAATAAAGAAACATCTCAGACAGCTCGACCAAAGTTGCGGCACCAGCCTTCTCGAACTGTGGTACAAATAGGAAGCAGACTGACTAAATGAGATCCTATCACCCCAAATTGTGCCATCACAGCTTATTCAGTCACTTTAAAGCATCCATAGGGGATTGAATGGAGAAAATGCTTAGTGAGAAATTCACACTCTTTAATTGATATTAAAGCGGATTTTTGTTAATGCCGCTGTATTTTGAAGATGTTACAGTTTTGTAAAGTTTGAAAAACTGAACTGTTGGTTGATATGGTGATACGAACATAAACACTTTGTGAACACCGTAGATACCACAGGAAACAATATGAAGTGTTAAATACGGAGTTGAAATGTGTTTGATTTCACACTTCAACATTTTACCGCACTTTTATTCGTGTGATTTTTAACAGTTTTGTGAAACTTATTTTGATGATTAAGCGTGAAAGGAAAAGTGTAATAGTTAAACAAAATTACGAAGTTCACTAGAGAGAAATAAAATTGACAATGTTGAAAAATGTTTTCAGGTACTCCATGCTTGATAAACACGTGAGAACCATCGTCGAAACATCGCATGTTATCGAATTAAATAATTTTTCTCCACTAGAAATCACACTAAATACATTGATGGTTATACAAGGCCTAATAGCAATGTTATAAGCTCAAGGGAGATAATATTACAATAATTAAATATTAAGGAATCTTAATCTTAAATTTGTTTAAGAGAAAATCGCTCGACATTGACCCATCTTAATGAGTGATAGAAATGACCATCCAGAAAATTACAACGTTGGTAGCTTTATTTTGGAGATAAGAGTTGTAATGCATGCATGTTTTTAAACATTAAAATCAGGGTTTCAAAAAAGATCACTGCCTTTAACAACTAAAGTCATTTTTCAAGAAGAGGCCAAGGCTATACGAAATCTTTTGGTGTTTACAGAATGGAAGAAATTCTATTTATTTTTTATTTTTTGAGGAATTTTGCGATTTTCGGAGATTTCTGGTACTTCTGGAGACTATGTATATATTATGTACATATACACAAGACCCGAAAATGGCGAATCTGTCCCTTTAAATATGTATTTTAGTAAAACGCTTTCGGCCACGCGACAGGCTGATAATGAAATCACATGACAAAAATGTGGTTTCAGGATGCACTAGGTCAGAAAATTCCCAAGTTTTTTGTATTTGAAAATGACCTTATGCTACATTCTTTTAAATGAAAACCACAACTATTTTCATTGGAGATTTTCATTGACTGGTGTTTAGTATTTCTAGCTAACTAAACCATATTCAATCGATTTTCTTGAATGTTGTTTGAATAAATATACACAATATTTCATAAGTTATTATTGTATTTTTACAATTGTATAATATTTACATAGTACTTGCTTGATATCTATATACATAAAATGAATAAATTATACAACAAATGAATAATTATGAACAATTGAAATAATGAAAACAACTAAAACAGATAATGTTTTAAATCAAAACAATCAAAACAATTATGTTCTCTGACTTCAAACTTTGTGGAATCAAACTTTTTTGATGACATTGTCGAACTCGGGTGTGTCTCTTTCCTGTCGAAGTTAACGTCACGATTTGAAAGTTAGTTTGATTGTTATATTTTAAAAACACTATCGTATATCACAATTCATTTTATATGCACTATAATATGTCGTCTTAACAAAATTGGCACGTGGAGTTTTCTCCATTGGAAGTCTCAACTATCCAGGTGGAACGTTTTTACTCGAACATATGGCAATCATCACCGCTCGACCATTGTGGACCTGCAAATAAAAGAATGAATTAATTAGAACATATGTTTCAAAATAATCAACAATGATTGTAACCACTTGAAAACTATTTAAGTTTAAGATTAAATCATTGTTTAATTTGGTTGCAAACTGAATCCTGGTACAAAATACACTTTTGCATGTACGATTATCGCTAGCACAATGATATCTATTGGTCCTTAAATATTATTTTATAACATTGGGTTGGTTGCAAAAAGTATTTAAAAGTACTTACTCAGTGAATCTCCCATAATCGAACTATTCAATGATTTGGGACTAGAGGATCGACCACCCTTTGATTGTTGTTGTTGGTATTTCTTCTGGCGAGCTCGGGAATTCTGAAACCAAACTTGGGTTACTCGCTTACTGAGTCCGGTTATTTGAGCAATTCTTTCTAAATCTTGGCCGTCTGGATTACTATCAATGTTGAAATTCGCCTGCAATACTTGTACTTGTTCTTCTGAGAATGTAGTTCGAACTCTTTTCGCTTTCTGTTTTTGAATTGAATCTGGATCTACAAGAATAAAGATGAATATTAAGATTTTTGAATTTCAAGTAGAAAATTAAAAAGAAAACCTTCAGTTGGATTTTTGTTCGTGTCGTAATAACAGAAATTTTAATCATGAATGAACGTTTTTGTATGATTTGAAAATAAAAACGTACCTGAGCTGGGACCACCTTCTAAAACTTCAATATAGTGTGTTTTACATAAAACTCTGTCATCTTGTAGAGCGAATTCTTCACCAGTAGACAATTGTCTTTTACAACTATCACAAGCAAAACAGGCAAGATGATAGACATTATCTCGGGCACGTCTTACCCAGTCGTTTGGTTGAATGTGACGCTGACATTTGGAACACTTAGCACCATATTCTCTGGAAAAATGAAAGGATAAAATATGTTTAAAAATTGTTCATGATACAAGTAAAATAAAAAAAACGTGCATAACTCTTTTGAAAGTATGTTGTGTCATAAAATAACATCTTTTCATTCAACTGAATAAAAAAATTTAAAGAAAAACTGAGAAAATGTTCAATCGATACTAGTAAAAATCGTTGATAGCTAAATAACATAGTAGTTGTCAGATTCAATTACTGCCTATCAAAAGCATATTTCCAAATCAAGGATGATTTCGATCGGAAGCCATTGTCTAAATTCCTAGTCTGTAATTTTATTCCTGAGTTTATCGAAGCGGCAGGAATATAATTGAGAACTAATCGCAATGTTCGAATGTGTCATTTTGATCAAAAATTTTCCCGCTCGGAACACTCATCTTGCGAGGTTGCTAATTTTTTCCCGCCCAATTAAACCGGATCGATGTTAGCGCCATCAAAATTCAGAAAGCAACTCATTTGTAGCAACCGATAACAACAGAAGTCAATTGAAGTTAATTTCAATCCCGAATCTCATTTATAAGTAATTCGTCCAGAGTTGATTTAATTCAGAAAAACAATGGCGTCAAGTGGAATCAGACGACACTATGCCCTGAGCTGTTGAAGCGAGTTAGATTTAATTTGCTGTGAGACTTTCTCTGCGGGATACCTTGAAATTGTCGTGATTTGATTGAAACAAACTTTCTAATTTTCATGTTTTTTTCGCATCTAAAATAATTTCTAAAATTTAGACCAACAGAACTCTGCTTACCTTGTATAATCAACTTTGCAGTAAATATTATCTCCTTTTATAAAACATGATGACTGACGTTCTAAAACACAATCACAAACACTGCACCGTAAACAATCAACATGAAAAGAACAACCATTTACTCTTAATAAATATCTATCATGTATCATTCCACCGCATCCAAAACATAGTTCACCTTCAGTCTACAAAAGAAAATTTTCATTAATATAAAATACCTTTTAAAATGTAAAAATATTAAACGAAAACGAATTTTTATTCGCAGTTGAAATTGTATTACAAAATAAATGGTCGAAATATTGTATGTGAAAGACGCTATATTTAGATATTGCATACATTTTTTTTTTAAATATAGGAATCCTTTTTTAAAGTTTATAAAGTGAAAATATGTTTTAAAGGAAATTATATAAAAAAATTATTGTACCAAAATTGGAAGTAAAATATTTTAAATTGATTATGACATTTTAATTTGTGTTAACATTTAATGAACCATCATTTAAATATTTAAGCGACTATTATTCAAAGCTTTTAATACATAAGTAAATTTATATCCAGATGGTTACTTATATTGAAAAGAAATTTATCTACCTAAAATTCGGCACCTGTCAATCATCTCAGTAATGTGTCAATCAATTTTCACTTTCCCGAATGTTACCTTATGGTCAATATTTTATAAATTAGATAATCTTTATAGATAAATTCTTAACACTTTTTAATATCAGATTTTGAATTTTCATGTTATGGTAGTCTGAAATTTATTTCTTAAAAATTGCTTATCTTTCTGCAAGATAAGACTTGATTTCTATACTTTTAATGTTTATTTTCTACATTTCCATGCCAAATACTGCTTTTTCTATTAGTTCAATGTTTTTGATGTCACATGAGAAGTGACATTTGACAAATAATAGACAAGATTTTAAGATGGAGTCTAAAGAACTGCGTCCGTTCACCTAACAAAATTACTTTCAGTAAAAGCAGAAGAGTTACTTAACAAAAGAGACAGCAGTAATGCATTTCCGTTCGTCGACATCTTGTATTGTGAGTTTTAATGGAAATGAGATAGCGTGGTGTTCGATTCCAATAGACTTATCCAAGGGAAATATGTCCATTTCTCACATAAGGGAAATGACTCCTAAGTGGCGTCGTGAGAGATGTTACGAGGCCTAAGCGCGTGTTTTCTTAAAAGAATGTATACTCGCCTTCCGTTTAGTCAAATCGGGATAGAGTGCTTCCGTAAGAGTCGAAATTACTTCCGCTTGTACGACAAAAACGCAAGAAAATCGTATTAAATGTGTCTTAAGTGAATAAAGACATAGTAGAAATTTCTATAGAAGCGCCTTAATGTTGAGAAAATTCGTTTTAGCTCTCACGGAATTTTCAACCTTTCCAATGGCCTCCCTCAGAGACATCTGTCGTTATCTATTCAAAGGTATTTTGTTGTGTGTCGCTAAAACGGAAACCAGGAAATGACAATTCTTCCTGAGATTGGCTCCTGTTCGCTGGACTATAAATTGTTTTTTCTCTTTCAATCAGTATCTTGTAATGTATTTTTAATTCAATAATGTCAAATGTTAATAGATGGAATTACTGATGGAAGAAACTAATAATAAAATTTACCCTACATCTTGACTAAAATTTTAAAGTATTCAATTCCACCAATTTTTAATTAATTGAATATTTCATTATTTAAATAAATAGAATAATTGTATTATTTTTGTAATACAAAATCAATGATACATTAATACATTTTCGTATTTTCATCAGAAATAAACATTCTGAAATCCCACAAAATTCCTAACATTTAGAAAATATTGCAATGTAGAAAATAATATTAAGAGTTTGAAACAATTTTCCTATGCATTTGTGCAATCATCTGGTATTGATGTCAGCTCACGGCAAAAATAAAGTCTATGCCGTTGGTTCCCAAACCGCCATGCTATTCATAATATCATAATGCTTTCATGAATGTAATACATACCTTTACGCAGGTCATATTAAAAGAATAATTCTCGGATGATTCTGGACTATATGACTCGTCTTCAAAATCTGAGCTTGACGCCATAATGGTAAATATATGAATATTCCAAACTATTAAAAATCCTTGATGTGTATAAGAGAACAAGTCAGAATGTTATGATGAGTTCCAAATGGAAAATTCGCTTTTTATTAGGAAATCCAGTGAAATGTATTCACCGCTAATCTGAAAAATCATAACATAACAATCTGTCAAACCAATCCAACCAATCAGCGTCGAGTAGGAATTCTTACCGCCCGCTGATTAGTCGAGAGTTGGAATCCGGTAAATGACACGCCCCATTGATTCCACTGCGACACACACGAGTTGTCAAAGCGTACAAGATAGATATCAAACATATTGTATAATGGTTGTTTTAAGGCAGGGTGAACACACATAACAATTATTATTTTTCAATCATCACACATTTGCATCTAAATTTGACTTTGATTGACATGTAAGAAATCAGACTATGAATTTTAATGCTTAAAAAATATTTGAACTGTAAAAAGACAAATGATCCGAAATATCAGAACCTAAAACTGAATTTTGATGATATGTAAAAATATATGTTTTAAATATATATGTCTCGGCAGCGAGACCAGTTGCAATATACTCAACAAAGTTCAATTACTTCACATTATAGTGATGAAATGATTTTTTGCCTTTGGCAATTTGAATACTTTAACATAATATTCTTTAGAATATACATACTTTACATTATACGTTTCGATATATTTAAACTTTCAGGAAATGAATTTAACTTGAATATTAAGTTCTTAGTTCTTTGAGAACACTATTACCACGGTTGCAATTTGAATATTGTGCAAGAATGAAAAATATTCTTATTTTACGTTAGATTCTTGGGAATTGCTCATTTAAATTTGAAATTCTGAGTGGCCTGGAAACATTATTCTTTGACTTATAGTTTGGAATAGTTGTTTCGATGATCACAACAATCGCGGTATAGAAATTCTGCTTTAAATATTTCAATTTTATTTTGTCTATTTTTCAAAATATACAATACAGCCACGTTTTATTGCAAGCGGTCATTGAATGTTGGGATGAAAATCTCTATGTTGTTTAGAAAAATAGGCCCGGTGGAAATATCCATAATTCGTGTTTCAATTGTTGGCCTGATTAGAAATGATTTTTGTAAGAATATTGGAAAAATTTATACATTTATGTTTCATTATAATATATCGTATGTCCCGATGTTTAAATACTGTTCTTTAGAAATGACAGTTTTAGCATTGGGTTGCATGTTTAACGCGAAATTTGGGTTCTTTCGAATCGGTCTCTCAAATAATATAATAATATTGGGGTTTGTTTTCCGACAGGAATATTAGTTTTTTTAAAACTCCATAAAGGTTGTTGTCATGGTGTCATAAGTGTTATTCCAAAAAGTTTGGTTCTGATATTATTTCATATCCTAATCCTAATCTAGTAAGGATGAGCACGGATTATCTATAGGATATGCAATATGTAATATTTAATTCGGATTAATATGAATATTATCCCAATCTATAATCTATAATGTGCAGTATGGCTTATAAGGGTTCCCATTGGTAAATCGGGATTAGAAATGGTACTTTTAGATCAGTGGTGTTTATTTCAACAGAACTGTGTTAAGCTTTGCCCTTCTTTTGGTGATCACTTTATAAAACAAAAGTTTTTATTTCAAAATCCTCTTAGAAAGTTTACTTTCCGTTTATCAAGCGACTAACTTCTTGATCTGTTACACTACAGTAGCTGAATCCGACTTATTGGTAAATACCCACGAAACAATGTCGGCTTTTGTTAAGTTGTCATAATACGAAATGTATTACTGTAAAATAGCTTAGCAGGGGGACATTTTTGGGCCCGAACATGTTACAATATGTCTAGGATCATTCTGTTTTCTATAAGAGACATGTACACGATAAAATCTATATCCTAATTATATGCTCAATGTCGGATTAGCTAAGGCTATGACGGTTACGACATCGGTATGTAATCGACGTGCGAACCAACATGGTTCCGTTATGATGTGAATAAGGTGCAAATATTACGATGGTCAGTTCCCACAATTATATTAGTTAAGATATGATTCAAGACACAGCAGGTATATATTGTACAGAATCAGAACATCTCGAAAGTTATCTAGTTTTTAATATCTACAGAAAGTGAAATTGTTGAGGTTTTTTGGTAAATATTCTGTCAAAAAAAAACCATATATATTTTCTTTTAAAGCAGTCGAATTTGTAAATGAATATTACAAATTAAATCAATTCTTGAATGTGAAAGATTTTGGAAACAAAAAACATTCAACAGAAAATATTCATTGCTGATATAAACTCAAAACATTGTTCATGATTCTGTCAATCAAGGCATGATTTGAACATGATCATGAGCTGAATGATTGACAATAACAAACAAATCAGTGCCAAGCATAAAGTTCCATTATACCAGAATCAGTAAGATAAACATGTAATCTCACGATGTTGAAAGTGTTCAGTTATATCCTCGGATTAAAGATTACAATCAAAATGTGATGTTATCAAAACATAAATTTCAAACTTGAAAGAGATATCACGTGCCTTGATTGATTGGCCATTATAACTAAGTTTATAAAAAACAAAATGATAACTGTTCATTTATGACTTAAACAAAATTATGATTTGACTTTTTTTTTTAAATTGCAGAAAAAAATCTGCATCTATAAATATTTTTTCAATCACAGTTAGGAAGATCTATAAGTGAAATGTTATTTATTTACTTAAAATGAAAATTCAGTTTCCAATATTTAAAATGATGATAGGTAAGTTTTTATATACGGAACGTAAAAATGAAATTTTATTTTCTTGTAAGTAGTGAAGTGAAGTTCCTTGTTAAGTAAGATTAGAAAATATTAATTCAATACTGTAGTATATCTTTCTGAATTTCTTTCTGTACGCTGTACGTTCGTTTCAAACACGATGAATATAAAATTTGATAAAATCGATAGAAATGAATTTGGTACAATTCGGTCCTCCTCTATAGGACCATGCTGTACCTCTAGATGCATTAAAATGATAATTGGTCATTTAATATAAAAATAAGATATTTTAGCAATATATGGCCTCTATCTATTGGACCTTTTTAAAGAAGACCCCTTTCCAATATTCATCTTTTGACATTAGTCATTTAGCATCAATATTAAGATTTTTAAAAAACCAAAATTCAACAATATAAAGAAATAGAAACGACACGTGATGAAAGTTCGTCTTAAAACAACATCAATGATGCTGTATAAACAAAGATGATCGACATGTAAATGGATTAACAGATAATCCGTTCCTGACGTTCACCTTCTACAGATACGACAGAAGAGATTTACGACCAAACGTTTTCACACCTGCACAGAATGTAGGTACAGATGAACTTGACACGATTGACATACCCTCTTGTGAGTTTGTCAAGACCTTGGTCGTAATCTATTGAATATACTTTCTAGTTAACAGGTGTGGAGCTTTGATACAAGCCGCCCTTGAGGGGCACTCAATCGATAACCTATAGTCGTTATATACAGACCATTGTTTTAATGTAAATGATGCTAATTTGATGTATTGTGCTTTAACGCTGTTGTTGACGATTATATACCATACCAGATATACTTTCCAAATCTATTGGAACCATATTTGATACATTACTGCCTTGAGCAACATTTTAGCTTTATAAAGACAAATTGTGTACCATATTTAATCAACATTCGTGACCAAAATCCCAAAATATTGAGATTAAAAGTAACTCCAAGAAAAGAGAGAAAAGAACCATTAACATTTTGCACTCCCTGTTCCACTAAATTCGTTATTTTTTTTTAAAGGTCTCTTTACTAATAGTACATGTATATGAGGAACAGTAAATTCAGTTTAATCCCGCTTTAATCCGTATTGGATGACAGTTTTGTATAATCAAGATTAAACTTAATCCACTTAAAAAGATCGAAATGGGTGTTTTTCTTACTGATCACGCATCTTCAGTGTCAGTTTAAAAATAATACACACGACCAGGGGCAGCTAACTCAATACGCCTTAACGAGTTTTGTTTCCAACGAATTGTTTTTTATTAGGTTTTAAGTGCAACTCGAAGCATTTTTAGAGACTAGCGATTGCTCTTGAACACAGCTGATGAGTGAAAGTGGAGTGAGTATCCCATAGTGAATGAATAACATTAATTACTTCAATAGAACGTTATAAAGACGTACAATGTTATGTAAGGTTATGACTTAATGTCCAACCAAAATATAAGCTTCATATTACGTAGTTATTTTTGTTACCTTATAACATATGACCTTCAAATATTATTTTTAAAGAGAATTTTTTTTCAGGGAACCAAAGTTAAAATTGAAATAGAAACTCACATGTTTATAATATGTATGATCAAGTATGATCAATTAATAATAAATTGTTGTAGTTCTCTTTAAAGATTTATTACTTAAAAATAATTATAATGCTTAAGCTCTGAATGTAGGGTTGTCAGAAATATTTTTCCTTTAGCAAATGAGTATGAAGCTAAAACAAAATTTGCAACGTCTTTGTTAACAGAATTTTGTCTCTCTTGGCATTTATGAAAATCCCTTATAACCACATATTCCTTTAACAACGGTACGACGATATTATCCATAGTAGCCTAACGGTGCTAAAGGAATAAGTTATAACTTATATCTCATCCGAAATACTATCTGCAAATGAAAACAAACTTTAGTTCCAATACAACCAGGATAAAATAAAAATTTCTTAACACCATTATAAAGAAATCGATGTATACGTACGAAAACCTATGGTTAAAAGCCAGAAAACACTGAATATAATGTACTTTGTTTTGTATCGATTTTCATGTCAAATATAATTACAAGATAGCTAATTACTAGACACAAGCACAGACAACTCATTTACATTATTTTATTCCCAGATTGTACCTTGTTTTTTGTATTTACATTGTAACATCAAGCTAGTGCAATTCTTTTTAACAATCCCTACTTATGTTCAAAATTGTGAACTTATGCTCGAATCAAGTGATATTCTCTTTAACAACCCTTACTTATGTTAAGATCAAAATTGTGAACCTACTATGTTCGAATCAGTACTGAACTTATGATCTATTCAATATTAAGAACTTATGTTATAATCAACATGATCTATGTTATCGTGAAATTGTGCTATAATCAACTAAGCGGACTTATAAGCAACATTATGAACTTATGTCAAATTACGTTTTTGTGAATAAACTATTCGCTTTAAATCAGTAATGATAATCTTCAAGTGGTTGATAGAGTGTACACAGGAGCACACAATACCCTTTGTTTTTTTTTCTTTCAGAAGACAATTTTCAGTCAAAATATGGAAGTGTGGGAGTGTGAAATTAAAAAAAAACTGATGTATTTTTTTCAAAGTTATTTTAAGTACTATTTTGAAGCTGATATTCCAATTCACAAAAACGGCAAAATCAAATAATTAACAAAAATGTAACGATGTTTTGTTCAGGTTCCAGAACCACCTTTTTGAAAATATTTATGAAGGGTAGGACACTTTATTATCAATAAAATAACTTCTTAATTCACCAGATCTAACGTAAAGTATTTTAATTGGCCTCTTATTTCTAACTGTTAACTTCATGTTGATTGCTGTTATTTAGTTAATTTCGATAGCACCATAGAGATTAAAACTAAGGACTTGCAGGAAATTGGTTAACAAGATTTTATTTTCCATTTATTTCATCACAAGATTGACCTTCTACCCAGGAGAGTTCCATATTTACTCATAATACTTTTGACATTATGACGTCATAATTTCTACATGTCATTTTAAATTGACAATTACTAGAGTGATGATTTTTTCAAAGTATTCCCTACGGATTTCAGTAAATTGGATTTCAAATATGGTTCTGTATTTTTTCTTTCCAAAGGATGATTTCTGCAATTTTATGCTCATTTGTGGCAAAACGTTCATAATAATTTGATTATAATCATACTCTGCATTAAAAAAGGTCCAAATCATTATTTTATCAATAAAAGCGAATACTTATTATTTGATAATCAGACAATCTGAAATATTGGTGCCGACATTTACCTCGTATATTGTATAATGGCAGTTACAACCAGACATTGGTTTCATTCTGATTAACTGTATAATGGCAATTACTTCTAACAACCAGACATTAGTTTCATTCTGATTTATTGTATAATGGAAGTTATTCTTACAACCAGACATTGGTTTCATTCTGATTTATTGTGTAGTGGAGGTTACTTCTAACAACCAGACATTGGTTTCATTCTGATTTATTGTATAATGGAAGTTACTTCTAACAACCAGTCATTGGTTTCATTCTGATTTATTGTATAATGGAAGTTACTTCTAACAACCAGTCATTGGTTGCATTCTGATTTATTGTATAGTGGAGTTTACTTCTTACAACCAAACATTGGTTTCATTCTGATTTATTGTATTGTATAATGGAAGTTACTTCTAAAAACCAGACATAGGTTTCATTCTCATTTATTGTATAATGGAGGTTACTTTTTACAACCAGACATTGGTTTCATTCTGATTTATTGTACAATGGAAGTTACTTCTTACAACCAGACACTGGTTTCATTCTGATTTATTGTATAATGGAAGTTACTTCTTACAACCAGACATTGGTTTCATTCTGATTTATTGTATAATGGAGGTTACTTCTTACAAGCAGTCATCGATTTCAATCTGATTTATTGTATAGTGGAAGTTACTTCTAACAACCAGACATTGGTTTCATTCTGATTTATTGTATAATGGAGGTTACTTCTTACAACCAGTCATTGGTTTCATTCTGATTTATTGTATAATGGAGGTTACTTCTTGCAAGCAGTCATCGATTTCATTCTGATTTATTGTATAATGGAAGTTACTTCTAACAACCAGACATTGGTTTCATTCTGATTTATTGTATAATGGAAGTTACTTCTAACAACCAGACATTGGTTTCATTTTGATTTATTGTACAATGGAGGTTACTTCTAACAACCAGTCATTGGTTTCATTCTGATTTATTGTATAATGGAGGTTACTTCTTACAACCAGACATCGGTTTCATTCTGATTTATTGTACAATGGAAGTTACTTCTTACAACCAGTCATTGGTTTCATTCTGATTTATTGTACAATGGAAGTTACTTCTTACAACCAGACATCGGTTTCATTCTGATTTATTGTATAATGGAAGTTATTCTTACAACCAGACATTGGTTTCATTCTGATTTATTGTATAATGGAAGTTACTTCTTACAACCAAACATCGGTTTCATTCTGATTTATTGTATAATGGAAGTTATTCTTACAACCAGACACCGATTTCATTCTGATTTACTGTATAATGGAAGTTACTTCTTACAACCAGACATAGGTTTCATTCTGATTTATTGTATAATGGAAGTTACTTCTTACAACCAGACATAGGTTTCATTCTGATTTATTGTACAATGGAGGTTACTTCTTACAACCAGACATTGGTTTTATTCTGATTTATTGTATAATGGAAGTTACTTCTTACAACCAGACATAGGTTTCATTCTGATTTATTGTATAATGGAAGTTACTTCTTACAACCAGTTTTATTCTATTTTATTGTATAATGGAAGTTAGTTGTCAGAAGCGACATTGATTTTATTCTGAATTATTGTATAATGAAAGTTAGTTGTCAGAAGCGACATTGATTTCATTCTGAGAGTACAATATGGTGATCGTTAGATCAAAGCTATTCAGAAGACGAAGCATTGACCACACAAATAGTTGGTAAGCGATGTTGATCATATTATACGTCGGTTGTTAAACAGGCTGTTTGTCGTACCAAATTAGGTACCACACTTTGGTCTATTAGTATTTAGATTTTCAAAGGTCGGATGAAAGGGCAAATATTCTCACGGTCACTTACCTCAACGTTAAAGAGCAAAGGGGTGTTCATTAGCAAGGCTTATCAATTTCGCCAAACATGCAAATTTTCACAGCAGTTCTACACCAATTAGACCTACAGAGTTGATTTCTTGCTAAGTACTAGCGGTCTCTTTGACGTCATATAATTTGCTAAATAGAATTTACTAGAGAAAATGAATTGAGTTTTTTACTGCATGTGATAATTTGACTTTAACAAGTAGGATAATTCTGCAAATAATTTTCTTTCATTGCCATCATATACATCGACAGCCCACCCCCGTAAATTTATTTTCACCGTAATGAAGGAAATAACAGATTGGTCTTGCAAACTAAAATGATATTCACTGTCGTCACTTCAAATGGTTTAAAAAATTTCAAGTCATAAACAACTTTCGCAGATATTAAAGCAATTGAGTTACGTGGGTGCGTTCCATTACGCACTTGACGAACTCACTGTCAATTAAATTTAAACTATTCAAAACTGTGGAATTCTTAAAGAATAATCTTAGGGGTGACTACGGAAAAAGATGATTCTCAGCATTGTATTTGTATTTGTAGAAATTCAGATGTAATGATAACCTGAATTGAAGTTTGCTTTACCTTCTTTAGAAACAAATTAGAGGGACGATACTAAAATATTTAACCTAAAGTTTTCGAAGTATCCCATCTAAAGATTTTTCAGGAACATGCAGTAATTAACTAAGTGTTAAATGTCCCTCATACCGTGGTAATGTTTGAGAGTTAACATACTAAAATTATGTTATTTATCACAGTTAGATTGGTGTTCTTGTTGTAATATATCTAACATACCGGGGCCTTTGATGTTGTGATATACACCCATTTAAACCTATATTATACCTACTTGATCAATAGATTAATTAGATTTACACCTCGTATTAATATGATAATAGATCTGTAAAGGAATTTAGGAAGAAATTATTTTAGTGGGGGAGCTTCATTGAGAATACCGTATAGTTCTTATCCACTTGGTCAAATCACAGGCATATAAAAAAAACAATTGTCAAGTTATTGTACACAGAAAACTGATAAGTAAAACATATTATCAACATTGCGGGTTAATTTGATGATAAATGAATATTGATTAAAATATCACGTAATTAACTTGAAAAGGGCATGTTCGATATTAGAGAATTTTCATCTAATAATCAAAGCTTTTCTAAAATAGACATAAAACGTTTTTCGTTCATACGATTTCATTAACAATGACTTGATTTGGGATTGGAGGTTTGAGCATTGCAATAAACAGCATCTATTTTAACTACTGCCAAATCAACTGGATTTTTTCAAAATGCATCATCAATATTGTGTTCATTGGGTTTCTTACGTAAAGATTACAGCATAGTAAAAACTTTAGAAATAAATTGTATTCCATCAAAAAAGGAGATTACTATTTTGTAGCCATATTTCATAAAATCATCGTGACAAGCCAGAATTCAAGGTGAGTTTTTTGATGCTTTGGACCACAGGAGAAAAGGGTCTTTTTGGAATCTTGAACCAAACTTACACAAAAATGAAAAAGAATTGCACAAAAATCTACCCATTCCAACATACAAAACAATAATATCTCATCAAGAACGTTTAAATTTCATAAATAATAGATTATTTATAAAGTATAAGAAAATACACACCACTTTATCAAATTATGTCCCTTTCCCTGTTTTGTTCCGAAAAAGAAATGTTTTGAATATTTTCACGCTTCCACGAGAAGTCTTAAAAGGTCCATTTGATCAGTGATTTCACAAGCTCCTAATTGGATCTCTAGAGAACCCCAGACTTTCAGCCAAGCGTGGAATCTTATTATGCAAAACTGATTGAATTTGAATTCTTAAGTAGGTCAATTGTAGTTAACCCCGTGACTAACAAACCGGAAATAAGTCGGTTTACGTTATTTAATACAATGTTTCTAAAGCGATTGATAGATGTCGCTGTACCTTAATGAAATTTACTGAATAAAGTTTTTGATTTTGGTCATAATTTCTATGAATATTTTTCACACCGAAGTGCATTGATATTTGTCAGAATAATTTGCTGCATTTGAGTTTGTTTCGTCTTTAAAACTTTTTTAGTATGTCTATTCAAGAATATTGCTTTCTATTTGATAAAGTTATGATTAACAATTATTATTCAGGTCACTCTCCCGTAAAGAAGATAGAAGAAGTTGCAAATAGATTAAGTTTGACGTAAGATCCGATGTGCAGTGAGGTACATTCACAAATATACCCTAGTTTAAACAGAAAATATTTGGACAAAAATACATTCGAATTTCTTTGAATAACTCCTTGCAATTTTTTTTCTAGAATACCAAAGGCTAGTAGCCTTACTGTCGTCCCTTCTGTTATTATAACGATGAAATAAGACGAACCTCTTACAACGATTTGGAATGGTTTTAACAACTTCAAATCGACAGATTCCAGTCAATTTTGATATCATTATGTAATCGTTGAGAAGACTGAAAAGAATAGAACCCTCCGTGAAGTCGGATTCAATAGGCAGAAAATTGCTTTGATTTGAGGCAATTTGTTCTATTTTCCTCTCAACTGCCGTGTTTGTTCATTAGCTCTATTGTCTACCATCGTTTATCACGTGACTTATGTTTACTCTTGGGTTACATTCGGATGTTGGAATTCATTGAGAGAAGGAAACGCTCCTTGCCTAAGATAAACTCCGCGTGTCGAACGAATCGTTCTTTAACAGCCATAAGATCCTCGTTTTGCTGCAATTTCATTCAATTTGACGTCAAGTGCCCTATCAATTGTGATCGGCGTGCTGGAAAGAAAAGAGCAATTGTTCGCAGAAAACTTGTTGCCGCGAGGAGGGTCATTCAACATCGGAGACCTCGTCATGGCATAAATACAGACTAGATCTTCAATAGACAATCAAACAAAGCTTTCTAGCTAATTTGTGACCATTCTTCAAATTGTCAATAGCCCCAAAACGAAGCTGCCCTCTCAAATTTCAAATCGAAAGGCGCGACACTTGATTTCGTTTCTTGTTGGTCATACAATCTAATTTTTGAACGATGCTGGTTGCCATAGTAATAATGCCAGAGAGTGTGATTTAGTTAACCTGTTTATCTGTGAAGAAATGATTTGAAAATCTTTTTAAAGAGATTGGTATGGGTACTTTGGTTTAGTCAATTGCATGCAGTAAAAGAAAAATCTTAAACTTTAATGATTTTTTTACAACCCATTCCATTAAAACCACAAAATTCTATAATTATACGGGATCCATGTGTCCAAAAATTTAAGGATTGAAGCACACAGAAGTAGCGTCCCCTGTCTGTGACTGTAAAAGCAACTTTTGCAATGTTTGTTAGTCTGTGTACTTAGAACTGTAAATATGTATGGATTGGCCTCCAGTCTCTAATTTGGACAGTTGTTGGCTGGTGTAGGGTCCGAAAAAGAAGGCTTTAATAAAATGCTGTTGTGGGGGTTCCGAAACGATGAAATTCACAGCTCGAAGACTGTAAATTAGTGACGAACATCAGCTTGTACTTCCATTTGGTTGGTATCACGTGACGCTGTGACTTACAATTTTTGGTTGCACTCGTATCCTTTGATGGCGGCCGAGAGATCGGAAAAACAAAAAAAACCTTAAATGGAACCACAGATGTAACATGAATGGTATAGAGGATAATGATGGTATAACTGAACTACAAAAATATCATTCCGAATATATCGGGGTTTAGTGGATTCGTGGTAAAAATGTGTAAAGTCTTCTCACCGGGAGAGGTGCGAAAAACTCCATTTTTCGCAGCCCACTTTTTCTGACCTTTACACCAGCCGACAACTGTCAAGATAGCTATTAGAGGCTGGAATAGAGTTTTCAAGTTTCGGACTATGGGTTGGCCTAAGAGTGTACTTGCGAGTACTCGCTCGCCAAATTGTCTATTCTAAGCATACATATCGATGAATATTAAATTATATTCTCTTCTAAAAAAAAACTTATGCAGATTAACCAACTACACCGTCATAATTTATTTTCCTAGGTTTCTAACTTGGAAATCACAAGTTTATTTGACATATTGACTTTTCAATCTGTCAGCAATTATCGTCAGTAATTGAATCAGAGAAACCTTCGACTCTTCTAAGACTTCGTTACGTGCTCACCATTTAAAATTATAGTAACCTTCGATTCGTCCACTTTAGAAATGTAATGAAATGGAAGCTTTATGTCTTACTTTTCAGCTCTTTATTGTTCGAACGAAGACCAAAGTCATGCAGTGTGCTACGAGAAATTTTTGCATCAATCCGGGACACAGTGTTTTGCCTTTTGGAAACATCCCAAGATGCTTTATCTGGATGAAACTATTTCATAAATAAAAGTGGTGTTTAGAAGAGAAAGCATACCCAGCCCGGTGCTACAACTGTCAACAAACACTACAATTAGGAACGTGCAAACAAAACATAGCGACTTGACTGAATTTATAAGTTCAAGGGAGGGGACTGATCATAAATGTTATATTTTGACAAGAAATTTGTTGCAAACACTCGCATCAAGACCTCACGATAAAACAGTTTGAAAACATCACAGTTTATTGCCGTTCTCAAGTAAATACTTAAATGACTCGTAGAGAGGTGTTCAAACTTTTTATGTGTATCGGAGACACTGATAGAATCGATTTGCACCATTTGAGTCCGTCGCTAGAGCAAAGGCTCTTAGATATTTGCCGCTTTTGAGATAGTAAAGGCATAAACGGTTCAGCTTTATGACAAGAAAAACAGACTCTTGAAATTGAAATGATGCAATAAAAGCCATGGCGTGCCGTGATATACATAACAAGCTAGAATCTTTACAACCATCTCAACTACGCATTGGTTTGTCAACTCATCATGATCTTTCTTAGGATCCGCGAAACATCGAAGTGTTTTAGAACAGTATTACGCATACAGACCAGCGACTCGTTTACAATGCATGTACTTTTTTTTTGGATCAGACTCAACTGTAAAACTAGTGGAAAACTGTTGCTACTAAGTAGAATGTGAAAGTAAAGTATTATGACGTTGGTTGTAATATTGGGACCCCCAACTTATCGTTTAGTTCTCTTTAACAGCCTTTGAGGCCAAACATTGGCACGAGTTTGTCTTAACATGTTTTGTATCAAAAAATAAACAACGTTCATGTTCCATTTTATAAGGACAATAGCTGAAGAGTAACATTGGAGGCAAAAAATGTGTCACAAATTATGAGTCAACTAACTTAATCGCGTGCCAAGTTTAAATATCTTCAAGGGGTTAAGACAGGGTGCATCTCTTATGAATATGTAATTATACTTGTGCTCAAATGATATTGACACGCGGTGGATAAAGAAGCAAACCGCAGGGTATATCTTAACACACGTTTTATGATCCAAAATAAAAACCACAAGACTCAGCTGTTTCCATGTTCCGTTTAGGCAATATTTCCTGTCATTTTGATAGGACGGAAGATTCGGAGATGGATTTTATTGTGTCAAAAAGGGAGATAACACGAGTATTTGTTGACATTATCTGATAGGATAGTTAAGTCAACAGGAAGTGGTGAAGATAATGAATAAATTATTGAATTTCTATTTCAATGACGTTATAATGATGATTTTTCTGATTATGTTTTATGACATGAAATGTATTTTGTGTACTGTTAAAGAATAAGTAACAAGTATAGTATTATTTATTATACTGTGACACAGTGAAACCCTTCATACCCGACCGACCGCATAATTTCATTATAATCCGTTGCGTTAAAGATATAAGTTATAGTGGTGGAAATAATTTTAAAGATACTAGTCATAAGACTTAAAATTCGTGGAATTAAGTGAAATGAAGTTTTACATCCTTCTTCTGACACTATTTATAATGAAGACAGAAAATGAAATGAAATGAATGGAGTTTTACGTCCTACTTTTTTGCACCTTGTGGGCTGATGAAGGCGGGCAACTCCATTCAGGGTGCCATGAGAGAAATTTTGCAAGCACAGCGGCATTAGCTGTCGAGGGGTCTTTAACGTGCACAGCCTGTAACACATGGGGCCTCGGGTTATTGTCCCATCCGAACGACTAGACGCTTTTTCCATGTCAGTCCCTCTTACCCGCTTCACTGACAGGAGGAAACCGGGTTGAAAAATCCGAAGGTATTATCTCGACCTATGCCGGGATTGAACCCTGGACCTTCAGGTTAGCGAGCAAGCGTCTAACTCACTGAGCCACCGCCGCTCCTTAATGAAGACAGAGAGGATCATTTTGTGCGCAGTCAGAAACACGATGCCAGAAAAATAGTACAAATTCGCGAACTTGTTTCAGATAGGCCAAATAAAAAATCTGCTTGAAATAAGAATAATTGGAGTAAGAATATAAATGAGTACAGTCCAGCTAAATTTTACGAGAAAACAGAATATAACAGAATGTTCTGTAAAGAAAATCCAGGAGCATGTCACTTTCACCTGTTTGGAATCCCAGAAAATAAGGAGAACTTGATAAATTTTTAAAGTGCCACGACGATTCTGGCTAGTAAAATCCTCTTAAAATGTACCCATTATTAATTTTCTTATTATGCTGAATGACATGCAGATCTTCAAAATACACGTGTTTCAAATGATAAAGAGGACATCAAGATATGACATGCATGTGCAACCGACATGAAATTGACACTACTAAATGTAGATTATTAAGCAATGTTTCAACTGAAGAGATCTTTAAACTTGTGGTGACATTGGGAACATAATACCGTAGGCTAGGCACGCGCACCTACAATTTCCGCTGACCTCCGTCAACAAAAGGTCGCGCATGTTAATTACAGCAAAAAGAAAGCATTGATATTTTCAATATGTTCGAGTTTTTCTTCCTTCTTCTCTGAAGAGCTAACTAGAGACGAACTCTTCTGTGTTGAAGTAGCTTTTCATTTACTCTAGTCTCGTTTTCAATAGCACGACAATTTGCCTCGAGTGCGTACGGTCACGTGGTTAGAACGGAAGTAGATAATTGAAAGTTAGTAAAACTTGATGAAATCAAGTGACGAAGTGAGAAGTAATTACTAAGAAGGTTAATTTAGTCGACTTTAATTACAGAGTCAGAATCGAGTTGCCAAAATTTGTTTAAGGCTCATCAAAGTTACAAAATTCTCACCAAATTCGATCTGGGTAGACTAGAAAAATTGTCTTAATAACGGAAACAAATTTACATTCGACGGTTATTATTGATTCTTTAAGAAACTCTTATGGTGTAAACAACTCGGCAACGCCTATTTAAAACAACTGTCAAATTCTACGACCACATTAAATTGTGTAGGCTGTATTAAAGTCTCATCCATGCTTACGAACTGGGCCAAAATATTATAAGGATTGGCTCTAAAACGGCATAAATTGTCACGAAATTGTCACGAACTTTGGCTCCCATTTTGCAGAAACTTTTGTCATTACCAATTTGTTGGTGATAATGCCGTCAACCCACGCATGGGAGATTCCTCACAGCACTAACAGTATATCAATTGGTGCATAAACGATCAGTTATCACCATGCCAGGGGAAATGTTTTCCGGAATGGTTGCTAATGAAGACCTTCCCGAGCGCTGGCCATCGTCAAGGCTCTCTGTCGCATGCTTGAATTCCGCAGTCCATGTCTTTACGGTGGAAAAGGAGAGATCAAGTCACTTATGGAAATTCATTGTTTCAACTTAATTTCTTAGCAACGGAGGTTGACCGTGCCTAGATCTCGGAAGCATGCACCACACTCGAGTTGATGTTTGAATCTTCTTAACTTGCAGAAAGCAATATTTATATACTTTTTCCGGATCTAAATTTACATCTAGAATGTTTGGGCTTATTTTCATCATGTCACAGTAGTTGATACCACTGAAAAATTCTGTTATCAACTGACTTAGTCGTCCTTAATAATGATTGAATTGAATTCGAATTTTATGTTAATGATTTTTTGATAATTATGTTATTATAAAACCTTTTAACTTGTTAATTAACACAGGTTTTTTATTTTAAATTATCAATTTCTTATTTGAAATTACAGATTTTTATCAAGTTTTTTACTTCATATCATTATTTTCTAATTTGAATTTAAAGATTTTTATAAGCAATTTTATTTTAAATTTGATTATTGGCTAAATGAATTCCTAGAATATATACTGATCTTCTTATGTACAAGACGGTCATTTGTAGATTCTATTTTCACCAAAACGATATTTGTGGATCTTTTAAGTCATGCAAGCTGGAAGAACCATATAATAGAAAAAACGTTGAGACGTTGGACGAAACAATAACACCAGATCCCCTTTACTGCAATCTGTGCTCTGTCAGTTACAAATGAGTAAGCATATGTCAAAGTCTGGCAAAATTTCTTCTTTATTCGATGGTATACTTGGTTGTCATGAACCAATTCAGGGAAGTAAAGCATGTCTTCGTAGAGTGTAAACATTAATTTATTGATCATCTTTTATAAAATACGCGTTTTCCTTATTTAAAATCTGTTATTTACTATCATTATTTTACTAGTCTGTTTATATTGGTAAAACACAAGTGGCTCCAGAATAAATAAAATCTACATGGATTGATATGGGAATGATAATACTAAGCCGTTCCACTAATAGTATAGGAACAATATCATTTGGATATCGATTATCATAATGAGACCCTAATTTGCAAATAACATGTCTGAATTCATGATGCCCGAGAGACATTTTCTTCGTCTGACTGCCTCTTGCTTTAAACCCGGACTATTTAATAACCGTAAGGTGGCAATCAACGGAAATCGATGCTAGTTAAAGCGGACATAATAATGAGGTAGCGAACATAATTTCACTTTTTAATATCCACTTTTGCTGCGAAGCTAATCGATCGCCATCTTTAATTTCACGTTTACTTCGAAGCTGATCGATCTCCATCTTGTCTTCGTCTTGGTGACGTATTATTACAGGTGATGTACAACTATTAATTTAATGATTGTGGAGCATCAGCTGTCAGACATCAATCACTTCTACGATGAAAGAATATCTCCATATTGTTATTGTTAATATGTTCATAATGAAAATTGTCAATAGATACTATGTTTATGAACCATTATTAAGAATAAAAATCTATTGATGAGAAAAGTGTGTATCTTACAGATTAGATACTGCTTTATGTTTATTTTATGTTTATTACTTGTCTTAATCTAGATCTGACCACATGCGTCTTTAAATCAGGTTATATGTATTATATTATGTTTTATGATTTTTATAGACTTACCACACCTACTTGAAAAGTGTGCATGCAGTATGAGTCAAATTTCATCAAAGATATCACAGAATTCCTTACACTTGATACGTGTTCAAGTTTTGAAACGTAGCACTGGATTGGATTGTTTAATTTTGTAAACCTGTTTTTTTTTTTAACAAATGGCTTCATAATCAGACACTGAGCAAGGCAATGGAAACTTTCATTATCCCAAAATACCTTATACCTTTCTTATTAATAACCTAATGCATGAAAAAATTATTTTCACATGTTATTCAGAAAAGTATGTTGGATGTATTTTGTATACAGTGGCTCACAACTTTAGAATATGATCTGATAAAATATTTAATAACGCTATTGTATACGCATTGATGTCTAAATAAGATTGTGTTTGATGAAAGACCTCGAATATACCACGGTCTTCCAAGGATTTTTTTACTGAGTACCGCCCTCCTCTCGATATTTTGTTCATGTCTATAACGATTGGCATGATAAAATCCCTGCGTGCATAAACCATTTTTGTTAAATCAAGGGAGGTAACCCCGCGTAGATGAAGAGTTTGATATTAATGAGGTTGCATATAAATAAATAGTCCACCACAAGCTCTTCAAACCAGATATAAACCAGATAAAAAAGGAACTATATTAGTCAAGAGACAAGATTTTTAAATATTTTAATAACCTATTTAACCATTTTAATAAATAATTTATAACATATAATAACACACAGATAACAATGATAACAATATATAAATCATTACATAACAAACAACAGAATACAAATAACAATAACAAAGCAAAAGGATCGAATCAGGGCATCCGATCATTCTCTAAAGATACACAGACGCACGTTTAATGAAATTCGATACAATTAATATGCAGCACGTGCCATGACAATTTTATCTGTTTCAAAAATATGTGACAACCACAACAACATGAATTTATTATCTAAATTTAACCTTCTGTGTTATCTGTGTTAAAAAACTTAAAGGATGTCGTAGGTCCAAGTCGATTTGGTTCATCACTATCAATAAAGGAGATTTAATAGGAAGTTTTTTATGGTCTTAAACATTATAACCTGCTTTTTGCACCTTGTTTTCAAAATCGTAAATCCAAAGAAAAAATTTGTGGATTTTTTTTAATTCGGATGGGTGCAAACAGAAGCAGAAAGCTATACAAGTACCATAAAAGTTTTGGTAACACCTTGAATTGCTTAAAGACTATTAGACTATCTTATTCGTCATTTTCAATCTGACCAATCAACTAACGCGTTATATATGAGGTATAGGAGATTTTTATTTGAGGAATCTTGTCGAGAACTAATTCTTAAAAATATGGGAATGCATGTATATCAATTTACCGAATCAAGGGATAGATGAAACTGGTTCGTACAGTTGAGATATCGAGATGGTAAGTATATAACTTAAGGTTCACGTGATGTTGCCCTATACAAGGAACATTTTCATAAAAATCATTTTTATTTAGCGTTCTTGAGTCTCATATAAATGATATAATTTTGACCGTCTTCTACGTAAGTACCGAAAAGAATACTTAATCATCAATCTAAATGCAGCTACAAGAATCTGTTGCCCTTAAAAGAGATTATAAGAAGTTTTACTATACTCATGAATGTTTTAGAAAACCTCTTCACAATCCCTTTAAGATCTGCACATTATAGACACTGTTTCACTTAATTAATATCAATGTTCTTGTTTTCTCCATAGTCCATAAAAATCATAAGGGCGTCTGTAGATAACCATGCTTGGTACAGTAGTTTTCTGTTGCTCAGAATGAATATAGTTTGATGGAGCACCACGTTGTCTTCATTGTCACAACCGAACATGCCATGACTATAAACAAGAGGCTCTTGCAGTATAGCCCGGATCTTTGTACATTCGAATTTGATTTTCTTGAGGAACAGGAAGTATGTCAAAGAGCTCTCTTTGAAAGACATTATCAATTGGAACCCTTTCTTTAATATCTATTGCGTCTTAGAAATAAAAAAAAATGCATATTTATCCTATCAAAATATTACTATTTCAACCATTTGAATGACTTATTCTGGCTCTAGCTAATTTGGACTTAGAAATATTCTCAATTGCATTAGGATCCTGACAAGTACAACCTACAATACAAGATCTAGAAAAGGGAAGTAATCCCGATTTAGCTGTTGATTCACAACAGTCACCATTATCCCAGCCACAATGTTCCCTATTATTTACTTCATCACACCAGCCATCGCCTCGTCTGTCCTACAAGATCAAGTATAGTGGAGGTTATTTAAGCTTACTGAGTGTCTAGTTCAAAGTCTGTGATATCTACTGTAGCCTCGGTTCTGTTCGTCTTTTATGAGTTTCCTTTCGAATGTTTTATTAGCTATTAGCTTTGTACGTAACCACTACAGTAAGGTCTAACACTGTCCTTGACTTTTCATTCTGTTAATCTTTAACGAAACTAATAAAATACGAACGGAACTTAAGTCTAATTTTAATTAGACTGGACAGATATGTGGCCTACACGCTATCGGAAAAATTTTCTTAAATGCGATGGGGACGTCCTAATTTTGTTAAGTTTGTTTTGTATTAAGTTACTCTATATAGTCAAAGGGGGTGTTCCAAATCCAAGAAGGAGAACACCAAATAAATTATTCGGAATATTACCTTGTTGCATTTTTGCACACATACCAAGTATTCTGGACTAGGATACCATTCCTTGGAATCTGAGCAGACGACATATCGAGTTATTTCCCTTGGCTCGTGGTTTGTTACTGGAATATGGTGTTTGGTTTCTAATATTGGTTCATGAGTAGATCGTTTACAACGTACACGACAAGAAGACCCTGTACAGAAGACAATAGTAAAATCACCAAATAAATCCATGAAGTCTGCTCCTGTTCTTTAAATGCAAAATCGCCTCGACAAAGGTAGCAACTGTGTTACCGCTTTCTCATGGAAAATTCAGATTGGATGCAGTGCAGAGAAAGTATGATAGAAGAAACATATATAAATCAAAAGACAATCAACCACAGCAGTAGAAGGTATGGATACAAATAGAATCCGAATCTATTGGGAGTTGGAAATTTTGCTCGCGGTTTATGGAAACGGTGGTTCACGAGTACAATCACATACATAATTTCAGAACAGTGGCGGCAATTCATCAGCTCTCTCTCTAGCTCACCAGTTGTAACATGTACAATCTATATACTACATGGTTTTCGTTTCATTTAAACAAAGAGACATATTTTTATTACAAGAATTTAAAAGACTAAGCTAATAAAATGTCCTATATAAGAAACATACCAACCACCAACTGTGTACATCTAAAATTTAAATCAACTGCTACTGGTCTTGAACAACTTAATAATTGGTAAGGTTCACAACTTTTAAATTGTCCACTCCATTTACCATTCTTCATACATTTTATCTTGATTAACTGTAATGAACCATTATGTATAATAATGATATTGTAAAAAGTACATACGCACAAAAATAAGCCATATCAACCAGAGTGAACATGTACTTGTCTGGAATAAGTACAAGCCAGCCAGGAAGAACATACACCTGTCTGGAAAAGGCATAGGCCAGCCATGAAGAACATATACATGTCTGGAATAAGTACAAGCCAGCCAGGAAGAACATATACATGTCTAGAATCAGTAGAGTTAGATTTTATGTGTTTATAGCGTAGGAGGATACGCTTAAGCACCAAGCCATAAAGTACTAGACAAAGACGGATTATAACATACCTGTCTAGAATAAGTACATGGCGTCATAGTACATGTACTTCCTGTATTTATACCATCAGTACAAGCGTACTGTCCATCATGTACTGGATCTATAGGTGGACATCTTACACGTTCACATGCAATATTACTCCATTCACCGTTCTCACCACAGGTTCTCCATGTTACTCTTCTGAAACAACATATACATATCGTTACTGTAGAATCAATTTTAAAAATTTCAAACAGAGAGTCTCTTCTCAAGAAATTCATACTTTGAAATTCTTTTCAAATTCAAATAAAGCTTCCATATTTCATAATGTGAAGATCATCACAACGATAACCTTAGTATAAGTTAAACGTAAAAAAAACTCCTTAGAATTGTCTTTTCAGTTTTCCACATTTACGTCATCATCAGACCTTGATCTTACATTCTTAATTTTGCTTGGTTATAAATGACATAGAGCAAACATATTTAAACAAAAATAAATTCACCTCTTTTTCTTTCTTGAACTCTCGACTTTAAATCCTTTACGGCATCTATATTTACATTTGGCACCAATAGGTTGAGGTCCTCGTCTACATTTCCTTGATGCTATTTTAGCGAACGGAATCTCTTTGGGTTGTGAACATTGTTTGATGCATGCTCCTAGAGGTAAAGTCCACAAACCATTAACATCACATTGGACGGTATTCGATTGTCCTGAAGATAGCAATAATAAATACCGAAATTATCTATGTGTAGTATCGTAGGTATGTTAATGAATGACAAACCAAGTTCCACAATGGATTTTAGATATTTTTATACAGGTTATCCCCCTTCAAAATCCCCAGCATTTCGGATATTTTGATATGTCAATCTTCTTCTTGTAGTTAATAGAAAGTTACGAAAATATAAACAATGATACATCCACTGTCGAGATTTTCAAATGCAACTGCAAATACAAAAAATGATCATCAGCTTTACACAGTACCTTGGTGTTTAGCTGGCGGTATACAGTTGAAAGTACAATTAGAGTACAATGTGGTACCAGAGTTGCAGTGTGTGGTAGAATGAGGTATGACAGGGACACCGCATTCTACTAGTTCACATCGTACTGGACTAGAACTTGACCACTGACCATCAGAACATACTATCTTATTATTGGTACTTGTTAATCGATATCTGCCATTAGAACAGAATATTAAATTAATAATTTTTGGGTTCTATGAGCAATCCTTGAAGGCGACAAGCATACATTACAGACTGCCAAATGTTTAAAAACTTCCAAAGTGAATGAGAGCAACAGAGAGAAAGTCTCAATGATGGTATTCCAACTTTAACCGAGGAACAACAAACCATCATGGGTAAACTTGATCTAAACTAGATATTCCCACCATATGAACGATTGTAGACTTAATCATCAAAGCTAAGACATTAAAGAATAGTCTGCCTCACTAACGATACCCTTACTCGTGTTCCTCTTGGATTTAAGAGCTTGGTGAAAGACCTCAGGAAGACGGTGGTACTTACCCTTCAATACAAGTAATCGAACATTCATCACCATCAGAGTGACCAGTACATAATACTGTAGAATGATCAAGCAGATAGGGAGGACAGGTAGTAAGTTGACTATCGTGCGATACACAATGCCCTGATCTGGGATTAAACAGTTCATCTTTGGTACAGCTAGCTATTGTGATAGGATCTAAATATTTATAAGATCTTAATCTCACTGCTGATATACTGATATTGAATGAGGTAAATGTTAAACGAACACCTGAAATTTGCAAAAACATAAAAGAGTCACGCTGTGAGCGGCCTATTTAAGAAAGTGCGGAATATTCTGCACCAAACGGGACTCTTCAAAAAATAAACTTTGTAGCAATTAATGAATTTTGTCTATTTGAGGACTTGATCGATTGATGCTCGTGATTGTGATTGATAATGATTCTGTGCCGTCCAAACTGTATTGCAAAAGATATGCATTGCGTCCTCTTATTCACTACTACCACATGTAATGCAAGTAGGTTATTGTCCAATCCGATCAGCGAGACTCTTATGCCACGCGCACCCCCTAATTTCTTGAATGACAGGATACACAAAGCCTTTGCTGGGATCGAACACAGAATACTAAAATGTCCAAATAAGAGAGCAATTTTCAACATACCTTTGGTATAATAGAAAGGTTGTGAGAGATCATGTATAACTGGTATATGAAATGGATTAATATCGCATGATATTGTATGTATTCTTGGTGATAGAATGGACGTTTCGTTATTCTGTTTAATCAATTCCACGGACAGTAGTGAATCTTGTAATACTGAACCATCTGAAGCAAGATGTATGATAACTTCTGTGGCCACTACCAGTCGTGGAAAATAAACCTAAAAAAGAAAATTGCAACAACGTAGATGGAATTGAAATGAAATTGAAAATGCTAGATGAACCTCGATCTACATTCATAAACATAGTAGGTATCAAAATTGATAATGCATAAAAAAGGTAAAAAAAATGGCCTCCAAAGTACTTACCTCAATCCAAAAGTCACCGTATTCCGTAAAACTACCACATGGATGCCAGGATTCAGTGGAATCAAAATGGCGATTGCAAACCTATAAATAATTCTTTTTTTAATATTAATCAGAAATACTTTGCGATAAGAGTAAAATGTTACATTGAATGTCCAC
This sequence comes from Lottia gigantea, assembly GCF_000327385.1. Taxonomy (NCBI): domain Eukaryota; kingdom Metazoa; phylum Mollusca; class Gastropoda; family Lottiidae; genus Lottia; species Lottia gigantea. The sequence continues at coordinate 232,291 of NW_008710179.1, forward strand.
TGAAGGTTTTGTCAGTTCAACTGGAAGTGATAATCCAGGTTGTCATACTAGGCGATGACCTGCAAACTACCAAACTAATGAGTGATAAGGACGATCATCATCAAGTCCATAACCTGTACATATACTTACCAGATCAATACTAGGCTGACCAAGTACAGCTGTAACTGGACAATGAGGATGCTGGTATTGAGGATTGGCTATAGCTGATGATGCTAATTGGTCCATGTAACCCGGTGGTATATAGAAACCACAGTCTCTAATACTGGTGGTCTTTTCAAACTCTTCACACACACCATCACCATCATGTCGATAACAAAGACTCGGTTCACCTTCAAACATAATAAAATTCGTTCTGATTTTAACCTAAAACGCATTAAAGTGCTTGCCTTTCTTTAAACAAGATGTTTCATATTGCTGAACAAGATACAATAAGTATCCAAAACGCCCTTAAACAAATGCTTGATAGTCTCACCTTTACACTGAAACGACGGTTCAATTTGACAATCTGAACTACAACCATCATAACTATTAATATTTCTATCATCACATTCTTCATTTGATCTGAAATACGAATAAGTCACCAAAATCACATCTTGATCTGAATTCTCCCTCCAAGCTCATCTGATGTACTTATCTACAGTAAGGAACATAACCTATCGTGAACTTGTGATAGAGCAAAACCTTGGAACAACATCAGAGAATGCTATCTATCAAACAAAATCGGACATCACGAAATGTCATTTGTTTACCAAACCAACATAAACTTACTGGTTGACGACTCCATCACCACAATATGGCTGACCATGTTTATAATGTAACGATGGTGAAGATTGGCTGATCTTCGAACCAGATGCCTTGATCCAATAACGATAACTCTTACCAATTTCTACCTCACTGAAATATAAATAACAAAAATTCGAGCACGATTGTCACAATATGACTATATAGTATGCTTCGAATCGAGAAAATCCTAAAATGATCGATGAGTTGTGACTATTTTTTTGAAAGGAGGGCGGTTTACAAAATATGCTGTCCTTGACATATACCATATTTACAGATGTAGTATTACCAAAAGCTCTTTCAGACTATTGGCTGTAAAATAACTTCTAATGGCGAGATGAGTGGGGGCCGGTGGGCCTACGTATTTTGGATCTCCTTCCCCTGGAAATTTATTTTTACCATTTTTTTTCCTGCTTTTTTCTGAAGGTGGTAACCCCTTAGGGGAGGGGGTCCCATGGACTTGGTTGACCCAGTCCTTATGGTAGTTTAGTCACTGATAACTACGAGTTTGCAAATGTACAGACGATATCCAGAACCTACCTATCAGTAAACTGTGTGGTCTGCGTTGTTTTAAAATGATGCTGTTTAAACGGCGGATCTCTATAAATATGATATTTTAGTTGATGACAATTATCACATCTACTGTTTTGTGGTGATGATGTTACTTCCACAGCATCTATAGCTACATACTGATCTTTGGTATAAATTCTTATCTGAAAATACACATAGATATAATTCATACATCTTCACGATGTTAATGATAAAGTAAAGGTATTGAGACTGGGTCATTGCATCATATGTCTATTGATATGTGTGCCTCTGGTAGTGTCGAACAAATGGTGGTCGCAGGTCTGCGTATGACAACCATGAGACATCTTACCCAAAGATCCCAGCTGTGAAAGGGAGAGTTAATCTGTGAAAGATCAGTGCCTATAGGTTTGGCTATAGACAGCTGGTGGACAGGATCTTCATGAACTTAAATTATTATCCTTTGTCGTTTCTTTCTTGATGGTTCGCATTTTTTTGTTACCTTTGTTAGATTTTTATCAACATTCAACCTAGAGGTAAGAGGCATATCACAATGTGCTGGTAAATCTTTGATCAAATTAGACTGTCCACCTTCAAAATACAGCTTAATTCTTTTGATACCATTAACTGCATTCCATACCACCCAGATGGACAATCTGAAAACATAATTTTTAATATTATTTCTACATCAAAAATCACGAATTTATAAGCCTGTATAGCAAAGCCGGCTTTCATTGTCGTGCATACCTCTAGAAGTACTAAACAGGCCTTCTCAGAACAGGATAGATGAACTTCAGGGAATCCTTAAACCTAACAATTTTAGCCAGCAGTGGCCTCTGAATATCCAACACAATCACCTGCACACAAGATATCTATTACCTTACCTCTCTGGAATGACTGGCCATTTGAAGTATAAATCAATTCGACAACCTTTCTTCTTACAGCTATAGACATTCGGCATCCAGGCTCTAGTACTAGAATCACATTTCTCTGCATCAGGACTACCTGTACATATTCAAATAAAATAATTTCGGGAAATACATCGTGTTTTGATATAGCATGTGTGAAGTGATCTCGAAAATCCAAACTATAAGGAGTTGCCGTTTCTACAACCGCTCGGCAAAATAAAAATGCCAGTTATATGGGCCACCATTTTAGTGGAGCTGTTAGTTTCATCAAGTTGGGGGAATCCTACATTTGATTGTACAGCTTGTTAAGTAATAATTTTTCCATGGTTCACTAAGAACAACAGTTGTTTCTATTGGTAAAACACCACCAGCGTCATGTTTCTTTTATTTCACTTGTATGATATGGTTAAACATACATACCTGTAGCTTGTTGTGGACTCCATCTATCTGTAGGAGATGGTGAAGAAGCATTGACAGCATATTGAGTTAGTGATCCATCAGTTGAACAGAGATTACAGACAGATTCCCAATCATTGATACCAGAACTCAGTGGTGGTGTCCAGATTATTGTTACCGAGTCTTCTTGAGATGGGGCTATCTAAACAAATAAACTCAATAAAAAATATTTAACGTCAAAAATTTTTTATAATCCATTTTTAGAACTTACTGTTCATAATAAATGGATAAGTGGAGACTTTGTAGCTGTAGACTAATCGGTTTTAACATTTCTTACAGCCAGATGGAATACTGTGATTTCAGCACGTTTTAATTCCTTTCCGTCTGTTAGTTCCCACCCCGTGGACTACATAACAAAGAAACGTTACCCTGGGTGCTAGGGGAATTGGAGCTGGTTCTGTAGATGTCCTCCAAGGTTGATAAACCAAATCTAAATAACAGTGCATTCTGGCTGTTTGGTGTGGCGTAAATTCACTACTACAGTTATCAGCTGAAAAAAAAATTATTGTCTTTTTATAAACGATGCAACATCTGGAAATAATATCATTGTCTAGCTTGGGTGATCTGCTAACTGTACAAACGACATATTAGATATGAATGTATGATTATTCAGTAGAATATTAAGAACTGTTTATATGTTAAGGAGACGTAAAAGATTAAAGACTCAGTGAATTCAACCATGAGAAATACGAAAGCGTTTTTATGGTTTTGATCTGTTGCAACTTAACAAACCATGGAGTGAAAGTCGCTCTACAACACATCAGCTTTACGGAAACTGTCGAAGATTGCCGAATGTCACGAGTATCATCCCGGGTAGCTTGGGACGGATTTTTATTGAGCAAGGTGGATTGTATACATACCAGAATAACTCATATAATTTCTAAATGGAGTATCTTTATAGGCTGTCAGGGAACCACAAGCATCTTCAGTAGGTAAGGGATCGTGACAGCCCTGATTTTTAGGAGTAGGGAAGGTGTCAGCACACATATCACCATGTATCATAGATGGTTCGTTTTCCAAACATTGGTCACCACATGGTACTTCGGACACACCGTGGTGTACATGCCATAATCCAAAATTATGACCAATTTCATGTACTAAACTGTCCATCTGACCTTCCACGCCAAAGGTTTCCGGTTGCACTACTGTTCCACCTGGGATAAAATGGAGATTATGCAATTGCTATCATCAATCAAAAGAAATATTACAAATGGCGTTTGTATATAGTACAGCGTTCGGGATGATTAGCTCTCATAATCCGTACTAGTTTACATTCTTGGGATGTTAGACACAAACCTCAACGTTGAACAAAACAAGGGGTACTTGTCGACAAAACTGAAGTTAAATATTTCATTTTGAAATGCAATTGGTGTGTAACGATATAAGAAGATTCTTATCTGAAATCCATGTATCTTTGAAAGAAAACACAGCTGTCGGCTTCCGTCCACTTCAGCTTCTATTCGCTACTTTCTGGTGGAGAATCCTCAATTAACACCCACCCAGAAATATTATATGTTACTATGATATAGATCAATAGTATAACGGTAAAGAGTTGACAGTATAGAATATAATTAGTATGATATATATCATCTTATAAATCTCCTCAAAATACCCACTATAGTACATATACCAGATCTAGATCAGGAACATCTTACTATATTTAGTTTCTCAATACAAATTCATGTAGACAATATGATAATACCAAACCAAACTCACCAGGCTGTCTATAAGTCACCAATAGAGTAAAAGGCTCACAGTTGTCCGAAATATAGCTCATAATGAATGGGTTTAGAACTCAGCAATACAAGATATAAAATAAGTCTATAAACGTCTCTGAAACATTTTCGGGTAAGATCCGGAGATTCTAAGGACAGTAAGTCATAGCCGTTTATCAAAATATTCTTCTTACATCTTGGAAGTGCAATTGGAAAATGGTTTATATTGTTTTATGAAATGTCGATTGGACTATGATGACAATTTTCGTCCGCATTTAACAAAAACCTGCTAAACGTAAGATAGCAATTTAGTTCAAACTAAGAAAGAGTTCAGAAATCAGATAAAAACATGGCTACTAACATATTGACCCAATAACCTTCATACTGACCATATTATACAGTGATATATTACTATGACGAGTGTGATATACAATAAGTGTTTTAATTAGTTAATTACATGTGTTTATCTTTCATTACAACCCTTATCAATATATTGATCTATCTGATAGTAGTGTAGGGGGAGGGTTTCATAATCTTCTCTAATGTTATCGTTCTTTAACTGTTGTACTTTTATGCTTCTATAACGAACTTGGGCAAGTCTGACCCATACATTAATCGTTTTGAAAGAAATATTCATACATAATTCAATAGTACATGAATCTTTGCTTTGCTGGTTCTGGTGCCCGTGTATGGTCAAAGTCACCAAAAGTTTAAATTAAGTTTACGTTCGAGGTTAGATGTTTATTTTAGAAATTCTGGCAGCCGATATACAAGCAATGTCACTTTGTCACAATGTCTTTTTTTTTTGGTGAGGGGGGGGGGGGGGGGGGGGGGGGCCAAAAAAAAAGC
>NW_008710179.1:237984-247484 GCF_000327385.1 Lottia gigantea
CGAGCAATATCTAAATTATATTGTTGTATCTCGAGCTATATCTTAATTATATTGTTGTATCTCGAGCTATATCTTAATAATATTGTTGTATCTCGAGCAATATCTAAATTATATTGTATCTCGAGCAATATCTAAATTATATTGTTGTATCTCGAGCAATATCTAAATTATATTGTTTTATCTTGAGCAATATCTAAATTATATTGTTTTATCTCGAGCAATATCTAAATTATATTGTTTTATCTCGAGCAATATCTAAATTATATTGTTGTATCTCGAGCAATATCTAAATTATATTGTTTTATCTCGAGCTATATCTTAATTATATTGGTGTATCTCGAGCTATATCTTAATTATATTGTTGTATCTCGAGCAATATCTAAATCATATTGTTTTATTTCGAGCAATATCTAAATTATATTATTTTATCTCGAGCTATATCTTAATTATATTGTTTTATCTCGAGCTATATCTTAATTATATTGTTGTATCTCGAGCTATATCTTAATTATATTGTTGTATCTCGAGCAATATCTAAATTATATTGTTGTATCTCGAGCAATATCTAAATTATATTGTTGTATCTCGAGCAATATCTAAACTATATTGTTTTATCTCGAGCAATATCTAAATCATATTGTTTTATCTCAAGCAATATCTAAATTATATTGTTGTATCTCGAGCAATATCTAAATCATATTGTTGTATCTCGATCAATATCTAAATCATATTGTTGTATCTCGAGCAATATCTTAATTATATTGTTTTATCTCGAGCAATATCTAAATAATATTGTTTTATCTCGAGCAATATCTAAATTATATTGTTGTATCTCGAGCAATACCTAAATCATATTGTTTTATCTCGAGCAATATCTAAATTATATTGGTGTATCTCGAGCTATATCTTAATTATATTGTTGTATCTCGAGCTATATCTTAATTATATTGTTGTATCTCGAGCAATATCTTAATTATATTGTTTTATCTCGAGCTATATCTAACTTATATTGTTGTATCTCGAGCTATATCTTAATATATTGTTGTATTTCGAGCAATATCTAAATTATATTGTTGTATTTCGAGCAATATCTAAATTATATTGTTGTATCTCGAGCAATATCTAAATAATATTGTTTTATCTCGAGCAATATCTAAATTATATTGCTTGATCTCGAGCTATATCTAAATTATATTGTTGTATCTCGAGCAATACCTAAATCATATTGTTTTATCTAGAGCAATATCTAAATTATATTGTTGTATCTCGAGCAATATCTCAATTGTATTGTTGTATCTCGAGCTATATCTTAATTATATTGTTGTATCTCGAGCAATATCTCAATTGTATTGTTGTATCTCGAGCTATATCTTAAGTATATTGTTGTATCTCGAGCAATATTTAAATTATATTGTTGTATCTCGAGCAATATCTCAATTGTATTGTTGTATCTCGAGCTATATCTTAATTATATTGTTGTATCTCGAGCAATATCTCAATTGTATTGTTGTATCTCGAGCTATATCTTAATTATATTGTTGTATCTCGAGCAATATCTCAATTATATTGTTGTATCTCGAGCAATATCTTAATTGTATTGTTGTATCTCGAGCAATATCTAAATTATATTGTTGTATCTCGAGCAATATCTCAATTGTAATGTTGTATCTCGAGCTATATCTTAATTATATTGTTGTATCTCGAGCAATATCTCAATTGTATTGTTGTATCTCGAGCTATATTTTAAGTATATTGTTGTATCTCGAGCAATATCTAAATTATATTGTTGTATCTCGAGCAATATCTCAATTGTATTGTTGTATCTCGAGCAATATCTATATTTGACTGTTGTATCTTGAGCTAAATCTAAATTTGATTGTTGTATCTGGAAGTTTATTGATATATCTCGAGCTGTTTCTAAATTTGATTATGTTATCTCGGGCTATGCCTAAATTTGATTGTTGTATCTTGAGCTATATCTTAACTTTATTGATGTATCTCAATTTGCCTGCTGTGTTTCCAGTTGAATTTAAATTTTATTGGAGTATCTCGAGATATGGCTTAATTTGATTGCTGTATCTCGAGCTAAATTCGAGCATTCCTAGATCTGTGACACAATTCTAATCTGATGAACATAATAGGATTCTCTGAGAAATCGTGTAAATTAAATTATAAAGACGTACCTTGGACAGAATAAACATGTTTCTCCCAAGGGAATGTGGCCACACCAATCATATCACCAGTTGTCCACGCCACCAAATAAACATTTAAATGGGAACGACTATCAAATCTGAGAATTTCTTTTAACTCTACAACACTCATATAGCCCCTGGAAATAAAATGACTTGTATATATCTAGTAATAAGATTGAGTTGCTGTGATGTAACTGTTGCATAAAAAAGTCTAGTTACATTATCACGGGATCATACAAACCACAATGTTAACATCTACTATGGAAAATGGGATTTCGTGATTTGGCAACATCTGCATGTCCGGTTAAAGAAATCGTTGTGACAATGTTTGTTATAGTTGTACAGTCGTTGTTTTGGTTTGTACACAAAACCTACTGTTGACAATCCAGCCAAGCTTTATGTCTCTTATGTTATTATTCTTATGACGGAGTTTCAGACAAGTATTGCTGGCGTTGTGATGTTAGTTAGAATTTAAATTTTGTATAATTTTGAAAATCACTTTACCTGTGAGATGAAGAAGGGTTGTAACATGTAAAATGGGTGTTGTTACCAGGTATACAGCAATCACCAGCGTCCCAATCATAATTACGACGATTACATTCATAATCACATTGACCATTACCTAGCTTTACAGGATCACATGCTATATCTATTGGATAACAGTCACCTCCGTCATTTCCGGTCCTAGCATGTTTACACTCTTCATTGCACTGTCCGTTTCCGATGTCGGACGGATCACATCCGAACATCATAAATCTCGAATTAAGTGAGGTATTTCGTATATTTGCCACGTTTAGCTCAAAACTGATATTATAAGGTCGATATGCATTATTTAAAACTTCGTGTTGTTTTTGGATTTGTGGATGTAAAACTGTTGGACGTGAACCGTCGTCATTCATCAAATTGACGATTCTATAACGGATTGTCTTTGGAGTCCGTAAAAGCCAATTATTAGAGTAACTTAAAACTACTTCCGGATTATCACATATAGTTTGTCCACATGGTGGAACTTCTAATTCTACTTCTGAATTCTCTTGGATATCGGAATAAACTATTTCTACGGATCTTCCCGTTGCCATTGTCCATCGCTTGACGTCGTCGAAATTGTCTTTTAAAACTAGATTAGACGAAACAAGTGTTCGAGCTAAAGCTCCATGAGGTAATGCAGTGCTCCACAAGCTTAGTTCATCAATAGTTCCCCGAAAGGCCTTACGATCTCCTTCAGCACCACCGAGATAAAAGATTCTACAAGAATGTTTAACTAATGGAAAGATGTCACCGATTTGTTCATGACTGACTGAGATTTTAGCTTTGTTGATGAATAAAACCATTTCTGAACCATTATATGACACAGCAATGTTAACCCACTTATTGGGAGTAAATGAGGAATGAGCATAAATGAAGGTGCTTTTACGTGAACGTCCACATCGTAATGAAAAATATATTTTAGCGTTACGTTCACTATCAGAGACTGGCGTCGAAATACCAATCGACCATCCCGACCTTTCCTCGTGGAATGAACAAGAATCCACCATTTCTGGAATAAAAATATTCAAAATTTAAGCTTATGTTAGGATCTTAGGATTGGATGTCAAGTGTGACGTAGATGCAAAAACCCTCGGATCTGTTTCACGAAAGCTTTACTCAAAGATTTTAGTTGTATAAATCATTCAGATAACTTAATATCTTAAAATCTTGAATACATCTTAGTTTAAATTTTAGGAAACAGGCCCTTTATACCTGGTAGATAAATTTTACACAAACCTTCATGTAATGGGGATTTCCTTGGTATTAATGCTTAAATATTTGATCCGAGGTTAATATTGAAATATAAATTCCGGGTCAAAAGATAGCCACGTATCGGTGGTGCAATTTGTTCTTTCAGAGTTTAAAATGGTGTTGGTCATAAAAAGAAAATACTTAGTATACGATATCATCCTTGATATACACCATTGAGTTAAATTCGTTAAAAATGTAAAACCATTTACTGCAATTTATTTTTCTTAACAAATCATGAAGTTTTCTCTATTGCGCTTTTCTTGGTTTGGCATCCCAGTCCCGAATAATTTATATTTATTCATTTAGTGGTTGATCACCAGTTTTCATTATTTTAAAACATGTGATATAATTTCAAGCAGGGTCCCCTCCCAGTCCAGGATATAAAAGTACAGCAAAATGACTACTTATAAGACAGTTCATTTCTATACCATGCTGAAAAAGTCAAATTCCATTCATGTCACTCTACAAAGCTCATTGGACTGTACGAACTAAAATGAAGTATGTACTTGTAACCTTAAAATAAGTTTGTTCAAGGGTAAATCTCATCCCTTTTCATTCAAACTTCAAGTAGCTATTGACTACAAGCTATGCATCAAGATATACACCATGGGTGGTTTTGGAAGTCAAAAATTGTGATATCGGGTGCAACTCTCTTACTTTTATTCTTCAAGTTATAACCTAGGTCAACGATACACAAACAATTTTTGTATATGAAGAAAATCATGCCACCCACTACCTATATAGGTGTGTTATTGAAGATGTACTTAAAAAATATTATTAAAAACGCTGTGTATTTTTGGAATCCTTTGAGGTTACATTCTTCAAAAGATAGAGAAACTTTACTGAAACCAAGTTATGTTACATTCTGACAAAAATAGGTTTGAAATCTTCTTTCTTGTTATTCACTTTTATTTTTTATGTTGATACTGTAGGAGATATCTTTGCTGACTCTATGACTACTAAACATCTCAGTTATTGTCATCTTTCAAAATAAGTGTCCTTTTCTTTTAGATTTGTAGTGTTCACAACGTTCTGAGTCTAACCACCAAAAAATCCATAGGAGTCAGAAAGTAAGACTATAGAAGACTGACGATTGTCACTTAAGACGAACACGATAAATAGAAAGTACTAGCCAAGGTCGCAAATCCAGTTTATCGTGAACAATTTTTAAAAACAGAGCAAGAATTTGCCTCATTTTTAAAAGAAAATAACAAATTATTTTAACAATAAAAACTGATCGCATGACGTCACATGAGAAATGATATGACATTTTGCTGACTGTCGTGATAAGTGATAAGATGTTAAAGACTTACAATCGTTGGTTGAAGTCATGTCTTACTCGGCAGGGGAAAATATTATGTTGAAAACACCTGTTCAGTAAATATTACGGATCGGAAAGTAGGCATACAGTTAAAGTAGCAACTACACAGTTGTGGTTTCTTCGAAGTGCAATGTCCCAACGACAACCATTGTTAAGCAGTCTTTCTAGTCCCACCGACAATATTGATCCCATGCCCTATTATTCAGACAGCCAATTGACCCGATTGGCAACATTGGTCTAACATGTTCAGTCGAAAGTTTGGTCCCATCAACAAGTGGTCCTACCGGAAATATTTATCAACAGTAAGTCATATTAAAAATTTGTCCAGGCATAAATTAGTCGACAGACTACCAGTTGACCACCACACCTTGTAACTCTGACTAAATATCTGGAATTGAATTTCACTGTAAGATGTCACTATAGCATTTTGTCGTTGAATGGGTGGGGAACATCAGAAGAAAAAGAAAACGTCTAGGAGGGAGTTTTCAATTTGTTAACGCTTCGCTCTAATTAAAGTAACCCCAATAGGTGAAACATCAATCGTAACACATTTTTGTCAAAAATCGTATTAAACAACCTGTTGGTTGAAGAAAATAGGATTTAGTCTCTGGTCATGTATAGATAAAGGCAACATTAGAAAACTTCAATGAAATTATATTTTGCAAAAAGAAACTGACAATAATTTTACCAGATTTTTGAAACGATGGAGAATCTTAAAAGTTTTGTTAACGCATTAATCTTGAACTCTTTGATGTGTTTTTATTTGAATGCTGGAAGCCTGGTCGGCTAGACAGATAATATATAGGCTAAAGAGGGTTAATAGGTTCTCTTCAGGTTATTGTGATACGTTCTAATGTTATTGTACAACTGTGCAGTTTTATAAACCTGATATAATGAATACAACCAACATAATCATTGAAAATTAGACAGTCATCAAATACTGACTGAGTCTGTTATGATGGTCAAGGATTTTAACTGATGGCGAGTCGTGAGGATTGGAGTTAGGACATTTATTCCATTGTATATCTTTTTGTTTTGAATTTTGACCGAACTTCGTGTTTCAAATATTACCTTTCTGAACTTGATGGAAAAGTACTATCAAGTACATTGTAAATCCCACGTGTTAAAATAATCTGTTCTTTATCTGCTCTTAATGCACATACATTCTATTACAGCTGAGCAGTCAGTTTCAAACACATCTTCATGGTGTCTTCGTCGTATACCTTGAATGCAATAGCCTCTATTAATGGATCAATAAAGTATGTGAATGCAGCGATTTAAATGGAATGGAAGTCTGTTAACAATAAGCCATAATGTTTAGACTCTACCTCGCTCTGATAGACTGCATTCGCTGGCGTACAATCAAATCAATCATTCATGTGATACAATAATAGTGGTTATTGTAGTCAAGGTATTAGACGAAGTTCTTTATACCCTAACCATCGCGAGGATATGTCAAACCTGCATATTGTTGTCGTGTTGTACAAATAGCGAGAAAATGAAGCTGAAAGTGGTGAAAGTTATAGCATTCTGCTTGACCATAATGGTCAGTACTGTCCAGACCAGTGTTAACCTAGCTTGATAATGTAACACGGTCAGTAAGATTACACCGACTGTCTAGTCAATGAGTCAGCGTCTGGTAAGACAAGAATAGAAAATACTATATAGACCAGTTCTTGTCTACTATCCTTCTACAACTTTTATTGACGTCATAGTCTTTGAAGGTCTGATCTGTTGCAAGATTATCTTAATCCGTACAGATTACACCCAACAATAGGTTACGCTGATCTGAAGTGTAAGGATGGGCGCTTATCATAGGCGAGGGTGGAATGGCTAGATTCAAATTGACGTCAATGGTTTTAATGGACATGAAAATTATCTCTGTATGGCTTTTATCACCGCTATATATATAGAAATTTCTCCATACCACTATGAAACTAATGGAGATAAACATCCTGCCTTGTCCATTTTCGGCATTTGATTTGGGTTTTTGAAGGCATGAGTGTTTTCGTCAAAGAGGGACGAATATTGAATGCAATGAATAACAAAAATTGTAACGCACGCAAATCAACCTCGAATCTAAGCATAGGTTGAGTAACCTTGTCAATGACATAGATAGATTATGGAGAGGGATTAAATGGAATATACTATTACTATGTAGCTCGGACAGGATGCCCGTGGATGTGCATAATCAATATGTATACAGAGTTGGATATCGATAGGGACGAGGCCAATACGTTTGTGCTTTTCCTCATTCAAAACTTTATCACCTTTTAAGTTAAAAAGCCTATTTTCCAGTTCACCTACAAAGTCGTATTGGGAAAACTTAGCTTTCTGTACGGAACTGACAATATGATTAAAATACATTTAAATAAATGTGTTAGATAAAAAGTAAGAGCACATTGTTCATGCGCAATTTAAGGATATCATAATTCAATAATCTGGAAAATTCGCTACAAGGGCGTTTTGTTGCTGATAAAAGCTAATAACAGTTCAGATCCCATTATTTTGGGGATTATAGAATTCTATTGTTGCCAAAGACACTTGGCGAATGCGTTGGGGAATCATTCAATACCAAATGAATCATTATTCTCAAACGATATCTACCATACCCTTCACATTAATAATAATGATATAATTCCTACGTTCCATGCAATTTAAGTACTCGTATTCCCTTATCCGCTTCCTCTGAGCAACTCTTCGTCCGTCATAGGCAAACTGGAGATCAAGAGCTAGATATAATTTGTTATTACAAAGATAGATTTCTGACTAATTGGTTCATCATATAACACTACAGCATTTCCTAAAATCTTTGTTTTTTTTGCTACCTCGTGGGGTGTTTTTGGTACCCCAATACCTCGAGATCTAGATACATGTTTATAGATTACGATGATTGCCAATATGTGTTATTATGTAATATTTAAATAAGTATATGTAGCAGGTTACTATTTACGAAACAGTTTCTACTTTCAGATGGTCATGAGTGAAAAAATGTTGTATAAAAAGAGAAAGCTTGCGCTCTGTCAAAAAAATTGCCGACTCAGCTTAAAGTGTCTTTCAATGAAGATAACGGTTGCGATATTATGGGTCAATATAGTAAATGCAGCTTAAGTTACCTGTGATAACTACTTGTTCTTTGGTATCGAAAGTAGGTGTCATATCCATTCGAGTAACAGATTCAAAAAATTTTAGATAACTTGAAGACCTTACCTATAATTGTGGCTGGATTGTGTTGTCCACCTTCTGGCTTGATCCAAAATTCCACAGTAAAAGAGTCCGTTATGTCCGTTAAATTGATATGATGATTAGCATGAGATAACTTTAATACTTGTTTTCCAGAAAAATACACAGCTTTTCCGAACTTAGAACGTGATCGCTTCACTCTATGTAATTCTAAAGTACCTTTCGATAAATGAATAGTCTTTTCTTTGCTATTTGGTCGAGAATATGAAAATTTGATTTTTTCTGACCGTTTCGAATAATCCTCACTGTTCCTTTTCTTCCGTTTAATCTGATGTGCGAATTTTCTGTTTATGCGATCACTTTCTAAACAAACTTCACTGATCTCTACTAGTATTATTAATATACAAAACATTTTATAGTATACTCCACTACACATATTGTTATAAAAAAAAATACTCCAGCCACACGATAACTTTAGAAAAATGTTTTTGTAAATTTGAAAATTATTTAGAATAAATAATACATTTTGTTACAAGATTTTTTCATAATTATTGCCATTCAAGTCACGTGATAAGTTCGACACGCTTTTAAAGTTACAAACAAAATACAAGTACGGTAAGAAAGAATGATGGTGAGCGAAGACACACGATTAATGGAATCTTTTTTTACCCACAATCAGGTAAATAATGCATATTTGAAACAAACAGTTGGCCTGGGTGGTCTATACATTGACTTTAACATCGTCATCGATCGTAATAAGACAGACAAGGCAACTGACCACCGTATTGGCTAGTTTTTGATTAACTTTTATTTATGACTAGTTTTCTCAGTTATGTGTACATTCCACATGGTCGTTTCGTAGCGTCAAATTCATTGCAAAGCCGCTACGAAATCATATTGTTTCATCATTCATCTTAATCAATGTAATGAAAATAAAGGGATGTAAATAACAAGCCATTATTATTAGAAATAAACTGATATGGAAAACACCTCTATACTGTAATACTGTCTATATTATGATATAG
>NW_008710179.1:247740-349753 GCF_000327385.1 Lottia gigantea
TCATACACAAACACACACCCTCACACTCAGTAGCTCTTAAGACAACACCACCCCAATTCTGGGTGTCTTTTTTATTTTAACGCTAAAAACCTGCCTTTAATATACATGTTGTAACTTCCATCGTTACAGATTTCCAACAGACGATGACGTCATAAAAAAATTAAATTTTCATCAGACGTCAACGTCATTTTAAATTTTCATTAAAAGTCGACATCCTTTTACATTTTACATCAGGGGAATTGCGATAACTCACCAAGTTTACGCTTGCACTTCACTTAAAAACCTGTCAGATTTTGTATATTCTTTTAAATTATTAATTTGTAAAGTGCACTGTATATTAAATCAATTATGTTACTTTACAAGATAGCTCTTTAAGATAACGACAGGTTACCTTTAATCAATTAGTCTAAACAATCTAAACTTTTATTCAGATATATTGAACATGACGACGAATAAAAATGGCGCTGGCGCCAAATTGATTTCTGGCAGACGGCTTATTTATGTGACTTTAAATGATGTCATGAAGATATATATATCTATCAAATGACCAATTCCTCTCGAACATTAGGTCACGCTGACTGTATAGACCAGATCTCTAGGGTTGAAGCAGTAATAATAATGGTCATACGGGTCATATGTATATATATTGGAGCATGAGTCATAGTCTGCTATTCCAACTGTTTGCTTTAAAGATACAGGTCTTGGAAGATAAGCAAGTATAAATGGCCAGATAAACTCAAGGAAATATTTCTCTGAAAAGAAAGACATTTGGATAATAGATTGGGTTATTAAGAAACAAAGTTGACATAGGCCTATAGACAGGTATTGAATGTGTTATTTTTTTTTTTCGGATTAAAGGTTAATACCCTTGTCTTATGACGACGTTTTATTTAAGCGTGAATTCAAAAGGCAGACCATTATTATCTAGGCAATAAAATCAAACTAATTAAATCATATCGAGTACCTTAGCACTAAGTTAGGTGAAGCTATACGACAATACATAACATACATAACAGAAAATCAGAATATTTTCCTGTACTTTATCTGATGACCTTGGTCAAATATCCTGTTCATCACTAAACATTATTTTACAATATTGCAATAAATAAAAGAAGAAACGAGAGTGTCTATTTCATTCGGACAAACAAGACGAGCGGGGTATCACGAGAGAGAAACAGAAATCGGTTGGCAAAATCATGAAACTGTGCAGGTGATTTTCGATTATATTCCTATTTTAAAAATTAAAACTTAGATATTGATTTCATCTTTTTTTTTTAGCTAAGGTACAATTTTCAAATTTTAGTGATGGCGCTTCCATTGTTTGGAATTGCTAAAGCGCCACGAAACCTATGTCCTATCTTATCCGTACCGTTGTTAGCAGCCATAGAGAACACGCACCGTGACGGCACAAATAGCCAGTGCGATTTATTAAATTGACAACCAGGAAGTAGATAAATGATATTTTAAATCAATGTATAAGCTTGTATTATGATTCTGACAGAACAAATACAGCTACTTAGTCACATGATAATATTAATAGCATATTATCTAACAACAATCAGGGAAACGTTTTTATTTATGGTAGTGGAAGCAGCATTGTACAAGGAAACAATAATGGAGTTTAAAGTGACACTCGGTTGTACCAATTGATAAAGTCAAATTCCAGCAATGCGTATCACTTGACAGGCTAAGAGTCCTCTTGCAGTCCGTGTACAATTTGATATAAGAAAAGAAAGTCCAAGTTTTTCGACTTAAGCCAACAATCTCAAGTGCCAACATCATTGATGATCTCACAATATCATTTACAAACTAAAAAACTGTTCACAATACGCAATTATTAAATCGAACACAAACTGTCCCTTTTTATGATAGTGACAATGATAAGGTTCTATTGGTTGGAATTAGTAATGACAATAATAGTGTCGTGGTGTTGTAGAGTGGTAGTAGTAATAACAATAATAGTGTCGTGGTGTTGTAGAGTGGTAGTAGTAATGATAATAATAGTGTTGTAGGGTGGTAGTAGCAATGACAATAATGGTGTTGTAGAGTGGTAGTAGTAATAACAATAATAGTGTCATGGTGTTGTAGAGTGGTAGTAGCAATGACAATAATGGTATTGTATAGTGGTAGTAGTAATGATAGTAATGGTGTTGTAGAGTGGTAGTAGGAATGATAATAATGGTGTTGTAGAGTGGTAGTAGCAATGACAATAATGGTGTTGTAGAGTGGTAGTAGTAATGATAATAATGGTGTTGTAGAGTGGTAGTAGCAATGACAATAATGGTGTTGTAGAGTTGTAGTAGTAATGATAATAATGGTGTTGTAGAGTGGTAGTAGTAATGATTATAATGGCATTGCAGAGTGGTAGTAGTAATGACAATAATGGTATTGCAGAGTGGTAGTAGTAATGACAATAATGGTATTGCAGAGTGGTAGTAGTAATGATAATAATGGTGTTGTAGAGTGGTAGTAGTAATGATAATAATAGCGTTGTAGAGTGGCAGTAGTAATGACAATAATGGCATTGTAGAGTGGTAGTAGTAATGATAATAATGGCATTGTAGAGTGGTAGTAGTAATGATAATAATGGTGTTGTAGAGTGGTAGTAGTAATGATAATAATGGTATTGTAGAGTGGTAGTAGTAATGACAATAATGGCATTGCAGAGTGGTAGTAGTAATGACAATAATGGTGTTGTAGAGTGGTAGTAGTAATGATAATAATGGTATTGTAGAGTGGTAGTAGTAATGACAATAATGGCATTGCAGATTGGTAGTAGTAATGACAATAATGGTATTGCAGAGTGGTAGTAGTAATGACAATAATGGTATTGCAGAGTGGTAGTAGTAATGATAATAATGGTGTTGTAGAGTGGTAGTAGTAATGATAATAATGGCATTGCAGAGTGGTAGTAGTAATGACAATAATGGTATTGCAGAGTGGTAGTAGTAATGACAATAATGGTATTGTATAGTGGTAGTAGCAATGACAATAATGGTGTTGTAGAGTGGTAGTAGTAATGATAATAATGGCATTGCAGAGTGGTAGTAGTAATGACAATAATGGTATTGCAGAGTGGTAGTAGTAATGACAATAATGGTATTGTATAGTGGTAGTAGCAATGACAATAATGGTGTTGTAGAGTGGTAGTAGTAATGATAATAATGGCATTGCAGAGTGGTAGTAGTAATGATAATAATGGTATTGTAGAGTGGTAGTTGTAATGATAATAATGGTGTTGTAGAGTGGTAGTAGCAATGACAATAATAGTGTCGTGGTATTGTAGAGTGGTAGTAGTAATGATGATAATGGTATTGTATAGTGGTAGTAGTAATGAGAATAATGGTGTTGTATAGTGGTAGTAGCAATGACAATAATGGTATTGTAGAGTGATAGTAGTAATGACAATAATGGTATTGCAGAGTGGTAGTTGTAATGATGATAATGGTATTGCAGACTGGTAGTAGCAATGATAATAATGGTGTTGTAGAGTGGTAGTAGTAATGATAATAATGGCATTGCAGAGTGGTAGTAGTAATGACAATAATGGCATTGCAGAGTGGTAGTAGTAATGACAATAATGGTATTGTAGAGTGGTAGTAGTAATGATAATAATGTTATTGTAGAGTGGTAGTAGTAATGATAATAATGGTATTGTAGAGTGGTAGTAGTAATGATGATAATGGTATTGTATAGTGGTAGTAGCAATGACAATAATGGTATGGTAGAGTGGTAGTAGCAATGACAATAATGGTATGGTAGAGTGGTAGTAGTAATGATAATAATGGTGTTGTAGAGTGGTAGTAGTAATGATAATGATGGTATTGTATAGTGGTAGTAGTAATGATAATAATGGTATTGCAGAGTGGTAGTAATAATGACAATAATGGCATACAAAAGCTCAGTGTAAGGCCAATATAGTAGTGTAGTAGTGCCGAAAGCAATAATGATAAGAATGATACTTGTAGAGACAGATGAATTGTGGAATATTGAAGAGGGTAATGGTACGGTTCCAATTTTCGGTCTTCCGACTGTCACCCATTACCATTCTGCGTACGTTCCGCTTTTCCAATTTTCTTCCATAGTATTACCGGAAAATAGGATGACTCATCGTTGTAATGAAATTGTCGGCATTCAATTTTCTAATCCTCCCAATGGAAACAGAGTAAATCTTAGAAAATAGATATATAGTGTTTAAATAATATTATAAGAGGAGACTTGAATTTCCTAATGCCGATCGTCTTTATCGTTTTGAGTTCGTAACTAGACATCATCATTGTCCCTGTGGAACAGTGGCATGACTCATCGTTTGGTTTACATGTTATCTGTTATCTATCTATATAAGTGTATGGTAATTGGTACAGCGGAGGACGTGACGTTCTGGTAGTAATGGGGGACAACATTCTTCAGACAAGCCCAAGAAAACTATCTATCGAGCTTTTAGGCGATGGTAATAATAACACAAAGCATGCAGGGGCTAGTTAATTGTATACTGAGATTTACATTAACAATTAACATTGAGCGAAAATGTTGTCGCATACATAGCTTTGTTGGAGATTTTATTATTTGCACCTAGTGCCCTTCGTTTTAAAGTGTCGTATGCATCTTGGCAGTGCCATCAACTATTCAGGCGTATACATCACCAATTAAAAGTTAAACAGGTCCCTTATTGAACATTTTCGTTTGTCCAAGGTGTTAAAATGCGTTTAATTGGAGGGCGAAAGCTCCTCAACTCAATATGTTTTTAACTTTTAAATTTAACTTTTAATAATTTAAAAAGGTGTATCCTCCATATTTTACTGTTATCAAAGTTAAGCTAAGAATAAATGTTCTCTTTGTGCAAATACCTATTCATATATTTTGCATGTGGTAGGTCTTTGAAGTCCCATTATATTCAATTTGTAATAGTCACCAATGTTTATAGTTTAAAGGTACATTGTCGATTAATTTCACTCATAAATTAAAGGTAGATGACAAGTTTGGTGATGCGCTTTTTGTATAGCATTTAAGATAGCTTGCCAGGAAAGATAATATACGCCCACTGGCAGCTTTGATTTTGAATAAAAATATTTAGCATTACAGAAACAATCACCAGTTTGAAATATTCAACTTTCGGTCATACACTTCTTTGAACTCTTTAGGGTGATACTGAATAATATCGAGTATGAGTTATTGCCCTTGTTCTTGAAAACGTGTTTAATCTTTAGCTCGTGTAAACTCTACAAGGCAAATATTCAATCTTCAGCGCGGTACTGAATAATAAAACCCAAGTTTTTGTCAAAATCCGGCAAGAATCATGCCTTCTAGAGTTTTTACGAGCTACAAATTGAACAAGTTTTCAAGAACAAGGGCAATAACTAACACTAAGTATTTTTCAATTTTTCTGATTTTCAATACGGTTTATCCTTGGGTGGTTACAAACACTCACATTAAGTTTCGTCAAAATCCATAAAGAATTGTTCCTTCTAGAGTGTTTACAAGCTAAAATTGAACGCGTTTTCTAGAGCAATAACTCATACTAATTATTTTTCGATCTTTCTGATTTTAAATAGGGTTCATCCTTGAGTGATAACAAACACTCACAACAAGTTTCATCAAAATCCGTCATAAATTGCACCTTCTAGAGTGTTTACCATCGTTTCAAGAACAAGGGCAATAACTCATACTAAATATTTTTTGATTTTTCTGATTTTCAATAGGGTTCACCCTTGGATGATTACAAACATGTGGGCGTATAAAAAAACTTCAACCGATATAAAATATAAAATTTAAAGAATGTAAAATAGCATTGTGCAAATTTCGGCCTCGAGCATCAATGTTTCTATATTGCTATAGTCAGTTCATCGATACGTATTATATATAAAGATTGGGTCAATAATTTCGAAAAATGTCCTTGTTTGAAATCTTTACCAATATATATAAGCAAACGCTATCAGTACAATATCTTGCTATTTTGGAATGATACTAAAAACAAATGGGCATAACTTTGATATATAATTCTTATTAAATTTAATTCGATATCGAAATTATCCATTATGTTTCTTTTTTGAGTAAGTTGCAGTTGTCATAACTATGAAAAAAAGGTGTTATTTGAACTCGTGGTTTCCGACTGTACTATGAAACACACTATAATACTGTCTGTAAGCAATAAGTCCAATATGTGATAAAATACCAGAGGAAATATGCTCATTCTTATTTATCTTGCCACCCACCAATAGGTATCCAAAACTGAACAACATATAACGAACCTACAACCATGTTTTTAAATATTGACTGCACATGTAACGACAGTTGGTTTTCCCTGAAAGTTAACAAAAGTTAACCTGAGGTGGTCCATGTGTTTCCGACTTTTAAAACTATTCTTGGAATTGAATTTTTCTTGTTCCCTTCCCTTAATTTCCACTTGATGGTTTGAATATTATTTTGGCCTGTATCACCAAATTCCTTTCGTGATTACCTTTCTTTCGTTTTAACTCTTCTTTAATTATAAACTTATCTGTCCTTTGTAAGATAAACTATTTCCTTGTCTTGTGACATAATCTGGAGCTGCTGATGAATAACTGAAACATTTGCTCTCTAATTTGGGCGTTTGGAGGTCGAGTTGATATTTTTTTAGATCATTTCAACACGGTTTGCAGTAATTCAGGATGAGATCCAGGATTAAGTGTATTTTTCAACTACTGTCAGCATCGGATGGTCACCAATCGCTTGATATAGTAGACCTAAAGACCCCAAAACACAGTTGCCGTCAGTTGATTGTATTCTACACTCGTCAAAAATCATATCTAAGCAGCAGGAATCTGTAGTTATTCAATTGTCGGTGAATTTTTACTACCGTTATCATTGTTGCTCCTGTCATGAGCTCATAGCCTAGTGTGAGCCTTATATTATTTAATTGTGTCCGATGTAATCTGTAAGATGACACAATGTCTTGTCATGTTCTCGGACAAATAGGATGTTTTTCGGACTCGCTGAAACTAGACGTGATTTCTTAATAAAAGAAGAAATAAAACTCTCATTCAGAACAGATAAAACAGACTTAATACCATTAATTTTTTTTACCAGCAAGGCACAGTGATCCCGACATAGAACATCATTGATATACTGAATTGCACTAAACCAGACAAAACCTCAATAACTGTTTAGTTCGCCAAATTTTCTCATTTATTCCAAATGCTTCTTTCAGGCTGGTGATAAAGCTAGTATTTCATGAAATAAGTCTAAGATTCAATTATTGTCGTGGTCAACAGTTGAAAAGAAACTTTTCCTAGTTTCAGAGAAGGAAATGGCATGTTACGTCACAATTTATTGTGGAATAATGCACACTAGTCAGAAACTTATTTTTCAATCTATTCTAAACAACTTTATTGCAATAAACAAAATAATGAATGGATGAATAGGTTGTACTGCCGTTCACAATATGCATGTTATTCAGAGTCTCGAAATATTGTTCTTTGTTACTGGCGGGTAAATAAATATATAAATAAAAATATCCTATGTTCCCTTGGATTTACTTTTCTTTCTAAATCACGAGACGAAATTTTTAAACCAAAGAACATTGCAGACTTTGAATGTCCTTTGGTTTGATTGTAATAAGTTTAGTTAGCTAATTCGACTGAATCAAGGCCGTGTGAAAATATGAAAATTCTTACGTTAGTTAGGCTATATGTGTGTGGTCGTTACCACGTTTTTTAACGACTATTCCTAGACCCAACAATTATTCCTGTAGACAGAATTTAACAGACGCATGCTGTGGTATGATAACGTGCCAAAACGTTTCGTGGTCTCATTAACAATGTCTACAGATCAAACCTGTATTTTATTCAGCACCATTGTTTCATGTTAAATACGTACAAAACTTGCCAAATTAGCCTACATAAGTGGCAGAAATGTACCGCAATTGATCTGAAATACGTGGGCCTAGTCCTACGCTATTTTCGCATTGAATGTTAAACAAAAAGGCTTATTTTTTTCACTCAACATTTATGTCGGGGAATATGGTCTGACTGAATAGAACGAATAACGTTAGACTACACAGCGCCTCAACTCCAAATTTTCAAAATTAGCCCCTTGGACCCACCCCCGGTTTAAAACCCCAGCTATAAGCGCAATGACCTGGAATGTCAATCGTTAGAAAAAAATCAAGATGAAAGTATCTAACGTGAACTTGAATGGACCTTCAAACAACATGCTAACAAGACAAATCAAAATTAAATTAAAATTCAGTAATACATTTGAAACCTTTCCTAGAACAATAAAAGTGTTTCCAAATAATGATAATTTATGTTATATCAATACAAGGGAGATAATACTGTTAAATTATAGAAGGACTCACTCCACTAATTCATTTGCCATCTCTTCCCATGTTAAAACACGAAATTCAACCTTCTATAACTTTTTCCAGAAATCTCGTTGAAAGCTTTCCAACATGTCGCATGAAAGCCTGACCAATTCTCAATGTCTCCTAAAAAATTCATTATATGATGACCATGAAACTACCGGTTATACTCATCCGCTAGAGTTTGGCACTTCACAAAACGACTATTTTTAGAATTAGCCTTCCGCCTTTAAGTCTCTCATCATCTCACCAAATCTGAAAGATAATGCAATTTCAGACATCAAATTCCAAATCTAGACCAAATTTTACCCAAAAATAGGCAGGCAAAAACCCCAAAAGGGAGAGAGAAAGAAGATTTCTAAAAATAGCCTGGACAACATAAAAATGTTTTAGTGGAGTGAGTCCAGAATTCGAGGACTTTAAGGGAGACAATCATCAAGACAAATTTCCACTTTAATAGAAATCACTAACTTGTAGCAATAGAAATGAAGTTATTGCAGTAGATAGTTCTTGAAATGAGATTCTGAAATTATAAACATAACAGTTAGTTTGAAATAGATCTATCTTTTTTATTTATGAATTATTTTTGTCAGTGAAGCTGTTTCGATTGAATCTATTTATAGAAAATGACGTCATAAAAATGGAATTCCCTACTTCCGGGGGTGTTTTCCAATGGCAGACAAAAAGTTCGTTGTAATGAAAATGACAGTTTATTGTTGATTCATTGTACTAATGAATGACAAAAATGTCCTCAAAACGATATGTCACTAAAACAAAACATCATTCTCTGGGCAGAAGCTGTAAAATTGTATGAAGATGGTGATTTAATAGAATGTTTGGAGCAATTGAACAAAGTGAATGTGTCTGCTAAAATTCGTTACAATCAGGGCATAGTTAATTCTAGATTAGGTAACAGTGACAAGGCTATTGAGGTACAGTAAATTATTTTATAAAATTGTAGAGCTCCTCCTTTTTACTATGTCTGTATTGAAATTAGCCCAGACAATAAAACTTTTCAAACATAATATGAATAGCCTAGAATACTTTAAACAGTCAACAATATTCCATGAACTTGAAAATTCAAATGCCTTTGTGGAAAAAAAAAAATTTGTTTGGTGTTTTGGTGTTCAATGTTTGTTATTTTCAGTCATAATAATTACATGTGTCCATTTTGTTTTGCTTACATAACTGTTATTGAAGTTAGCCTATATAGCATTCTGACAACAATAACTGTGGTTTCTAGTTAGATGATGAATTATAGTAATATCTTTAATCAATGGTTTTATTTCAGTATCTTAGTCAAGCTCTTCAGTTAGATAGTTTTATGTCTGTAGCCTATTTTCAAAGAGGACTTTTATTCTTTGACCTTCACAGGTATGTTTAAACTTAATATCATTGTACTTCAATAGAAAACATTCCATACATGGGAACATCATACTAAAATACACCCACTGCAGCAGTTCAAAAATTGAATGTAATAGTTCTTAGGTAAATAGATGAGTCAAATTTAAACTGATCACATGACTAATAAGATGAAAACTGTTCAAACAATCTAATTTTGACATGTTGTATTTAATATATTATGTAGATATAATGAAGCTGAGAAAGATTTAGAAGATTCTCTGATTAATTTACGTGGTAGTATGGTGATAGACTATAAACAACTTGGATTATATACACAACTACATCTAGCTCAGGTAACTCTATGTCCAGTGTAGCATTACTTACTAAGTAGTTGTTATTGACTTGAGCTTATCTTGATGCTACAATTGGATAGAAATATAAATGGCCATATCTTTACCAGCTAAAGAAGCTCAAATTTAGATGCCAGTACCTATTGTCCTTCAGATGTTTTATTGGATTTGACTTAAGAGTGATTTGATTGCATACTAACCCAATGTCTGAGTTTGGCAACTGAAATTAAGTTCTATCAGCTGTAAAGCGTAAAACCGACATATTTACCAGAGCATGTATCTTAAACATCATCAGCTCACATAACTTATAATGATTTTAGCTTTCTGCCATCCATTACCAATAGGTTCTATATAATTTGGCTGTCATCAAGAAGTTTAAAGGAGATGTAAATGGTTTTGAATTATACAGTACCAAATTTTATAATAATCCATTTAATACAGAGCTGTTTTCTTCTGTAAACACAAAATTATTTGTAAGTTACTTTACAAAACAACTCAAACCACTGTCTTTAGGCTACTTACCATGCATATAGTTTTCTGTTTTCACACTGCCTTGTGTCTTTCCTTCAAAAAACAACAAAGCAAAGCAGTTCAATATATGTTGCCTTTTTTGCACTGGGAATATGATCTATATCAAAATATTCATAACTAATCAAAACTTGCAACTGACAATATGAATGCCATACAAAAATTTAGAAACTTAAAAATTAGAAATCTGTTATAGTGTTTATAAGTAATAATAATTTATTCCTACTTACAGAATACAGTAGTTAATCTCAGACCACTTTATAATATATTCTGTCCACCAAAAGGTTATGTGTCTAATTTATTGAAAAAAGATTTTCTAGGCAAATCAGAGGTAGGTTTTTATTCTTTTCTTAGATAGTACAATCATTAAAATATTGCTAGTTATTTATTAAAAAAATTATAATTCAAAACGTTTTTTCCCATTTGCCTTTGAACTCCAGTTGCAGTTCTACTTAGGCAAATCTTTCTTGTATCAAGTGATTGACATGATGCTTTCTATATGTATCTACTAGCCTCTAGTATATCATCATACTGATGTATCTGCTGTTTAAATTTGAAATCTTTTATTTTATACAAAGGTTGTATCATCAGTAGAGGATAATGATTTTGTGTTAAGGGTAAGTCACTTCTGTTCTTTAACCAAAGTTAATTGAAAATATCATTCAATGTCTTTGACTTATTATGCAAATATTCAATCAAACGAAAGATATCACATAGTTTGTCATATTTTATAGAATTCTGTTTTTACAGAGAGAACAGAAGTCCAGATCTAATCCATCAACACCAGTGGTGGTCAGAAAAAATCACCTTGATGTCCAAACACATAGAATGGCAGTCACTCCACCACCTTTAAGACCACCCCCAAGATTAAAATCTGATGCCATTCCAAATGACCATGTCAGGGAGCCAGACAGCAATGTTCATCCAAAACCATTCTCTCAGCTACAGATACCACAAAGAACTGTTCCAATACCATTGTCTAAAGTCCAAGCTATATCCAAAGAACGGAATAATTCTAAATCTGTGATAATAAATGATAACGGTTCTCAGGGCCAATCTTCCATTAAACAATTCTCACCCATAGAGATACCACAAAAACATAGTGTATCAAGTACACCAGTCCCAGTATCTACTGTGATCACCAAGAAAGTGGTACCTGTTCGTCCACCACCCTTCATAAAAGACTGTGATAGAAAACTTAAACCAGAACGACCACCTCCTCCCAGATTTAAATGAAAATTATTCAGGATACATCTATGTTATTATTTAGATAACTATCTATTGAGCTTTTATTTATATGGATTTTAGATGTGATTTAATAAACTACAAGAGCTAACCAAGTGATGAAGATTAGTGTTATTCTGTTGTCTCTTCCAGAATCTTATGTTTAGTCCACATCACTTCCAAAACGTTATTGGGGTAATCATAGTTGCATATACACAGTAAAGAAGTGGATGTGTTTAATTTGTGTTTATATTGTTAATAACATATTCTGGTTGTTATTTTTGTTTACTGGATAATATATCTTATCCTAAAAAATTAATTTTGGTTTTACCTTTGTCCCATACAATATTTTACTCTTATCTTATTTGAAGTTTGTTGTATTTTTATGTTATAATATGGTGCATATATTTTGTTAATTTATATTCAAAGTGTAATTATCCGTTTATGTTTTATTTGTTCTAAGGGAGGTAATACTTTTAATAAGAATAAATACATGTTTCATTGATTCAATGATATTGAGGTCAATAACTTAATTGATTCTTTTATTGGAGGTAGTGATACTAATATTTTGATGATCCAGTAAATCTTTTTTAACCCCATCCCCGTCCCTACTTCCGCCATCCACGACCACTTTCCACTCCCGATAGCCCCTCTGATTATATTACCTGCCACTCCACCCTCATGTTCTTTAAGCAACGATACGATTATCATGTAACGTTGCTTAAGGAACATGCCCCACCCTCAACAATCACGTCTAGTTGTGTCTGTCCATTGGCTTCCCCTCAGAACAGAAAAAATAAAAAATTCATTCTACTTTCTCTGTCAAAATCGCGTAAGATACATTTCCACCTTCCTATATAAGAACATTTTCAAAGGAGACCTCGAACCGCGACTAGTATGAACCAAAAAGGAAGCCGAGGTGCTCAGATAGCCTCCCCGTCAATGAAATTCGGCTACACCACTGTGTCTATCTAATACTTTGATTTACGCTATTCACGTGGGCAATTTTTTAATTATTCTCTTAAAGAGGATTTTCTACAAAACTTGATATGACTCAATATCAACAGGGTGAATATAATTCCGATTTACTCAAGTATGTCGATCAAACCTATATGTACGGTCTAGGTCACCTTACCTCATAAAGTTAGTTTGACATTGAAAGTCATCATTTTTGTATGAAATATGACCAAAATAGCTACACGAATAGGATACACGAATCAATATTGAAGTAATATACTATATTCCCAAAGTTTTTACAGTAGTCGACTTTCTACGCTTCAGAAACCCTTCGTCTAGCTCTACCCATCTTCATAGTGTCAAGCTATCACAAACTTCGTCTTAAACCATAACCGCAATAGCCACCTTTCTTGTATAGTGGAGTGAGGGGAAGCGAGGGGTGTTTGTAACAGCAAAATTTGATTATATTGTAATCTATCGAATGCATTGGGCGTTTAATCGGGACTATGATTGGCTGTATTCCCTAGTGTATAATATAATTAAATAGTTGCATTAACAAACTTCCACGATCCATGAATAGAGGCTATTGCAGTCAAGGTTTACGACCAAGATATTGTGAAGATGTGATACAAGAACGATGGCTATTGCAGTCAAACTTTTGACACACTTCGTAATAGCTTGACATTGTGAAGATGAGCTATGACTACAACGGATTTGACTTCTTCTCAAAAGCGAGCTATTATACATCTAATAAGAGGCCTCAAAAGAAAGCAATTACATGCCATTGTGTTTACAATCTTTCTGTCGAGGACTCTGATTGGCTATATTTGCTGGCACAATCAGAATTAGACTCATCCCTATACAATAACATTATATAGCACATTACAATAAATCTGATTAATAGAGTTTATTGGTCAGCATTTCTTCTACCACTATCGCTTGAACCCTTATTTCCAAGCGGTTAACTTCTGCCACATAATGATGAATTCACCTTCACTTATTTGACCACTGCCTGAAATGCACAAAACATTATTTTCATAATGACGGTCTAAAATCATACTTATGTTCATTTTCCTGGTAGAAAACAATCACAATTACTTAATTTCTTCGCCGGGAGTCACTTAGAATCAATAGAGTAATATGGTTGTACAAGAGTACAAGCTTTTAGTACATAATCTTATGGTAATGCAGGCGATACATTATATATCTACCCAATCAAAGACTCTTAACGTAATAACCATAAACGCCAGAGCCAGAGAGCTGTAAGGTCACCCATCTTCACAATGGTTAAGGCAATACAAACTTTGTCTTATACCTAGGCTACATTAAGACATTATGGATTATCATTTACAGACGTTCTGTCGATGGCTCTGATTGGCTGTATTGACTAACGTACTAGAGTAGTACTAACGTCAAATCACTGCATTTACAAACCTCTGTGAAACAAGAAAAGTGCCCATTGTAGTCAAGGTATAAGACGAAGTTCGTATTACCTTAACCATTGTTCATTCATATTCATAATAATTAAATATTTGCGTATTAAGTCTAGGTTCAAACGTGTGACATGTTTAATCCAAAATTCAATTTATCTAATTTTTTTTTAATGTATGCCGTATGAAACTTACTGTCAGAATCAAACCAGTTATAAACAAAAGGGAGATCTGGTGACTGTGTGATATAGCCATCTTTATTTACATCTAGATTATAAAATAGGTGTGTAGCATCTTTAATATTTCCTAGTTTCTCAGTAGTCCAGTGACCCGTAAACTCTACACCACTGATCTTATGGTTGCCTGATGAAAAATATTATAAAACACATTACTTTATTCAAAACACATTTGTGGTTCAAAAGTCTCTCCTCATTTGCATCGCTTGCTACTGGAGCTACCAGTGACGAATGTAAATCCGGATTTAACGGATCGTTCCAGCTTATATACGTGAGGAATTACAATCTGCTTGTCAGATACAGTATGGGCCACGTCAAACATGTTAATACTATACATAATATAGACAATCATCGATTTGGCAAGAAGTATGATGACAATTGCTTTATTTTTAAAGAGCTATGTTATTCCCAGTAAATTGAAATTTTACTCAAAGAATAAAAATAATAGAAATTACCGTCCAGGTCAAATGTTCTGAATATCTGTTCAAAATCACTTCTACTTAGAATCAAATCATGATCTCTATCGCCCCTCAGAAACAGTTTCCTAGCCATAGCATTATCATAGATATGACCTGTTGGAACCGATAAACTAAATCAAAAATAAATAAAAAAATAAAAAAATACCATCAAAATTCACGGAATTATGTCAAGGCAAAACGAGAGTTCCAAAATTTAGTCTGTGGTGAATGTTTTTGAAGGTAGAATGACATAGAATTTCAGATTGTGTAAATCATTTAACATCGTTTCTCCAATATATTATTTTCATTTAATTTATTAATAAAATGGTTTAAAGCGCGATGATGGCAGGTCAATGTGAACAGCTGTCAGATTATGTCTAAGAAAATGGGAACTCAGATCGACCTTGTGACTGACAGAATCTGAGAGCTACTCGATTTTCTACGAGTAACTCGTATTTGTCAGGGTGTTGTGGTGTATGAATACATAAAAGCTTACCCAAGGCCTATCAAGGAGAAAACTGCCAGTAAAGTCGACATCCTGCATATAAAAAACAGTAGACATGTTGAGCTCTATTGAGATTTCAATTCAATTCCATTCATAAATAAAGTTAGGGAATCTACAGCAAGTGATATCTTAATGTGCCAAAACCATTTCAGAATTAACAATCAGAGGAGTTAAAGCCAAATGGTTCAACTCCATTTTCATTTGTAAGCCTCTGTTTCTATTAATGAATGTGAGCGCTTATCGCAACTTAAACATACTTCATAAATATGCATCTATACAGTTATTATTTGATTATAATGTAACGTCAAATTTTTAATTTATATGGTATTATATTAAAGTATTCTGATCTATTTGCATAATATAAATGCGAATGTGTAGATTGTATCATATCATATCATGTAGTATCTCACAACCTATGTTCGGTAATAAAAACCACTTCCACCCCTTAATTTTTTGAAGGATAAAATATTTAGAGAAAATACCAGGGTATATACATTACAAGATTAATGTTATGTAAACCTACCTTAATCAATCGATCAGAATATAGTGTTTGAAATATCTACAGGCTTGAGAAATAAACATTTGTGACATGGTGATTATCTCTTGACATACCGATTAGATTAAAGAAGCCCTGTACGACAGAATTTTGACCAAGCGCAAAAAGTAGCAGTCCCAGATTATTATTTCTCTATCGCGAAAACTACCACAGTCAACGGTAGACCTAACTGTGATTCAGAACTAAACAGTACAGGAAACCTCATTTAATCACTCTAAAATATGGAGACGATTTTTTATGTTTGACTCTTGATTCAAAATGTAGGTACATACATAGTTCTCTTTATTATATAATATTTGAATGACGATTTCATCCAGAATATGGATTATAATCACGCTATTTTTTTTTGTAAATGACCTTTACTGGATATACAGCGAAATTCATTTACTTTTAGCGCTTACCATTGTAAACTTTGTCGAGAGCGCGGACCTATGAGAGGCCCTCACATTTCTTTCTGTGTGACTAGAGAAGAATTTGGCGTTGCAGAAATGGGCAAAAATGGGGGGAACATCGCGGACAGAAGGTAAATCCGAAACATCCGCCTCTTTCTCAGTCTCTGATGGATATTTTGACAGTTTTCGGCTGGAGTAGAGTCAGAAATATATCTAAGGTTTGCAGATCCTGGAGTCGAGTCAGAAATATATCTAGGGTTTGCAGATTCGAGGTATCTAAATAGGTTTAAATCCCCTGCACCTGATTCTCTTACAACTTGTCTGTTTGTTCGGATGGGACAATAAACCGAGGCTTCGTGTGCTACACAGTATCTAAACGCCCTCTCTATAGTTGAAAATTCCAAAAATGTGTAGGATTCTGCCTCCAGTCTAAAATAATTTCGTTCATTGCACACTATATGACATTGACCTCGTTGGCCCATACCTGAGCAGAAAAGGGGAACGTACACCTCAATCGCATTTCAACACCACAGGTTTAGTTATCAAGTAATGAAGCTATAGTATTTTATTATAAATGACTGCCCAGTGAGGTATAAAACTGTGCTAAATAAAATTACATCAACTGTTTACTAGAGAATCAGCCTCATCCATATATCTAAACGATTCTTCAAGTTTACTGACGTTTTCTATACGAATTGCAATAGATTCATCTCTAAGTTTGTCCTCTTCGTCGCCTGTTATTTTAAAATCCCTCGTTTGATCAAGAATCTGTTCAACAATTTCAAGATTTTCGTCAGTTTTCTTCATCAATTTAGTTAAAATACCTGCTATTCCAGCAACATAGAAACATATAGCTGAAAATAATAGATTTTCTTATATAGGGGGCTATTTATCGATTTTCTAGAAATATTTGTGAAACATCTATATAAAAGTTTACAAGAAGAGTTAAAACTGAATGCAAGGGTGAAAACTTTTGAGACGTGGTCTGTAAACCTACAGTTTATACTACAGTTTTGAAACGATATGGGAAATAAGAGGCTATAGCAGTACTGGTCTGAGATTGAAAATAAACGACAAAAACTTACATGCAAACACAAAGGCAAAGTATGTATCGTTGCACATTTTAACAATGGTCTCTGTTTTATATAAAATAAAATATAGCATGAAATACAAATATAAATATACATGTAATTTAATTTAACTTATGTCATTGATTTTTATAGTTATATAAAACACACATATTTGATAAAGCCTATTCACAGTTAAAATATTTATAGAAATTATGTTTTTTTATGATCTCTATTAATACATAATATAATACAATATAGTTCCTGTTATAATTTATAGTTATATAAAACACACATATTTGATAAAGCCTATACACAGTTAAAATATTTATAGAAATTATGTTTTTTTATGATCTCTATTAATACATAATATAATACAATATAGTTCCTGTTATAATTTATAGTTATATAAAACACACATATTTGATAAAGCCTATACACAGTTAAAATATTTATAGAAATTATGTTTTTATGATCTCTATTAATACATAATATAATACAATATAGTTCCTGTTATAATTTATAGTTATATAAAACACACATATCTGATAAAGCCTATTCACAGTTGGAATATTTATATAAATTGTTCTGAATATATCTGCAGTTGTAAATATTTCTTGTATGATCAGATTATGTCGGACTATTGCTTAGCATGGAGAATTTAATCGTGTTCTGAAGCGGAAATCATTGCTTAGCCAATCAGAAATAGCACGTGCATTACGTCATTTATTAGTCGATCAGCCATCTTAACATATTGTCATTTTCATTCATAGTCATCATCCATCGTTCATATTTAAGTCGTAGTGACCTAACATCACTTTAGGGCAGGAAGAACACCATTTCCAGGTATTATATTGATGAATTAAGCATGTGTACGCATCTATAATGTATCGGTTTATACATAATATCATTTTCAGTAAGAATGAATTAGAAATTGGCCTCCCGGTCCCGGTCAAGTGCAATAGTCCTGTCCAATATTTTAAGTCTCATATTTATGTCCATGTCCATGTCATATTATTGCTCATTTATTAAGGTCTATATTGTGTCAATTTACTATATTTTTAGTCATTATGCTCATATTTTATGTCATATTAGTAGTTTAGACTGTCTCGCTTTAGTATCGTCTGCTATTTTGAGACTGTAAGTCATACAAGCTACTGTGCTATTTTAGTGTCATATTAGTCTGTCAGTGTCTTATTATTTGTCATATATGTCATTTCCGAATATAGAAGTCTGTATACTGTTCACAAAGAAACTATGTTCGCCAGCAACTAGGCCTAGTCAATAAAATAAAGTCATAAAGTCATCATTAGTCGTCAAGTCATTTTTCCTTCATGAACTGTATTTGAACAGATATGTCGATAATCTGTTTCATATTACGGAATACCAGTCTGCCACATAATCCTGCCACACAATTGATATCGCTAGGGATCAACAACATAAATTATGTTTTCTATGGTCTCTATTAAATAGATAATATAAAGCATTATAATTTAGTTTAACTTATGTCATTGATTTTTATAGTTAAATAAAGCACATATTATCTGACACAAAGTTGAAATATTTATAGAAATTATGTTTTTTATGGTCTCTGTTAATAGATAATATAAAGCAATATAGTTCCTGTTATAATTTATAGTTATATAAAACACACATATTTAATAAAGCCTATTCACAGTTGACA
Source organism: Lottia gigantea (assembly GCF_000327385.1). Classification (NCBI taxonomy): domain Eukaryota; kingdom Metazoa; phylum Mollusca; class Gastropoda; family Lottiidae; genus Lottia; species Lottia gigantea. The sequence continues at coordinate 266,810 of NW_008710179.1, forward strand.
TATTTATAGAAATTATGTTTTTAATGATCTCTGTTAATACATAATATAAAGCAATATAGATCATATAGAACTTATGTCATAGAGATTGTTATATTTATATAAAGCACACATATCTGACAGAAAGCCTATACACGGTTGAAATATCAAAAAAAAATATGCTTTTTATGGTCTCAATTCAACTTTATTATCGATTGTTACATTTATAAAAAAGACACATATCTGACAGAAAGAATATCACAGTTGAAATATTTATATAAATTATGCTTAGTTTATTATTTTGTTTTGTTCAATAATTTCAACAAACTGTAAATATTAAACCTTACCTGCGATGGGTGGTCCAACAAGATAGCCAATTCCTCCTATCATCATTACTAGACCATAACAAGTAGAAAGTTGATCAAGTCCAACACATTCAACCACTAGATTATAATGTAGTACCCAACAACCACCAACGTACATTCCAAACATTGCAGTATAAGTCATTTTACTAGCTAAAGAGGTCATTACTTTCAGACATAACGTAACCGTCGCCGTTATTCCAAACAAGGTGGAATAAACCACAGATACGTCGAAAGATGATGAAAGAAAACCCACCATTACTCTGGATATTATACCAGTTACCCCGCATACAGATAACACCAAGGCAGCTTCTTGTTTGGACGATCCATGATGTATAAAGTACTCTGGTAGTAAGAGATACACTGTCGATAAAGCCATTGAAAAACAAAAAGTGCTGATCATCAAGCCCCATACAGAAAATGACCGAAACAATGCCAGGCCACTTCCAGCTGTCTGATGAACTGATTTCTTTTTTATGAGATAATCTTTATTACCGTCGTGAGATTTGCGACATAAACGTCGACTCGTGTGTTTTTCATATTTTGTTGGAGTCATCAAAGAACCAAGCATTGTTGCCTGAAATCCGATTCCACCCAATATAAGAAATGCACCATTTATGCCATAAGTATCAAAAAGAAATTGGGTTAATGGTGGAAAAACGAACATACAGAGTCCACAACCACTTAATGCTATGCCGGAAACCATGCCTATTTTTTCTTTGAAGTAATATCCCAGCGATACCAAACACCCGGTATGACATAAACCTTGGCCACATCCTGTAAGATAAAATGGTTGTTGCAACTATGTATCGGGTGGCTCAGAAAAAACAATAACATTTTATTGCAGGATTTCTCATAAAGCATCAAAGCTAACACCAGCATATTTGTACATGTTCTGCAAATATATACGGAAAAAGTATTTTCATGGTCCTAGCTTTGTTAGTTTATGAATAATCCTGAAGTGAAAAATATTATCTTAAAGATGGGTTCCATTATTTTCATTTTTGAAAAATGAAAATGCTAATATTTATATGAATAGAAATTCGAGGTGTTCTAATGACTTGGAAAAATACCAGTTTGTCTCACATGTCCATAATTAATTAATAAATTAGCTAAATTAGAAGAGAATTACTAGCAGAATTCTAATGAGTGACCGATCAAGAAAGGTCAAAAAGTCCTTTTTTGTATATCCAGACTGTAATTAAATGTACATTTATGATTGGTTAAAATTCTTAATTATATGCAATAAGAACATAATGATATGATTAAGAATACATGACAATTCATTAGAAACACCAATTTATCGAATAGTTAGCTTAATTTGACACTAGAAAACAAGGAAACCCATCTATAAGTGAATAATAGGTTGTGTTGTGCGACCTAGTTCATAAATTGATAACATTGTTGAAAGTCTCATCTGCACTGAACCAACCTCACCAGAGGCATCTGTCACCACAGTAACCCGCCAATATGGACACATACTTAGTGGCTAATAACTGAATGGTATGAAACGGTAATATGGATATCGAGAAATATTGAAGCCTTAGGTTAACAATTCATATCAGTATGGGATATCGGCATCCCTATAACACGTTCCTATTGAGTCAGATCTGTCGAGCTATGTAGCCCAGTGTCTAAACTAGTGTCCAAAAGAAACGATACCAACTTATTTTCAAAATTGTTTTTTACTAAGTGAATTGTCTAATATGAAAACATGTAAATTCGTATTGCATATCCCAAACACAGCATAGTCGATAAAAATACCGGGAACACGTGATCACTTTCGGGAAAAAACGTAAATTTCATGAAAGTGACATTTCCCTCTCTAGCATGTTCTGCACGTGCATAAAAACTGTATAAAACGGCTGATCAGACACGTTGATATCACAGCAACAAAAAGAACACAAGATATGCCACGTTTCACAGCCATCGAGAGAGAGAGAGCCGTTGGAATGGTCCAACAAGGAGCGACACACGTCGACGTCGCCAGAAGGTTGGGCTGCGCACGCATCACTATCATCAGGTTGATGCAGCGGTTACGTCAGACAGGTCAGACGTCAGACAGGCCCAGGAGTGGAAGACCACGAGTAACCACGCCCCGTGAAGATCGTTACATTCGGGTATTACACCTGAGGAACCGCACCGTAACAGCGACGTCCACGGCGGCTACAGCACTGGGACACAGGATCAGTCGACAGACCGTCTACAGGAGACTACGGCAGTTTGGTATCCGGCCACGTCATCCCTACCGCGGACCGCTCCTGAGGCCTTGACACCGGAACAACAGGCTGATCTGGTCCAGGCGAGTTTGACGTTGGCAACGGCTGGACTGGGCACGTGTTATGTTCTCTGATGAGAGCAGATTCCTCATCTTCAAAAACGATGGACGACAGCTTGTATACCGACGATTTGGTGAACGTTTGGCGCCTAACTGTATCCAACAGGTCCGGCCGTTTGGAGGTGGAGGGTTAATGGTTTGGGGTGGCATATGTGGTGACGTCAAAACGAGGCTTGTAATTCGTGGAAACCTGAATGCACAGCGTTATATTGATGACACCCTACGGCCTGTTGTGGTGCCCTTTATTCAGCAACAGCCTCGTGGACTCCTTTTCCAACAACATGACAATGCAAGGCCACACACAGCAAGATTGACACAGAACTTCCTTGCCAACGTCAACGTACAGGTTTTGCCATGGCCCGCATGTTCACCGGACATGAATCCCATCGAGCACTTATGGGACCACCTCGATCGGCAAATCCGACGTCGCCGTGTGCCTCCAGTCAATGTCCAGGACTTGGAACGATGTCTCCTCGAGGAATGGCAACGCATCACTCTCAACGTCATCATACGTTTGACGGCATCAGTCCGTAGGCGTGTTCTGGCATGTATTGATGCTCACGGTGGACATACCCGCTACTGACTTGACTTTGTGACGTGTGGTGTGACATTTCCCGTTGTTTCTGTGATCAGTGCTCTAACGAAATGTTCTGTTTTCGACCCCACCCATCTTTAAAGGCTTGTCATATTGGTTGTACAGATTTTATTGAAATGAAATTTGTGTACAGATGTTGTGAAAGGATTTCTCAAAAGCATAACACCAATCCTAAACTTCTGCATTGTTTATTTTTTCTTTTATGTCGTTGCAAACAGGTGGTATCGTTTCTTTTGGACACTAGTTTATTTTTATTTTGATAATCGACTTGAGGAACCAAGACTGTCTAAGGCTATGAAAAGAAGTCACAGAATGACCTCGTGTCAGTTACGTCCACTTCCACCTGTGATAGTACACTTACCTCCTATTAAGCCATATGTTAAAAAGAGAAGTTTAAAATCTTGTACAAAATAACTCATTGTGAAACCAACTACAGTAAATATTCCACTGGCCATAACACATACCCGGACATTGAATGTATTGATAATGACACTAGCCAATATACCTGTAGAAACAAACAAAAATTGTCATATGGGGCCTTTGTGAAATACTAGTTCCTGTAGCTAGACTATCGACTCCTACAACAGGAAGAACAAATAGTCAGAAAACATTTAACGGTTGCCGGCATCTTTGCGATTTAGTATGGCAAGAGACCCGTTTCAATATGAAGAAAGTAACCGCTTTGAACTTTCGACTAATATTTCAAATGACGAGCTATTTTGCCCCCACCCACATACAAATGCGGCCGCCCCCTTGGTACATAGGGCTGGTTACGGTCCTGGAACATCATGTCAGAATATGAAAGATATCATAGATAGGTCTTTTGTTTGATGTTTCTTTTGGAATAAGGTGTATTTTTTAAGCCAGGGTGACGAAGTTGTGTATGCAGAACAGATTTCTATAGTTTTCTAAAGCAGAAACCACGTTTATACAACATTCTGCACTATGAACCTTTCTGGCAGCCAAAAATGTGGCCATGCGGGCACACGGTGACAAAAAACACTGGTCCAGGCATCAAGCTGCGTACGTCACATCTGCCTTGCATTTTGTTATTGAATGGAGAAAATGTATATATTTGCTCTAAATATTAAATTTACATTACCAGTAAAGGCGAACATGCAAGAAAACAGTGATCCTAGCCAAGCTATATTTGTTACATCTTCCTCTGGATATTTTTGCAGTAAAGCTACATGTATCACACCAGATGAATAATTTAATGAACTATTTAGAAACAGTCCCATGAACGCGGCAAACAATATTAGCCAGGCATACGGCTGAATATCAGCTCCCATCACTGTGTGTTATCGTTTGCTAACGATTTATGGAGTAAACTTCACCTATAGGATGAAACCTCGATGACACTTTGTTGTAAGGGGCTTTCACCGAGCTAGGTGTATTCAATCCCACATCTAAATCTACGTTTGTTGGGGTTTGCTACTCTTACTGTATCACTAGTAAGCAGTTTGTTACATTCTGACGATACATCTGATTTAAAAACAAAGCGGTGTGTCTCCCAAATCCAAAGAATATTCACCATACATAATATATATTCGGAAAAATATCACTTTCATCAAAAAAAAATCTTCTGCGATCACACCCACGAAAAATTACAAAAGCCGTATCCAGCCAGTTTTCTTTCATTCGAAGGAAGTCTCACATCAATACCTATAGGAGAAATCAACTTAGCCGTGATATGCTAAACATCAAACACATGCATGACTTGAGGAGGACAATTGGTTGGACAAACCATCATGTGAAATGCAAACCATGCGACATGGCCGATCTCTCCTAATGTGACAATTAGTATGCACTCAACTGCCACCGTGAAAATGGCTTGTATTTCATGAATATAATTATATTAATATTATGTTATTGTTAAACCGCATTAGGGTGTATCAATTTATTCTGAAATAATATATATAAGCTACTATTAAAGGGACACTTTCTCATATTATTTACTTGACTACCGTTAAGCGTTTTAGACTGAAATGCTTGTCGTAACTAAAGTTTAATTTACATCTTTTTTATCATTCTTCTGAATAAAAAAAATTGACCAATCTAATCGCGTCGCAGCTGCTTTATTTTTATTAATTGAGTTCGAACTCGACGTCAGATATTCGGTCTGAAAAGCTAGTCAGCTAGTAACAAGTAATTAGACGAATGTATCTCTTCAATAATAAATCTTTCTTGATTATCATAATAAAGTAGAATTCATTGTAGCCTATAACAATAAGTCAGGTGAGTCAGAGTTAGAGTTATAGCTTGTCACTTGTATGAAACGGATTAGGGAAAATACAGTGTTTTGACAAAAAGCTCACCGAAATGATAATTTCTATCTTCCCACAGGCCTTACGTGTCCTATATTCATGCTTAAAAAATGAAGCCATGGCAGTGAAACAAATACCGACATGCCCCAAATATCAACAAATTTGAGCGATTATTCAGGTTCAAGATTATTTGTCTTTAAACTCAGTATTTTTTTTAAATACGACCTGTTCAGTCATAAACATAAAATGTTTATAATTTATAGCCTGCCTTTTACAAATGTTTTACGACAAAACGTTGCAATCCAATAATGGATTATGCAGCTCTGAAACTTCGTTACCTGCTCACCGTATAATTGAAGCAGCTGACTGGCGCTCCTGGAGCACGGTTGACCTGGCGAGCCTCCTTTCTGTTGATCACTCACTCTCACAACCAAACTACCCCCAACCCCCGCTTCAGTATAAGTGTATTTTAAACACCGAGCAGCATTTTTTATAGGGAGACTCCCCCCCCCCCTTTTTTTTGGCCCTTGGCCTGGATAATCGCTTATTGAAGGGACAGATTTGAGTCTTGAATCATATGTTAATAGTCTTCAGAAGTACAAGAACTGTACGAAAAAACTTGGAATTTCTCTTACATGTCTTTTGTATATATGGCACTTTATCAAGCAAAGACGACTCGTGTTTTTAAATCAACTTCTTTAACTAACACACATGGATTTGAAGGTGCATATTTTGACGGTAAACTGTGAACAGTATTACAAATTGGCTTAGCTGAAAAAATTTAGAGATTATATAATAAATACATAATAATAAATACAATATTTATAGAGCGCATTATATTATAACAACAATTACTATAAGCGCTTCACGTAAAACATAAAATACAAAGCACCGACGAATAAGATTACTTTGTTTAATAGATTTATTAGGTGAAGATCATAATGTATGATGTATTAAATTCATTGAAATGGCTATATAGTGATCGATTGCATTACCCACTTCCTCCTTTAAATCCTTACTATTTCCTCTTAGATTTTCCTTGCAATCTTTTTCATGTCGGAGAATATAGAATAGACTTAAAAAATTTTGTGTTAGATGGTGATGAGAACATAGTCTCATGAAAGCACTGGCCTAGGTCACAAAGAAAAGATTTATGATAAAACAAGGTGCAAGTTAAAGGTAAAGATAATGAGATATGTTAAGTAAGGATGTCTCTGTAATACTATATGTGGTAGTATCATTTCTTCAGCTGAAATAGTTCAAAATATAACGTCAACATTCTTCTAATATATCACTAATCATCTCAAGATAAAACCTGTATTGTAAAACAAAATATGTTCATGTATCTGTAAGAAAATAAGAAGTATTAATATGAATAGTCATCGTAGGAAATTCAAAAGAAAAAAGTCAGAAATTTAAAGGCTATTGAGGGTTAAGTCTACCATGCTAAACAACAAAGCGCCCCATTATTCCCTACGAAAGTAAAAATTACCCCGTTGGGCCGTAATTACCCTTAGGATGAAAAACCACAGAGCTTGTACTCTTTTTCTTGTGTTGTATTGAACGAATTGTATAAAATCAATAAGTAACTGCAAATCACAATAGAAGTTTATAAAATTTAATCTGATTTGACGGTTGTTTCCCTTTTATTACGTTTTCTCACTAAACAGGGTGTCTATATGCTAGTTTTTATCTTAGTAAAGTTGCTTTCTAACTAATCAGGATGTCTGGGCCCTGTGACAGTTTTTATCTTAGTTACGTCGCTTTCTCACTAAACGGATGTCAAGGCTCTATGCTAGTTATTGACTCGCTTCCTACTGAACATTCTATGTTAGTTACAGTCTTGCTTAATGCGCCCCTTTAATATTGGTAAAAGCGCTCTTTGCTCAATCAGACGTCTGGGCTCTATACCTTGGTGAATGTACCATTTTCTCAACCAGATGTTTGGGTTCTGTATCTCGGTGAATGCGCTCTTTGCTCAACCAGATGTGTGTGCTCTATATTATTATCTTGGTGAATGTGCTCTTTGCTTAACCTGGGTTTTTTATATGTTGGTGACTGAACAGAAGATAGCTTGCGGGGCAAGGTAACATAAGCCCACTGGCAGCTGTTAGAAATGATAATGAAAGTCTTTAGTGACTAAAGTACGAATTTTCTCATATTGAAGAAATTTTATTAGTTTGAATTCAATTACATATATATATGCCAGTTATTTATGCTGAGTAATTATACAAAATTTCTTAAAATCACTATCAAATACCCAAATACAACAAACAATTAAATCACACAGCTCTAATCAAGGGCAAAAAACAACTATTGATGCGTGTTTACAAAGTCAAGGGCAATAACTCAAAAAATGTTCATCAAAAATATGTCAAATTCAAACTTGACCGAGATCTTATCAATCTAAAGCAGAAACACCAAGTTTTATCAAAATCAGATGAAAACTGTAGTCTCTATAGTGCTCACAAGAAATGTTGACAGGGGCGACGACAATATACGACCACATATTCATGTGGGCGTATAAAAAGTCAAAGGAGGCAAATTATGAAAGTTTATTGTGTATGTAACTACTTCAGTTTGTAGCCATTATCATCTAAATCAATAGACTCTTGTCTGAAAACAGATAAACTACATCCAAAAAAGACATATACATGTATTATGTAGTATTCATTAGTTTTAATACAAAAATGAACCCAAACTCAAAAATGCAAATTTTAGCAAAATATGTATGTAAATAATGTAAAGAAACATGATCAACTGAAAAACTTTCAAATCATGAATCCAGATTTAAATGATTGAACCAAAATCTACAACCATACAGTAGTATCTGTGATAGCTTAAAGATCTAATGTGCAACTAATGTTGATTTCATATAACAAATGTTGAACAAGGACTAACAAGATGAATTTCGGCAAATAGTGGTGTCCATACTTCATATAAGAAAGAAATAAATTAGAAATATTTAAAAAGAAATTGGATCTGTTTTAATATTTCTAAACAGCTCTACAATTGATGTATTGAGCACTATTTTAACAGTGAAAATATTTTGTTATTGCTGGAAATAAATTAAATACTTGCTGATATAACCTTTTTTACATTAGACAAATTATAAATCTAAATTTCTTATTTAATCATTATTTTTGTGTGTTGTGTTACAGATTATATTAAGTAAACAATCAGAACCATCAAACACCAGAAATAGTTCAAAATAACATTGTATATCAAATATGGCAGTGAAATAAATATAAAAAGGTATACTACCTCTTAGGATGACCAAAAATATTTTTAAACTTAGCCAAAATGAGTCTTTGTTTATCAGTGGAATTACCTGGTGTCATAACTATACAACAGAATCCTTCTTTAATTAAATTTAAGTAATAACCAATTTAATTTAGAAACATGCTTAAAAGCATCTTTCGAGCAACTGATAAATAGATACTCTTAAGTATTGACACTCTAAAGTATTGACCAAGTTTGAAACTTTAAATTTTATGTCCATTCTAAGAGTATTCCTTTACAGAAAAATTTTGAAAGATAATAATAAATAACATGCAAAAATGAAATATATGTAAAAATTACATTCAAATAATAATTTACAACAAATAAAATAAAAAATGAAAATAACTCAAAATATAATTCATCACAACAATACAATAGTATGACATTTAAAGTGATATATTTCTTAAATAATTATTATACAAATTGTGTGTATCCACTAGAGAGGGATGAGGCAAAAAATAGCTAGCTTCCAAAACCTACACCCTGAACATTCATGCATGATCAAAGCTTTTCATTGTTAGACATTGTTGTTGAAAATGCTTTAGACAGTTACATAGCCAGCATGTCTTTGGATACATTTTACTGTTGGTCCATAGAATTGAAATAAAGAGTTGTCAATTAAGGCCAAAATGCTCTATTACAATCAAATTTCATATCTTTTTTTGGTAATAACTGAAAATTGTTGCAAAAATCTTGATTCTGTACAAGCCATTTCTTGTCATTTCTTGCAATGCAGTTGAGGCTAATTCTACCTTTACTGGGGTTGTAAAGAGGTTTTCTAAATTGTTTTAGGTGTATCAGTGTCATTGATAGCAACAATTTGCACCAATTTTCAAACCCATATCTGTGGTTCCTGCAATTCAAATTAAACTAATAGCGTCACTAATTGTGAAGGGCCTTGATTGATAAAGCATATTTTGCGACTAGTGACATGATCAAACATCTAGTTTAAATTTAGAATTTAAGAAACCACAGACGTCTAATACAAAATTGGAATGGTGCAAATTGATGCTATCATTGTCCCCTATACACATATAAGACCTAGAGAACTTCTTTACAATCTTTTAATGTGACCAGGCCAAGTTTGTCTTCAATTTGCTCCTGACAAATCCTGCAAATACCTGCAGAAAATACCACAGATCAAAAGCTTTTTTCAAAATTTGGAGGCAGGACCTGCTTTAGACATTAATTCCATGGCCTTAATAGTCATTACCTACATGACATGGTTGTGCCTAATTTTGGCCTAGAATGACTAAAACGAATCATCAAATGATATGCATTGTTCGATCATTTTTTTGTCTGATCAAATGATACAATCTTTTTATATAAAAAAACACAATACATTACATCATATATTAACAGTTTCAACAGTATAAAACAAAATTGACTTCATTCAATAACCATCATTTGTGAAAGTAATATCATATTCCTTATATTTACGTTCTAGAAGTTTAGCCGTAATGGCATGGTCTGCTCTACCAAAACCCTGAAAATATATAAATATATTTCTATTTCGTTCAAATCTGTATATATTACAAGAACAAAATCCATACACATCAAAACAAAAGAGTAAAAATATAGCAACAATTGGGCACCCTCACCCTCTAGAAAACATCACAGAATTAGAGGAGGCACCGGTTGAACAATGAGCTTTGGAGCATGAAAATATTGTAACTGTTTCCCTCATTGCACACTGCATTGCATTGCCATTCATCTCAATTAGAATCAGAAAAGTTGGAATGAAAGAATGTTTCATTTCATTTTTAAAGTTTTATGAAATCTTTTTGATTAACACTTGTTTATAAAAATAATTGGGATTCTTACCTGTGAATAACCATAGATCTGTAAAGTTTTCTTGGAAGCATCAACCTGTATTCTACCACCACCAACACATTCACAATCTAAACCTTTACTTTCTATATTAGGTGAGATTTCATCAAATATATCAGCTGTAAATACAAGATATAAACCTTTAGTTACTATATTAAATACAAGATATAAACCTTTAGTTACTATATCAAATACAAGATATAAACCTTTAGTTACTATATTAAATATATTAAATACAAAATATAAACCTTTAGTTACTATATTAAACACAAGATATAAACCTTTAGTTACTATACTAAATACAAGATATAAACCTTTAGTTACTATACTAAATACAAGATATAAACCTTTAGTTACTATATCAAATACAAGATATAAACCTTTAGTTACTATATTAAATACAAGATATAAACCTTTAGTTACTATATTAAATACAAGATATAAACCTTTAGTTACTATATTAAATACAAGATATAAACCTTTAGTTACTATATCATATACAAGATATAAACCTTTAGTTACTATATCAAATACAAGATATAAACCTTTAGTTACTATATTAAATACAAGATATAAACCTTTAGTTACTATATTAAATACAAGATATAAACCTTTAGTTTCTATATCAAATACAAGATATAAACCTTTATTTACTATATCAAATACAAGATATAAACCTTTAGTTACTATACTAAATACAAGATATAAACCTTTAGTTACTATATCAAATACAAGATATAAACCTTTAGTTACGATATTAAATACAAGATATAAACCTTTAGTTACTATACTAAATACAAGATATAAACCTTTAGTTACTATATTAAATACAAGATATAAACCTTTAGTTACTATACTAAATACAAGATATAAACCTTTAGTTACTATATTAGATAGAAGATATAAACTTTTACTTTCTATATCAAATACAGGATATAATCCTATAGTTTCTATATTAAATACAAGATATAAACCTTTAGTTTCTATATCAAATACAAGATATAAACCTTTAGTTTCTATATCAAATACAAGATATAAACCTTTAGTTTCTTATTAAATACAAGATATAAACCTTTAGTAACTATATTAAATACAAGATATAAACCTTTAGTAACTATATTAAATACAAGATATAAACTTTTACTTTCTATATCAAATACAAGATATAAACCTTTAGTTTCTATATCAAATACAAGATATAAACCTTTAGTTTCTATATCAAATACAAGATATAAACCTTTAGTTACTATATTAAATACAAGATATAATCCTTTAGTTTCTTATTAAATACAGGACATAATCCTTTAGCTTCTATATTAAATACAAGATATAAACCTTTAGTTACTATATTAAATACAAGATATAAACCTTTAGTTTCTATATTAAATACAAGATATAAACCTTTAGTACCGTAACTATATTAAATACCTATCACCTTAACAAATCAATATATAAGTAGGTTTATCACCTGGACAACTCAACAAATAAGAGGGTCTATCACCTGAACAAATCAACATGTTATGTTTATCACCTGGACAAATCAACATGTTATTAGATTTATCACCAAAACAATTCAACCTTTAAGAAATGCAGCTTCAAATTTAATCAAATATTCAAGGAATTCTTCCCTTTATAGTGTGATTTAAAGGATTGAAACCTAAGGTGAATCAAAAGATCATGAAATCTGTTCATATTGTTGAAATATGGAAATTTTTCCAGTAAGATGATAGTAGGTAATGTTGATAGAAAGAAAAATTTGGCAACATTGTAGAATATAAATCATCTATAATACATGTATCATACAGATAAAATGTCTATAATGACATGATTTATAGCTGGTAAGAGTTTTCTATCAGAACATCTTCTTAAGTCTCATTGCAACAAGGGTGCTGGTACTTGAGATATGTAGTTACACCTTTGTACAGAATTTAAAGGGGCATTCCACATTTTTGTCTATACTATACACAAACATCTAGATAAATGTGTTTCTTAATGTATTTGAAGGTTTTAACGAAAAAAAAATCCAGTTTACATTAACTTTACGTAAGTTCGATATGCTTTTTGGAAGCTGTTAGGAAAATTCAGTATGGATTTAAGTTAAATAAATGCCAAATTGTAGAGAAATATGTCCACTACGTATTCTAAAGGTTTCAACTAATCATATGGAGCTATTACACCAAAACTAGGTAAACTACGGTGGCTCACATACGACATTTTCCCCTTTTTATTTAGAATTAAAAACTTTAATTTTCACCTAGTATAATTCGTGTAATTTTTAATTAAAAACTTAAATTCTTATTTGGTGATAATTCTTGTAATTTTTAATTAAAAACTTTAATTTTCACCTAGGTGATAATTATTTTCACCCAGGTGAAAATTAGGTGATAATTCCTGTAATTTTTAATTAAAAACTTCAAGTTGATAACTGAAGAATTTTGAATTAAAAACTTTTTTTACAAGATTCGTCTAGGTGAAAATTAAAGTTTTTAATTAAAAATTACACGAATTATCACCTAATTTTCACCTAGGTGAAAATTAATGTTTTTAATTCAAAATTAAAAGTGAAATATGTCGTATGTGAGCCACCATATCAAACTGCTTAATTAACAATTAATACACTACGTTTTTAATTAACCCTTTTAAAACAAATTCAGTTTGACCAAGTTGATACATAGATATAAATAGCATACTTTAGAAATATTTTCATCTATAATTTACGACGTTTTTGATTATGAAAATTTTTGCATACTGCCCTTTCAGCATCATAGAACAAGTGGTTGCCTAGCAAGATACGCCCACTTTCCTCATATATTTTCAGTATATCAAGGGCAGTCACCTATCTGTGGCAAATCACACCAAAAATTTAATTTATGCAAGATATTGTTGATTTGAACAAAGACACATTATTTAATAAAATTCTGACATAAACTGTCACCTCTATCGCAAACAAATTTTGATGAGTTTTTACTAAGTCATGGGCAATAACTCAAATTCTGTTGATCGAAAAATTGTCAAATTCAATCTTGACTAAATGATCATACCAAATTTCATTTAAATCGGATGAAAACTGTACTCCCTATTGTGTTCACAAACAAATTTTCACACGTATTTCATAAATCAAGGGCAATAACTCAAAAACCAAAAATATCGAACTTGTCCAAGATCTCATCAATATAAATGATCAAATCAAATTTCATTTGCATCAGATAAAAACTGTAGTCTCTATTGTGTTCACAAGCCAATTGTGGACAAACGGACTTACGGACAGACGGACATGGGTGACGACAATATATGACCACATTATATTGTGAGTGTATAAAAATATTCCAGATCAGTTCTTAAATGACTGCCTGTTCATCTATTCAGCCTACAATTTCTATAAAAAATGAGTTCTTGTTTTAAAGGGAAAGATTAACCACTGGATTTGGGTCTTGAACATATGTAAATAGTCTTCGGAAGTACTAAGACAAACTACAAATATCACATAATTTCTTAGAAATTACCTCAGACTAGGAATTTCACTTTCTATTTCTATTTATGTCTTTTCTATATATAGCAATCTCATGAAAAGACAGATAACACACATGGATTTGAAGGCTCATACATACTTTGACAGTGAGCTGTGAACACTATTATATATTGATTAGTCTATTCCCATTTTGAGACTAAGTACGAATGGTCAAATGAATGGTCAAATGGATGGCAAATCTGTCCCTTTAAGACATTATTTTTTTAGTTCACTATGATAATATATTCAAAACAATATGATAGATGTAGTATGTCTATGATGTCATTGATTGCTACATATGTGTTTATCTTGTGAAATGCCAACTCAACATAGTCTTGTAGCCATTTAGCTATTTTTTTGTATCTGTCCTACAAATATTACACATGCATTATATTCTGAAACACGAAAGTTTATCGAACACTATCCAAGCATCCTGGCATTGTTTCAAATATCTTTTATGCATATTAAGCTTTATCATCTATTATCTTTTTATATCATATAACTGATGGCCACTTTGGCTCAAAAAAGCAGGAAGTAGCAAGTCTGGTTGTTAACCTAGTTTTACCTGAACCATCAGAACTAAATATTCTCAATGAAAACAGACAGTATTGTATTTGACCTTGACCTTCCAAACACTTTCTGGTTGAAAACATCTGACTTTCTGATTTTCACAATGTTTATGGTAAAAGTAATGTGTTTGATGTTTCTAGTCAGTTAGTTTCTGGAAATTTTCAAGTCAAGGCACACTGACACGTTTTAGATTCGCATGTCATATTGGCCCTTTTTGGCTACTATTGCTTGCCATTCCATGTTTGCAAGAGATAATTTAATTAACTAGAATTTTGGACTATTTTTGTATAAAAAAAGCTCTGAAGTGTGCAATATACTTATTGAATATCTCTCATGGATGTATATATAAAATATTTCCAATTAATGGCACAGCTTATAAATTTATATCCATAGATCTGCACTCAGGAAAGATCCTTTTGGGAAAAATTTGATGACACATGTATAATAGAAAGGTTAACTCTACTGCATTTTTTATTCAAAATAGTCTGATCTGACCTACTCCTACTGTATTTATAAAAATTCACATCAGACCATGGCAGCTCAGAATGCATTAATCTTTCAGGTTGCTTAAAATAAACAGGTGGTGAATGATTTTAAATTTTCAAAATGCACTCAGTCATC
This sequence comes from Lottia gigantea, assembly GCF_000327385.1. Taxonomy (NCBI): domain Eukaryota; kingdom Metazoa; phylum Mollusca; class Gastropoda; family Lottiidae; genus Lottia; species Lottia gigantea. The sequence goes on from NW_008710179.1 coordinate 282,159, forward strand.
AACCAATATGATTCTCTCCACTATGTAGCCAATGTGGAAGTCAGTATCAAGTGAAGATAAAAAGAAAAAGTTTTATAAAGTTACTGGAGTGACAAGTGATTATCATTCTAAGATATTAGGTTATCATTAGAACTAAATATACTAGATTAGATTGTCATTTATAAATTAAATTATACTCAGTTCACCTTTAACTTCTGTTTCAATTTTTATTCCCGAAAACTAGTAAGTACTATAGCCAATTTGGCTAAGTTAGCAGGCACACTGAGCTTGTTAACTTTTCATCCTTGAGATATACAGTAACAACAACCCAAGGATCTCGTCTTCTAGCCAGCCCTTCATCAAAATCTCTTTTAAGTGATCTTGCCAAGATCCTTCCCAATTCTTCCCACTGTAATAATGAGCAAAGATGACTTATTCAAAGTCACCTGACTTTTACAAGCAGACCATTATAAGAACCAATGACAACCATTTCAGATAACCAAGCAAAGATTTTTACTCTCCGTCTGTGTTCAATTCACAGAACTGGTTAGAAATTTTCAAAGCAGAAAAACAATTTATTTGTAAATCTCTACAAGCAAGAAAATTCTGTTAAAAGTATGACAAAATCAAGAGTAAAAGCAGTATAGTAGTGCACTTCTACTAAGAGAAGTACCATCAGGTGTTTTGATTTTGATATTACTAATTGTTTTATAGTTTCGGTCCAGTGTAGAAAAGTCTATGAAATTAGATATGCCACTTTCTGAGTAATCTTTTTTTTCCAGATGGACCAGTTGGTGCAAACCTCTTTGATACAAACATGAACTGGTATATATAAAAGTGTATCTTTAAGATGGCCATTAAAGTTAGTAGAAAAGTAAGATCTACAGCAAACCTATAAAAGATAATATTAGTCTGACAGCTGCTGATTTCATCACAGGATACTTTCAATCATAACTCTTCACAAAATATCTCTTTGAAGATAAGGTCAAAGGTCATTGACAGTGATGTTATTCAATGAGATTAGTTTTTTGATGGTTGAAATCTGTAAACAATTTTAAAAGATGTAAGGCCTGATTCATACTATTTGACCTTTGATTTTATAAACTGAGAAGACCAGACAGAAATTAGTTATATTTGGGTAAAAGCACTATCTAGTTGAACAGAAACCAGAGAGGCCTTATTCTCAAAACAATAAATTATTAGTGTTCCAATCATATCATAAACAGAATCTATTTAAAATTTAGCTTTATATTTCAATTAGTTACTGTATTTCTTAAAATCTTGATTTTATCTCGGCCTAGTTTTCGAGGCCCATTAAATGCAGATACTTATTCGATAAAGTGATGTAAATTTTCATGATATCTTTGCCAATTTATCAATCCTTTTGGAGAATTCACTACAGTTTTGGGATACTTTCTTTCTAAATATAGCATATATCAAAATGAATCTAAAGAATATGGTTCAAATTGAGGCGCTAAGTGCACTTAATACATGTTAGAAGAGGCACTTAAAAACATATTTTTATCATTGGTGGCAAGCTCCTGTCTGGTTTTTAAGTGCAAGCAATTCTTACACTTTCTAGGAGATGGTAATTGAGAAAAAACACTGAAGGATGTAAATTGTATAAAGAACAGTTGGTTGTGAATAACTGAGATCAAGTATAGGCAGTGGTTCAGTTGGCTAGAGGGATGGCATCTTGACCATTTTATTACTTAATTACAAAATACTGTTTATATGTTCTGATATCAATTGGCAATGCCATTTCATTATGTCCATTCAACTGTATATCAGTTTAGATAAGCAGTCATAGATCATTGCTAAGAAGGTTGGCAAAAGGACTAGCTGGTAGACTACATTCCATAGTATACTTTCTTTCATGAGCATATATACACAAATATCAATGCACCAGAATTTGTTTATTGGGCATAAGCCATTTTGAAATCAGAAAAAACCATGACATTTTATTTTAACAGCAGATATAGACTATTTGGGTGGCAATATAGCTAAAACATTGGTGCACTATCTGTAAAGTTAGTGATAACAAACAGTCAGGGAAGGTGAGTACCTAATCGGAATAGAAATTTGTTTTCTTATGAAAATAGATAGTCTTTAACTCAAGAATGTCAATAAACACACACAGTGGTTGCTGCCCTTCAATGTATTTACCATATTATTATAAATAAATCTAGCCTTTTACTTCATTGTGGAAGGTATTTTTACCTCATGTGCATACTATATTTATCACATCAAACCTAATCTAACATTATGAAACCCAGTTCATCAAGTTTTTTAAACACCTGATCAAGATGCACAAACAAAGTTATCCTATTATACCATAAATTTCATGAAGTGTACTTATCTCTTGAAATTGTAGATATGAAAAAATAACATTAAAGCAAGTTCAGTCAAATGTACTTAATATATTTGATGAAACAAGTTAGTATTTCAGAAGAAAAATATATGTGGTGTTGATGAAAGACTTATAATAGAAAGTAGAAGACTGCACTTTGATACAACTTTTTATAACTAATCAGTGTATTTGTGAAGTCAAGAAATCTATAGAGATTTTATCTTTATTTTCACTATCTTACTCAGGAATAAAAATTTCTTTCTCAATCTTATTTGTTGGCTTCTACACAATATACAGTCAAGTAACCTAATTTCGTGGAAAACCTATTATTCGTGGATTTCTGGAAATGTTTAATAATTTACATGAGCGACCTTACGCGACCTCTGCATTGCTTTGTTTTGATAAACATGGGTTTTCTGTACAATATCAGCTAGTAGAATGAATTCAGTAGTTTCAAGCAAGGTAAAATGTATTAATGTATACTTTGACAATTACAAAATGGCGGATTTCAGTTATTACCAATCGTCACCATTTTTTATCGGCCGATGTCCTTATAATCCCAAGCGGTAATCGGAATTCTAGTCTGCTAGAATGTAGTCCAACGAATGAAGTCACGTTATAACTAGCGGATTCCGTGTCAGCAAAAAATTTCTATGGAACACAAAGTGGGCCATATTCTTATGTTGTTTCAGTGACTTTTAGCAATAAATCACGCAACGTATCTTATTTTGTCAATCACTATTTTTTTTTTAAATCGTTGTTCTTTGAAGGAATTGTCACTAGTTATAATGAATTGATATTAAAGATAAATACTAAGAGAAGTTAATTATACCACCTGGTATCCATACAACTTGATTTTCTAGACTTATTTATAGATCAAACATTGTACACGAAAATAGGTGACGCATTCTGCCGCCGTTGCCAAGTTGGTTGCTCATGAAATATGGGTCAAAGTGAAGGATTCGATTCATAAAGAAAATCGAAATAAACCAATTTTAATTATTTTGTAGAATATCTGAGGAAACATCTAAGACATAAAAAATTTTTTTCGTTTTTTTAACTTTAACGAAATTCGGTGTTGAATCCTTATATCCACGAAAATAGGTTACATCACTTGTACATCTGAAATATGTGGATTCAAAATGTAAATAAGAAGGGAGATGATCCAAACCGTCTAAAGCAAGAACCAACTGCATCCAATAAGTAAGTAAAGTATGACACGAAAAAGGGAATTGCTAATATACTGGAAAACTAAATAAAAATGTTTAATTTGGAGTAATAATGGATGACATTGAGCCTTTCTGGTTCAATGCAAAAGATAACACACTTTTTCCATGTCAGCTTCTCCTATCTCCAGGCAGATAGGAAAAATGGTTGAAAATTTGGAAGGAAGCAGTTGAGACAGAGAAATATTACTTTACATCCTGATGTTTGAAAACAAAATGTGGTGATTGACCCTGGCCTATTTGTTTTTCAGAATACCTTTACAACCTTGTTCAATGCTAATTAACCATTCTCTCCTCTAATAATGAAGATCAAATTCCTGTGTTACAAGGGGAGAGAACCACACAGATTAATAAGTGAAAAAATACTAATCGATTGGAAGTAAACTATCTTATATAAATATATCAACAGAGTGTTTTTACCTCCAGTCAAAATACACAAATAATACATCCCACATAATAGCTGTTAAATTCATTAGATACTGAGATTTGTGTACTGATTACTTCTGATAAATACATTACCTTGCCAACATACCACTTAACATGCTACAGTTGTAGGTATGTGTAACATAGAGAATAGGCAAGAAATTCCTTTCACTAGAGCAGAAAACTTAAATAACATTTCACAATATTGCAAAAATTATAGTCTGACTGTGTTAAAGTGCAGTTACAGCTGTTCTGTGTTGTTTAAAGAAGGCTCTGGCAGACCTTGTCACCAACAGAATCTGAAAGCAATGGAAATCTAAGAACAGGTGTTTGAGAATCTTATTAATTATTAGTTTTAGTCAACATGTTCACCAGTTGTCAATTGCTCATGTTCTACTTTCTAGCTAATTCTTGGCCAGAAATAAAAACTTTGAGTATTCCGCAGCAAATCAAGCACCATACTTTGTCAATTTGTGCCTTCAGACCTCAATTCAAGTTCTAGTTCAATTCTACTCTAACAACAAAATATCAGAAATGAGAGGGATTTTAGAATATAAAATGACTGGTATTTTAGATTAAGAAATGGTATTTCAGAATAAGAAATGAATAGTATTTCAGAATAAGACATGAATAGTATTTCATAATAAGAAATGACTGGTATTTTAGAATGTAAGAAATGAATAGTGTTTCAGAATAAGAAATGACTGGTATTACAGAATAAGAAATGACTGATATTTCAGAATAAGAAATGACTGGTATTTCAGAATAAGAAATGACTGGTATTTCAGAATAAGAAATGACTGGTATTTCAGAGAAAGAAATGAATAGTATTTCAGAATAAGAAATGACTGGTATTTCAGAATCAGAAATGACTGGTATTTTAGATTAAGAAATGGTATTTCAGAATAAGAAATGAATAGTATTTCAGAATAAGAAATGACTGGTACTTTAGAATATAAGAAATGAATAGTATTTCAGAATAAGAAATGACTAGTATTTCAGAATAAGAAATGACTGGTATTTAGAATAAGAAATGAATAGTATTTCAGAATAAGAAATGACTGGTATTTCAGAATAAGAAATGACTGGTATTACAGAATAAAAAATGAATAGTATTTCAGAATAAGAAATGACTGGTATTTTAGAATCAGAAATGACTGATATTTTAGATTAAGAAATGGTATTTCAGAATAAGAAATGAATAGTATTTCAGAATGAGAAATGACTGGTATTTTAGAATATAAGAAATGAATAGTATTTCAGAATAAGAAATGACTAGTATTTCAGAATAAGAAATGACTGGTATTTCAGAATAAGAAATGACTGGTATTTCAGAATAAGAAATGAATAGTATTTCAGAATAAGAAATGACTGGTATTTCAGATTCAGAAATGGTATTTCAGAATAGGAAATGAATAGTATTTCAGAATAAGACATGAATAGTATTTCAGAATAAGACATGAATAGTATTTCAGAATAAGAAATGACTGGTATTTCAGAATTAGAAATGACTGGTTTTTCAGAATAAGAAATGACTGGTATTTCAGAATAAGAAAAGACAGAATAAGTCTTCGTAGTATTTTAGAATATAAGAAATGAAAGTACTTTAGAATAATAAACAAACAGTATTTTAAAAGAATGTATATTAAAAGTATAACGGTATGTTTGAGCTGATCACCTGGTGTGATTATTATTCTCACTAACATAGATATATATATATATACATACAGACATAGCAGATGTTTATCTTCCTTTCAAATAAACAAATCTAACAAACATACTTCTTTACTTACTAGTCTATATTACAAACATAGATATCAGCTTTACACCTATCTTTCTTTTCTTTTATTCAAATTAGATCATACCTGGCATCATTTCGACCAATTTTCTATCAGATATAACGAGGAAAAATTACCAAACAACTATGCAAATAGGAAAACGTCTCAAACCTGCTTACTTCTGAGACAAGACACATTCAAGCATGGGAACAACTAGAAACTCTAAGTATTCTGAGCTTGTATACAGTCAAATTGCTGAATGGATGAGTCATGAAATTGGTCTTATGGTAAAACAGTTGACTTTCAGAGCTAACCATGATATTTCATAGGATTTTACCATGTACTCACTGAATATTATATTATCATATCTATTTAGAGTTCCAAACACTCTTCCTTAAATTACTGGCATCATTACATTTATGTTTTTTATCATCATATCATAAAGAATTTACTATCTCCAATTTCCAACGAAAGTCAATTTCAACTAACATTTAATATCTGTCTGTCTATGAGGAAAGGGGCCTATTTGTATAGAGGTATAATTTTAACAAAATTGTCGACTGTGTTGCAGCTTTAAAATACCAATGTCATCATTACAAAATGCATTTGTCAATGCTGAAAAGTACAATTGTCAATTTGTAAAAATGCATTATACAGTTTGCATTGTTAAATGTTATCTGCATTTGTGTGGCATTTCATTGGATTTTGGAAAATGAAATGAATGGAGTTTAATGTTTAATTTTGGTGGAGAGTTCAGTTCTTGCCCATGTGTCTCGACCTTTTCCCACATTTCCTAAGAGCAGAAGAATTGTTTTTGTAATCATCAGGGTTACTAGGACATCTATCATTACATCATCCGTGAAGAGTACCATTATATGTGTCTGTGAACATAACAGTAGATCTACTATTATAGAACTATTCTCGAAACGTTTACTAAGACTAAGCAGATTGTATTTCTTTTCTTTTCAAAAATTTTAATGTAGGCGTACAAGCTGGTCAGAGTTTTGTTTTCAAGTATTTTAAGAAAAATTTGTTATTAGATTCTAAAAATTAAAGAAAATTATGATAACAAAAATTTGTTTTAACTGTGTAGCAAAAAATATGTCTAAATGTTCTTCTGCTGACTGGTGTTTGAAATAAAAACATAGACTACTGTTACTCAGACCTGCCAAAAAATAACATTATGAATGAAAGTTACTGATTTCTATCTGTTTTTTTTTCTCCCGATAGGTGCAACTCATGAAAATTCCTGGCATTCTTCAAGTCTTGGCACACCTGTAACTACTTAAAACTATTCAACTTGGTTAGACAGGATAATTCTTTTATAATCAATTCCTGTATAGATCGGCACAATTTAAAGAATTAAAAGATTTCAGAGAAAAAATAAATTTTGATATGAACCATTTCATCATTAAAGATGGGTTGCCATGTATTGTTCTTTACATAAGTTAGATAATATACTTCTATTTAGATCATTCATGAAAATTTTAGTTTGCAACAAAAAATGATGTTTTTAAATCGTATTCAAAACAATAAAAACTTAATCACTGAGAGACTAGTTGCTCTGGCTCCAAATGAATCTCATTTTCGTATCTTTTTCACCTTCATCATATTCTAAATAGGCCTGTCCTAATGCTACCAATTAAAGCTTGTCATGAAAACTGGTTTCTTGATAAAGTAAGGAATTGTGGGATAATGAGATTCAAAGAGACTGTCACATTGCTCTACTTTAGATTTCTCTATTTCAATGGTGCCCGTCTTCATTAGCCCACATGGTGCATAAATCTCCATTTATCAAATTTCAATCCCATTGGTGCTATGCCATGGTTCTAATCACCGATTTAAGTTAAGATCATTATTAAAAATCTTTGAAATAATCAGTAATAACTATAAAATTATTGTGCTTGAGTAGGTTGCTGAAACACCTTCCATTATTACAAATTATCTTGCTATGAAATTTGTCAAAAACTACAGAACTATTTCATGGTTTTAAAAGTCCATTTATAGCTGGTAGGAGTAGTACATTAGAATTGATAGGGTTCTAAATTACAAGAGGTAGGTCATAAATTATTCATATGAAGAAATAAGAAGGGTTATGTTAGACCCTAACAGGAGTAGTGGAGAAAAAAATAAAAGATTAAAAATAAAGAAGAAAGGTTTAGTTTCATTTTATTTAGACTCTATTTCACATACACTTTTAAATATTGGACATGTATGTGTATGAGCAGCATAAGCAAACTAACTAAAACAGAAGAGAAATGACATAAAAATTTAATCAGACGCAATCAAAGAGTCCTCTGTCTTTAAAAACTTAGACATGATTTTTCTCTCCAAGACAGACCATTAATTTACCAAGAACAAAACAACTATAACATATATTTTCTCTATAAAACAGAAAGATGAGACAAAAAGCAATTAATGTAACAGATAACTCAACCTCAGATTTTGATATTTATCTTATGACCTACTAGTGTCAGCATTAACAAATTATATCTTTTGAACATGATCATGCCATGTGTTTACCTGTTCATGTTTACTTGAACATTAACAAACTCACATAAGTAACACAAATTTTGTAACATCACCTCTTACTTTGTAAATGAGGTATATAATAAACATTTTGTTTTGTATCTATATTTTGTAAATGCAGAGACTGTCAGTTCTAGTTTGGCTCCAGATTTTCAGAAGTACAGATAAATATATGTGAGGTATTTAAGAATATAGAAGTATTGGTAAACAAGTGGTTCTCTTATTGAAAAATGCTAATATAGCCCAAATTAAGATGTTAAAGCAAATATTTTGAACACAACATCATCTAATTCTCAAATTAGCATTGACTTCAAGTTTTTATATTATGTGCACTATCCATTTCAAAGCAAAAAGTATTTAACTCAAAAGCTCAACAAATTGAACTAGTAGCTCAGTATTTTTGTTTTGCCTGAAATCACCTGTATACTGAACTATATTAGAGTTACTTAATATTGTTTGTTATCAAAAACAACATGTACAAATCACATAGCATGTTTCTTCATTAGATAAAAAATATTACCAGTACTAGAAAACTTGTTATCTTTTGACATTCCAAATACACTGTTTTCTTACAAGACACAACAAACAATGTTTACCAAGACGATAACATCAAAATAACATGGAATATTCTAGTTAATTATGCTGCCTTTAGCCAAATTTACAATTTCTTTATCATATTCCAGGTTTTTGACCCACCATCAGGGATGTTGGCCTGAATGTAATTGCCAGCATGTCTGGCTAAAACAAATGTAAACACACCCTTTGACATTCATTAAACTTTGGTACTATTGCTTTTTGTTTCTTCATGTAGTTCTATCATTTTCAGAAAAAAATTAAAAAACTTGCTTGTAAAGGTGATTCTACTTGGAAGGACCATTGAAATTTGAGCATTCAAATCCATGTGTGTCCAGAATTATCTGCTTTTGAAAGTTAAAAAGAGAAGTCGTCTTTTCTTGCAGAGACATTGACTTATTTGGAAAAGACATCTATATATTGAAATAAGAAAAGAACTTCCTAGTTGGAGAAGGAATTATGTTATTTTCATACATTTCTAGTACTTCTGAAGAATATTTACATATATTCAAGACTCAAATCAATCTTTCAAAATGGTGTATCTGTGCATCTAACTCAACTAAGCTTAAATCTGTGCTTAAATTCCATTTGTTTTGAAACTTGACTTTGTCAACTTTTACTTCTAATGTTTTTGTACCATACCTACTTCTAAACCAGACAAACAATAAAATTCATCACATAGTAGAGAGTAATATTGAAAGATTGCCAACAAATTAAAATACTGACAGATAGTAGGCTACACATTACTTTTCTCTTCTAGTCCTGTACTTTATCTTATCAGACACACTATGGTATTACAGTGTGCAATGAATTCTTTCAGGATGAGAGTTTATTTCCCTGAGCGTACACATCTTATAGCCTACTTGGGCCAGTTGCCCTCCTCAAATATCATCTTTTTGGACAGCAACCAAAAAAAGCCTCGGGAAGACAAGCAGTGTTTTCAGGAATGGTCTAAAAATAATTAAGTCCTGAACAACTCAAAAACAAAGAAAAAATTTTAGGTAAAATACTTGGGAGAACCAGTCCAATGCAGATCTGAACTGAAAAACCTCTGCACATTCAGAGATGTGGAAAATCCCCACAAAACAAGGCCTAGTTTTTCTGTCTACACCAGGCTTCTGCAACAACTTTCATCAATAGCTATGAATAGAGGCAGATGTTTTGGTCTAAAACCCAAAGTGCTGCAACTTCCCCTGCGTCTGAGAATAGTTCTATCTACCACAACAACAGACTGAAGGTGTGAAGGCTATCAGTGCAGACACTATTATCAATAATAACACTGTTTATCTAAACCTACAGGAATTCACCATCCTTCAAATCACTTTAAGTCTAAAACAACAAGACTGGCTAGGTTCTACAACATATGTCAGAACTTAGACACTTAGATCATATTTATTCATTCACCTCAGTCACTGGAACCAAGTAAACTTATACCAGAGGAGAAACCAAGTAAACTTATACCAGAGGAGAAACCAAGTAAACTTATACCAGAGGAGAAACCAAGTAAACTTATACCAGAGGAGAAACCAAGTACACTTATACCAGAGGAGAAACCAAGTACACTTATACCAGAGGAGAAACCAAGTATACTTATACCAGAGGAGAAACCAGGTTAACTTATACCAGAGTAGAAACCAGGTAAACTTATACCATAGGAGAAACCAAGTACACTTATACCAGAGGAGAAACCAAGTAAACTTATACCAGAGGAGAAACCAAGTAAACTTATACCAGAGGAGAAACCAAGTAAACTTATACCATAGGAGAAACCAAGTACACTTATATCAGAGGAGAAACCAAGTACCCTTATACCAGAGGAGAAACCAAGTACACTTATACCAGAGTAGAAACCAAGTAAACTTATACCAGAGTAGAAATCAAGTAAACTTTACAAGATAATGGACCAAATATATTTCACAGAAAGAAATTAAGTACAATTTACAATGAAAAGAATCAGTGGAATCAAGTACAAGTTAAGAAAGACTTAACCATGTAAACTAGTTAAAAATTTTACAAGTAGAGACACATTTAACAATTAGAAATACTTTAACAGTGGGAGAAACGAAGTAAACTTTAACAGTGGGAGAAACGAAGTAAACTTTTACAAAGAAGAAACCAAGTAAACTTTTACAAAGAAGAAACCAAGTAAACTTTTACAAAGAAGAAACCAAGTAAACTTTTACAATGAGACAAACCAAGTAAACTTTTACTATATGAAAAACCATGCAAACTTATAAGAGAGTAGAAACTAAGTAAGATTTTACAAGAATGAAACAAGTAAACTTTAACATGAGAACAAAAAAGGTAAATGTTAATATGACAGAAACAAAGTATTATTTTACATGAGGTGAAACCAAGTAAAATTTTTACAATGCAAAAACCGAAGTAAAAATTTTACCATGAGAGAACCCAAGTAGATATTTTACCATGGGAGAGAACAAGTAAAATTTTTACAATGGAACATAACAAGTAAAATTTTTATAATGGAACATAACAAGTAAAATTTTTATAATGGGAGAAAACAAGTGAAATTTTTAAAATGGGAGAAAACAAGTAAAATGTTTATAATGGGGGAAAACAAGTGAAATTTTTAAAATGGGAGAAAACAAGTAAAATGTTTATAATGGGGGAAAACAAGTGAAATTCTTAAAATGGGAGAAAACAAGTAAAATGTTTATAATAGGAGAAAACAAGTAAAATGTTTATAATGGGAGAAAACAAGTAAAATGTTTATAATAGGAGAAAACAAGTGAACTTTTAGAAACAAGCTTTAACTTTGCAATGCCATGTCTGTTGTGCTACCTACAAATAGTTCTGACACCAAAGTAACATGCCTTAATAAAATATTATCAAAATCAATAAATTCCTTCTTAAAAACCATATTTCACTAGTGAGATAAACTAACAAGTTATTAAGTACACTATCAAATATGTTTTATAAAATATTATACAGGTTGTGGTATCTAATATCAATATTTATCAGATGAGTATAAAATAATACTTCAATCAGGTTTTTTATGTAAACATTAAAGGGACAGATGCACCATTTTGGGGGTTGATTTTGATCTTGAATATATGTAAATAGTCTTCAGAAGTACTAAAAAATGTATCAAAATCGCATAATTCTTTTAAAAATACTTCAAACTAGGAATTTTACTCACTTTTCGTCTTTTCGATCTACGGTATCACAGAGTATCTTAAATTGACAAGTCGTCATTTAACATTCAATCACGGATAGTTCTGGACACATGGATTTGAAGGCTCAAATTTCGACGATGAGCTTTGAAAACTATGACTGATTGGCATAGCTAAAAATTATTGGAGACTATTTCTAGATTTTACTATGTGCAATGAAGATTATTTCTAGTTTTTACTAAGTGCAATGAAGATTATTTCTAGTTTTTACTAAGTGCAATGAAGACTATTTCTAGATTTTACTAAGTGCAATGAAGATTATTTCTAGTTTTTACTAAGTGCAATGAAGACTATTTCTAGATTTTACTATGTGCATTGGAGACTATTTCAAGATTTTACTATGTGCATTGGAGACTATTTCTAGATTTTACTATGTGCAATGAAGATTATTTCTAGATTTTACTATGTGCAATGGAGGCTATTTCTAGATTTTACTATGTGCAATGAAGACTATAGATTATACTATGTGCAATGAAGATTATTTCTAGTTTTTACTAAGTGCAATGAAGATTATTTCTAGTTTTTACTAAGTGCAATGAAGATTATTTCTAGTTTTTACTAAGTGCAATGAAGACTTTTTCTAGATTTTACTAAGTGCAATGAAGATTATTTCTAGTTTTTACTAAGTGCAATGAAGACTATTTCTAGATTTTACTATGTGCATTGGAGACTATTTCAAGATTTTACTATGTGCATTGGAGACTATTTCTAGATTTTACTATGTGCATTGGAGACTATTTCTAGATTTTACTATGTGCATTGGAGACTATTTCTAGATTTTAGACTATTTCTAGATTTTACTATGTGCAATGAAGACTATTTCTAGATTTTACTATGTGCAATGAAGATTATTTCTAGATTTTACTATGTGCATTGGAGACTATTTCTAGATTTTACTATGTGCAATGAAGACTATTTATAGATTTTACTATGTGCAATGAAGATTATTTCTAGATTTTACTATGTGCAATGAAGGCTATTTCTAGATTTTACTATGTGCAATGAAGACTATAGATTATACTATGTGCAATGAAGATTATTTCTAGATTTTACTATGTGCAATGAAGACTATTTCTAGATTTTACTATGTGCATTGGAGACTATTTCTAGATTTTACTATGAGAAATGAAGCAGATCTTCAGATCTAGTTGCAATATGTTTGTAAAATTGGTATGGTGCAAATGTGAGCTATCAGTTTGGATTCCTTTTAACATTATTCCTAGAAGAACTGTGGCTAGGGTTGGGTATCCATTACCAAATTAAGATCAGTTATAGATTATTTAAATTTTTATACTAAATAAAAATCACCTCCAAATTTTTCTTTCATCGGTTACATCTGCACTACACCTTATATAGTCAAAGTTATTAAGGAATTACAACATAAACCTATCCCTTTTCAATCCAACTTGTCAAATAACCAAACTAAAGCCACATATCTACAGGAAGAGAAAGTGATTTCACTACATCCATCATCTTATTACTTGAGAAATTTACAAACGATACACAGCAAATTGTTCAGAACAAAAGAAGCAATTTTTGAGTAAAGTACATAACATTTTTTAAAATAATGTTTACATAAAAATATCTGTAGAAAATGTAGGTGTGTGGAATTGAAGAACTCTATCAGTTCACCTTTTAAACCAATTAAGATAATTTGCAGGCTTAGTGCCAAGTGAAATATGGCAGAAACGAGGTATATCTCACCAATAAACTGCACATTTAATTAATGTATGTACATTAAAGTAAATGGTTATAGATATAAACTGACTACAAAAATACAACAGTCTTTAGGAGAAACAATACACCTTGGAAATTAACTATAGAATTCCTTTTCTTTGTTTTAGGCTGGTTGTTCAAAATGGTTATTACAACAAGGAAATCTTTTTTTAAAAGTTAGCTTTGAATGTCAAAAATATCAAAATATTTGTGAAGCTATGTGAATATGTTTGGCAGGAAATAAGTCTGATGTCTGTAAGACAATAAATGATTGTAACATACCAGTACATTACTTTACCAGAATCTTTGAATCTCAGAACATTAAATATATCTCTAAAACTGATCAAGAAATTACATAAAATATATCAGTTAAAGAAAGAACTATAGTTAACAAGGATAACAACTTAGGTTCACAATTAGGAATCCTTTCTACCAGTCGGTGCTTGCTAAACCTCTTGGCATTGATCTTTCCCATATAATCCATATAAAAGGATTCAAGAGCACATATTTGGATGGTAGGGCTTGACCTGCATAACATATATCCTCAGCAAAAATTAATCAGACAGCATTCACCATTCACTATGACCTATCTATCTTATAAGCTCAAAGCAATATATTCTCCTGCATTAAAGGGACATTCCACTTATTTGTAAAATGTTTTCATAATCAATTACGTTGTAAATTATATCTGAAAATATTTCTATAATATGCTACTTATATCTATGTATCTACTTTATCAAACGGAATGTGCCTTTAAAATCCAACTTTTATCAAATATGTGTACAATTTATCCACTCCTTAACCAAAAAATAATTCATTTTACCAATAGAAAGAACTGGCTTGACAATAAGCTTAAAACTTAAAAATTCTAGTTATTGAAATACCACTTGAATATCCACTTCCAGTACCTCTATGGAAGCGACCTTTGCTAGTCTACAGAACAGGCTACCATTGTACTGGTAGAACTTAATAAATAAGTATTTTATACTATGTGATATATTTACTATATAGATTAGTTATCTACTTCAGTGAACAGAAAGATGTTTCATTAAAAACTTCTAACAGACAGACAGACCTATGTCACTTTGATCTTAAAATTCACGGTATATCAGTTACAACTCTTTCTGTTTAAATTAAACACATAATGTCTACAAGCTAAACTATGAATTATTCTTATTCATACATGTGTATTACAGTTATTCCTTGAATTCCAGTTCCAACCGACAATAGCTAAAAATTTGGTGTAGATATCTTGTGACAAATTTTTGTTATGGTAAAAACTGTGTTTTATCGAAGCATAGATCTACCATACGCCCTTTCTACTACATATAGCACATAAGATAGGCACATATGGCTAAAAATTGTTACACCAATTCAGTCTAAATCTCTTTCTTGAACATGTAGTTGATTAAGTTGATAGGCCTATCAATTTTGTTATAGGCTATAGGTTATATACAGTCAAGTAACCTAATTTCGTGGAAACCTATTATTCGTGGATTTCTGGAAACGATTAATAATTTACATGAGCGACCTTGCGCGACCTCTGCATTAGTTTGTTTTGATAAACATGGGTTTTCTGTACAATATCAGCTAGTAGAATGAATTCAGTAGTTTCAAGCAAGGTAAAATGTATTAATGTATACTTTGACAAATACAAAATGGCGGATTTCACTTATTACCAAACATCACCATTTTTTATCGGCCGAATTTCCTTATAATCCCAAGCGGTAATTGGAATTCCAAGTGTCGTCTGCTAGAATGTAGTCCAACGAATGAAGTCACTTGATCAAATAGCGGATTCCGTGTCAGCAGAAAATTTCTATGGAACATAAAGTGGACCATATTCTTATGTTGTTTCAGTGACTTTTAGCAATAAATCACGCTATGTATCTTATTTTGTCAATCACTATTTTTTTTTAAATCGTGGTTCTTTGAAGTAATTGTCACTAGTTATAATGAATTAATATTAAAGATAAATACTAAGAGAAGTTAATTATACCATCCGGTATCCATACAACGTGTTTTTCTAGACTTATTTATAGTTCAAACATTGTACACGAAAATAGGTGACGCATTCTGCCGCCGTTGCCAAGTTGGTTGCTCATGAAATATGGGTCAAAGTGAAGGATTCATAAAGAAAATCGAAATAAACCTAGTTTAATTATTTTGTAGAATATCTGAGGAAACATCTAAGACATAAAAAAAAAAATTTGTTTTTTTAATTTTGACGAAATTCGGTGTTGAATCCTTATATCCACGAAAATAGGTTACTTCACTGTATATCTCATTTTGAGAAGTTTTTAATTTTGATGGCACAGGACTGGCTAGCACTGGTATCGAAAAACAGTTAGTGTTTAAAGCTGACTACCAACCTACAGGTCTTTACTTTACTGTATTGCAAGAATATATTGAAATTCGCAACCCACAATTTCACCATCCAAATTTTAAGGCTGTGATTTTCAGACTGTATGTTAGTAGCTCATTGATATAGTGACTCTGAATAAGTGAATTAAAAATTTACTTACCATGATATTCAGCTTTACAAATTCCACGTACAATATGTTTAAATTCTCTATCCTTCTCTGGATCATGTACTTTAATCAAAATATACTTCATTTTCCCACTTTTATCAATCTGAATATCTGGGATACATGTCAATTTGGGATTTTTAAAAGATCCTGCAGATGCAACAGAAGCTACTGGTACCGACATCTTAAATTAGGTACCTTAAAAATACAAAATATAGTAAACACCAATAGCTGTAATTATTTCTTTCAAAATAAAGTTATTCCAAACCCAAAGGAGAGATTTAAATTTGCTTGATTTTCACAACAAAAAGGCGAAAGTGAAAGTTGGATTTAACAGAAGTGAACAAACTGCACACAAATATGTCTAAAGAGAGAAAAAACAGCCGCCGTATATCACTCAACGCTAGGCTATTAACTTTACCTATCTCAATGTATAAACAGAAAAGCTACCTGGTTTATTATTCACTTGAACTATGGAACACTCACAGAAAAGATTCCTGATAATGCACGCCAAACTTCGAGCTCAAGGTAAACGGAAGTGGAATGGGTGTGGCTTAATTTTCTGTGAGTATTCTGATTGGTTCAATCTAGTTCATTCATAAGACACGATTTTCTGTATGGAGGGCAAGTAATGCCATTATTTTACTTTGTCCGATTCCACGAACTCTTCCATTATGGGCTATAGGCTTGTCTGTGACGAATAAGAACTAATAAACTTGAAAAATGGTCACAGGTTTCGAAAAAGAGTCTTTTCCTGTTTTATCAAAATCCAGGTAGATCCAGAAGAGATTGTGTATCCTACATCGATCGCCATCCTAATAAATCTACCAAAGGCCTATTAAAGGGAGATTTGTACGTGTACGTTTTAATTTTCGAAAAGCCTGGATAAAGTCTTCGCACTCAAACCCTTAAAGTCATAAGGTTGAAGAAAGAAGTTTAGAAACTGGCGAGCCACACTGCTTATTGCAGTTGAGCTGTAATTGAATAAAGTCTTTAAACTTCTGAAGTAGTTTAGGGGCTGAAGCTAGGTTATCACAAATGATGATATGGCATTGTCTGATTAACTCTCTAGGTGATACGATGAATCGTATATTAGGCTTGCATAAGCTTATTCATAAAATCTGACTTACAGAACCTTAAACGGAAGATCATGTTTTAGATATCGCACAGGTGATACAGCTTGATTATGATTGGTATACTGAATGAAATAAAGGAAAGTCTGATATTAAAAGTATCAGGAATTGAGTGGGTGGTGAGTATGTAATAACTGCTATCGTGAGAATTCTATCATCAGTTTGCAGGATTGGTGCCAAGAGTCTGATTCTCGTTCAAGTATAATATAAACGTGTTCTATAGTCAGGTATAAATCTGAAATTTTAATCATCGCATAGGGATGTACATGTACGTATCACCATTAAAACAAATTCCTACCTAGTTTCAGTTATGAGGCTTGACCGATATATCTTCCTCAATTCCGGTCTCCGATAGCTATTTTCAAAGTTGTCGGCTGCGTAGAGACTATAACTGTCAAAATATCTATCAGAAGCCGGAAGAAAGGAAGACGTTCCTGACTGTTTTATATAAGGCATGGAAATCTAGATTCCTCAGACCTATAATAATCATATCATATAAACTTGAATTTTAATGTCCAATAAACGGAATCTTGGTGTAAAGTGGGCTTGACTGTGTAAACAAATAATAATTGGTTTGTTTGGGGTTGGGAGTTCAGCGACCATAACATACACAATGTTCCCCTTCATTTTAAGAAAGATTTCACTGATACGACATTGTATATTAAGCTAAGTTGCCCCTAATAATTCACTTTTATATGATAATTGTGGAACTGCTTTAATATCGTTGTTTAATAAGTTCTTTGATTTATCTGCAGTATAACGTTTATCTAGAGGGCCTATTCGTCTTATGATTTATCAGCTGGTGGAGCTGTATTTCAGCTACCAATTTCAGTGTATTTTGATTGAATGATCGGAACAAATTAAATCGGAACACCACTGCATTGAATATAGAAGGGTAACTGTGGTTCAGTACTCCGATGGCCATAGAGACTCGCCAGGTACCCCGCTACACTTATTTAATTACATCAATTCTACTCTAAGAATCATATTTATCACATTTCCCTGTTCTTATCATATAGATTTTCATAATGAATCGCTGATCAAAATCAGGTGTTGATATGATAGTAAAAGTGGAGTATTGATTATAAGAAAAACAGACAGTGAATGCTATCTTATAGTAATCGCATCTTTTACCCTTCTTACATTAACCAGACATACATACGTCAATGTCAAAGAAAACGCTACAGTCTAAGGTCAAAGGTTTCCAATACTTTTAATCAAAATTATGAAGTCTCTAAACAGTCTAGCAGCCGACAATATAAAAAAAAAGCCAGAGTGCTAATCAAATGCTATGAAGGTAGGTGAAGCAGCGAGCTAACCTGAGGTTCAGGGTTCAATTTCAGCATAGGTCGAGTCCTAACCAGAATTTTTCGCGTGGATTGGTGAAGCGTAATATATAATACTAAGTACACTGTACTAACGATCTGAACCGCAAAACGAAACACAAATCCAAAACAACATAATTGGCAAAACATTGATCGCAGCTTATGAACTTTTCACATCAGGATTCGGGAGACATAAGCTATCAATCCTATCTTAAAAGAATGAGGTTTTGCGTCATACTTTTCTGTGCCGTATGGGCTAATGAAGACGGACAGCGCCATGCAGGGTACAGTGAGGGAAATTTTGCTAGGACAGTGGCATTAGCCTGCTCTTTTTCGATTTCAAACTGTCGAGGCTGTTGTCCCTTGGATTCCCTTTTAGTGCATAACATGTTTTTTTTTTCCTTTTTTATATATTTCAGTATATTACCAGTGACTAAAAATAAGAAATTTTGAAATTGATATCTGAATATTTCATGGACCATACATTGTATAAGAAGTTAACCTTTCCAGCTTAAAAACTACATGACATTATCACATGAAAGTATTTTCATCAGTTCTTTGTAGTCTGGCTACATTTATCGGAACCACAAACAAAAGCCCGATATAGATCTTCATCTTGCCATATAATTGTTTTGATAGTTGGTGTTATTTCATAGATATAGCTACATCTTAAATGTTTATGATATGGAATTCTTTACTAGAACTTTTTTTTAACATTTAATGTAACAAGAAACATTTGCTTTGTTAATAAACAATGATAATTTGAGAGCTGATTGTTTAGAGTATTAAAATTTAAAAAAAAATGATTCAAAGGTATTTTAGTTCATTACAAAGTCAACTATTTGAAGAATTCTTAATTGTAATATTTTGTACAGTAGCCCAATTACAATAATCTTATTTTTGCCCCTTCCCATTCTATTCCTTTTTCATTTGCGATTTAGGAAATTCTTACTAATTGTCAACTGGGCTTCTGAAATAATGAACTATGTAACCTCAGATTATAACCTAAAGCTACAGCGACATAGTTCGTTAAGAAGCTATTGGGTGTCAGAGATAATGAACTATATAACCTCAGATAATAACCTAAAGCTATAGGGACATGTTGATAATCTATTGAGTGTCCGAGCTAATGAACTATATAACCTCAGATAATAACCTAAAGCTATACGGACATGTTGATAATCTATTGAGTGTCCGAGCGAATGAACTATATAACCTCAGATAAGAACATAAAGCTATAAGGACATGTTGAGCTAATGAACTATATAACCTCAGATAATAACCCAGAGCTACAGCGACACACTTTGTTGATAATCTATTGAGTGTCCGAGCTAATGAACTATATAACCTCAGATAAAAACCCAAAGCTACAGCAACACACTTTGCTGATAATCTATTGAGTGTCCGAAATAATGAACAAGATAGACTCAGATAATAACCTAGAGCTACAGCGACACACTTTGCTGATAATCAATTGAGTGTCCGAAATAATGAACTAGATAGACTCAGATAATAACCTAAAGCTACAGCAACTTAGTTTGTTGATAAACTATTGGGTGTCAGAGCTAATGAAGTATATAACCTTAGATAATAACCTAGCGCTACAGCGACACACTTTGTTGATAATCTATTGAGTGTCCGAGCTAATGAACTATATCACCTCAGATAATAACCTAGAGCTACAGCAAAACACTTTGCTGATAATCAATTGAGTGTCCGAAATAATGAACTAGATAGACTCAGATAATAACCTAGAGCTAGAGCAACTTAGTTTGTTGATTAACTATTGGGTGTCAGAGCTAATGAACTATATAACCTCGGATAATAACCTAAAGCCATAGCGGCCTACTTTGTTGATTATCTATTGAGTGTCCGAGATAATAACCTAAAGCTACATCAACATAGTTTTTTGATAATTTATTGAGTGTCTGAGATAATGAACTATATAACCTCAAGTGATGCTAATAATCCCAACACCAGCGACAATATCAGCCATATAGATAATTAATAGATAATGGATCTATGCAAAGCTATATGTTATAGCCAGAGTTGAAAATCTAGACAACTCGAGATACTGAGCAAATATCTCAGATAATGACATTGAGTATCTGAAATAATTCAATACAGTCTGAGTTGTGAGTAGATAACCTATAAAATCTCACATACTAACATAGAAAAGATTAAGTGCAATATTCAATATCATTGCATTTATTTCTAAATCAGGGGCAACCACTCATCACTGTCCCAATAAAATATAACGAATTCAAATATTTATGTACATCAATATTAAGCAAAATCTGATATTTATAGTGTTTACAAAAACTAACAGACAGAAAGGGGGACAAAATAAAATGTACGAATAGAAATATTAAACAGAACCTAAAAGATCATGTTGTTACTCAGAGTTTCATGCTATGTGATCTTCAGACAACTGACTTATTTCCCTACTGAAGTTGGACAAGTAGAACTTCATGTAGGACAACATTTGTTTAGAGCCAGTAAAAACTTAGAAATTATGATATATATTTTTGTATTAAATTTGTTCTGTACAATTTACAAATAACATTTAACAATACAATACTTTCACAAAACAAAATACAAATATAATTCTTAGGGATTTCATTTCAATATTCAGACATTTAAGCTTATAAAATACATAGTAATTTTTCATACAGTTGTCTTAATATTGGCTTCTACAGCTCCTAGAGCTTAATTTCAGCTTTATTGTAATCCTACAAAAATACACCACAAAAGTTAGCCCTGCCAAAGGTGATCGAAAAAATACTGGTAATATATACATGCGAGTATATGAAATGGAAGTAACAACAGTCTAAAATCTATTTTTCATTTTTATCAGAATTTATTTCTGAAAAGTGATATTGGACTGCTGAAATAGAAGCCAATCAGTTGGTAAAGCAAATATTCAGACACCAATATCCAATAAAGATGTTGATAATTAAAACTAAGTATTTTACAATTTAATTAAACTAATAATTCAGTTTATTGTCTTTGAAGTCTTTAAAGTTAAATATTGAGAATTAATTCCCTTTCTAAACAATAAAATAGCTGAAACTGAAGTTAGCACTTACAATTTATTGCACACAACTAAAGACCACATATATTAACAATGAGAAATTTATACAAACATAAAAAATTCTATTTAAAATACGCATTATAAGAAAAAATTTAATTACAATGAAGCTTAATTAATGATTATTGCTGTACAGATAAAAAGAAAGGTTTTAAAATAAACACAGTAAAACAGGAAATGAGGAAGTGTCAGGCATATCTGTACGTATCTATGTCCGGGTGTTTTTTCAAAAAGTGAAATAAAAATCTAATGACTAACAAAACATGACAAGATATGGAGAATTAGTGACATCACTGAAACCTGTATCATACAGGACAACCTGAAAAACATCCTGAAAAATGAGACTAAGGCATAATTCATCAAACAGATCATTTTTTTTTTTGTGTCCTTATTACAACTGTTTGATATAAAATTGAACGGAAAAATCCTTTTAGCTAGTAAACCAAAAAGGTTGATTATAATATTCTTTTAAATATATGTGAATATATATATATATATTTTTGGCAACCAAAAAATGATATAAATAATAATCAGCTTTACAAAATAGTCTATTAGAGTTAATTTATATAGTGTCAATAAGAAACTAACTTTCTTGAACATTACTAGTTATACCATTGTGTATTGAAGACTTAGTCAAACCCTCACTGTAATAGAACAAAACATATATAAACTATATTTTTCACAAAACCCAATGACACCTGACTTAATGTGGCAATTGTCAATGTTGAGATTTAAAAAGTGGAAGTGCTGTAATAGCCAATAGAAGTAACTCTCCTATGGAAATCTGATTGTCTGAAGGCTCGCCAAGAAAGATTTTGAAAAATATTGTTGATTCAGGCACATATTTTGGGGCAAAAAAATATAAAATTCATGCTTTGAAATTTGTTTAAATTGGAGTGGGGTAAAATTCAGGTAACAGACTATTTTTCTGTACCTTCACTTGTGCCGTCAATGAGGTAAGGTCTTTACAAACTCTACCTAAATGATTATAATAATAATTAAATACAATATATCATTAAGCACGGAGAGACAATTCCTGATTCCATGAAGCTGGCAAATACTCCTTTATTTAAACAAAATGGACTTACGCAGTAGAAACTATCACAGTGTCTGGTTCAGAGGTTATTGTTATTCGTGGAACTTTGGCTGGAGGTGTGCTGAAGAAGTTATTATATAACTATAAGCATTACAAGAAAACTAATTTCTAGTTGAACTTTTAGCTTATTCGTATGACCTAATTCAAAACCAATGTAAAATGTTGTATATTGAATATTTTAGAGTTCCTAAATAGGACAAAAAAACTTTTAACAAAGTATTTGATTAGTTGAAATTTTCTTTACTAGAAACATATTGTTTTTGATATTGTTGTCAGATCATAATATATGTGAAGTAACCCAAAGAAACAAAAAACGAAACAAAACAAAATAAGAAAAATTCAATTATAAAGCTTACTCTTCATCTGGTTGATCAAATTTTAACCTTCGTAAACCCCGAGGTGTATTAGCTTGACGTTGATTATGATAACCTGACACTCTTTCATTTATACTTCGTAGATTTTCTGCTGACTACAATATATAGAAATATACACGGATTGAACATCATATAATACAAAAAGATGATCGGAATAATGAAAAACCTGCGGTATGTTATTCATATTGTCAAAGCATCTTCCCATGCTTACTTTGCTCAAAACCAAGTCCATTTATCCTCATCTTGTGCTTTTGGTATTTTGATAATACTGTCTTAACCACTTTCAACTAAGTCAATTTATATTGAATTTTGAAACCACCTCTCATGCTGTATTAGTTTTGGGTCAGTTAAAACAGATTTGTTCACCAAGATAGCCAAAATGCCAATTTTAAACTTATTTTATGAAAAGCTAGTCTGATGATGGATTAAATATCTGAAGCATGTATCACCAAGATAATTTTAACAATATACAATCTACTTACCCCCACTCTTTCATCACCAAAACAATATAACTGACGAGATCTTGGTGTCATCTGACTGGGACTGGATGGTGCTTTAAATGGTGATTCTTTTAATGGTGAAACATAGAAATTCTTTCTTCCAGGTACACTAGATAATACAATAAATATATATATCAATAACACTCATGTAGATTATATATATCAATAACACTCATGTAGATTATATAGCAAAAACACTCATGTAGATTATATAATATAATAACACTCATGTAGATTATATATATCAATAACACTCATGTAGATTATATATATATCAATAACACTCATGTAGATTATATAATATAATAACACTCATGTAGATTATATATATCAGTAACACTCATGTAAATTATATATATCAATAACACTCATGTAGATTATATAATATAATAACACTCATGTAGATTATATAATATAATAACACTCATGTAGATTATATATATCAATAACACTCATGTAGATTATATAATATAATAACACTCATGTAGATTATATAATATAATAACACTCATGTAGATTATATATATCAATAACACTCATGTAGATTATATATATCAACACTCATGTAGATTATATATATCAATAACACTCATGTAGATTATATATATCAATAACACTCATGTAGATTATATATATCAACACTCATGTAGATTATATAATAACACTCATGTAGATTATATATATCAATAACACTCATGTAGATTATATAATATAATAACACTCATGTAGATTATATATATCAATAACAATCATGTAGATTATATATATCAATAACACTCATGTAGATTATATAATATAATAATACTCATGTAGATTATATATATCAATAACACTCATGTAGATTATATATATCAATAACACTCATGTAGATTATATAATATAATAACACTCATGTAGATTATATATATCAATAACAATCATGTAGATTATATATATCAATAACACTCATGTAGATTATATATATCAACACTCATGTAGATTAATAATCAATTTTAGGTTTCAGTGAAAAAAAATATAAAACAATCAGTACCACTCTATCTCGTGACAGTACTTATTGCATTCTTAAAATATAATAAAAAAAAAACTTAAAATGGAATAAAAAAAAACTTAAAATGGAATAAAAAAAAACTTAAAATGGAATAAAAAAAGTCCATGTTCAAAATGGATCATGATACAACATTTTAACTATGTTATGCCTTAAGTCTTGCTTGATATGACATGACATGCACATTTATGCGTAAAATTAACTTTTGTCTATTCTTATTTGGCCCAAATCTTGTAAAGTTGTGCTTACTGAAAAGACAACAAATATAATAAGTATATAATTTTTTAAGTTAATTGGATTAACAAATTAAAATTAAGATTAAGGCATTTTTACCTGTATTTTTGTGAACCAGCTAAAGGTGATGTAACAGAACGAGGTACAGGGGATAATGATGGTGTCTGAAATAATGAATAAATGCAAGAAATACAGTGTTATATTACTTGTACTTACATTCTCAAAAATCAAAAACTAACTGTAGTGATGAAGATTTACTAGCTGAGCTCTTGTCAATTAGTCTTTTTTCAATATATGTACTATTCAATTTTAATAAAATATCAACTTTCTAAGTAATACACAAACTGCACTCATAAATAAACAAAAGAAATAACTACAATTTACATGGATTTTTATGGATCATATGAAGTTATACAACAAACATTCAGCTTTATATGATATAGCTGAAGGTTAAAGGGAGATAAAACCAGAATTCTTACTTACTGTAGTTCTACTATTAGAAAATTGTAGAATAAATTGTTTCATAGCTTCCATAAAAACTTTATTATAGAAACCTATTATAGAATCATATTCCTCTTTCTCTATATACGCATTTTTAAATACCTGAAATAAAAACCTAATTATAGAAACCTATTATAGAAACCTATTATAGAATCCTCTTTCTTTCTATACGCATTTTTAAATACCTGAAATGAAAAACAACAAATAAAGCACTTCAGCTCTATTTCTTTTTTTTTTTCATTTTCTTTCAATGGGTTACTGAATTTAGAGTTTGTTCAGATATAAAACTTTTCCAAAAAATGGATTCATCACTAGTCCAGTTTTTATTGTCAAGAGACATTCTGTTCAATGATTTTTTTTATGGGTTACTCATTCTAGGATTTGTTGCCATAGAAATAAAACTAAATACATTTCATCAGTACTGTTACTGTTCAACTTTTACAGATTGGCATGGCAAAATTTTGACTAGTGTTATTTCTTGATATTCTAACAGAACATTATCTTATCTTCTTTTTTTACCTCTTGTTTAGAATGTGGAAGATTTTTATATCTCTCTACAATGGTCTTAAACCGAATTTCCTTCTCTACAACTTTACATATTGCATAAATAGAACACATCATAATCTGAAATATAACATAAATAGAACACATTATAATATATAACACATCATAATCTGAAATATAGCATAAATAGAACACGCCATAATCTGAAATACATCATTATACAACACATCATAATCTGAAATACATCATTATACAACACATCATAATCTGAAATACATCATAATAGAACACATCATAATCTGAAAAACAGCATAAATAGAACACATCATAACATGTAACACACCACAATCTGAAATATAGCATAAATGGAACACGTCATAATCTGAAATACACTATAAAAAAAACACATCATTATATGAAATACACCATAAATAGAACACATCATAACATATAACACACCACAATCTGAAATATAGCATAAATAGAGCACACCACAATCTGAAATACACCATAAATAAAACACATCATTATCTGAAATACACCATAAATAAAACACATCATGATCTGAAATATAGCATAAATAGAACACATCATTATCTGAAATGCACCATAAATAGAACACATAAAATCTGATAAATAGCATAAATAGAACACGTCATAATCTGACATACATCATTATACAACACATCATAATCTGAAATACAGCATAAATAGAGCACATCATAACATATAACACACCACAATCTGAAATATAGCATAAATAGAGCACATCATATCTGAAATACACCATAAATAAAACACATCATTATCTGAAATACACCATAAATAAAACACATCATGATCTGAAATATAGCATAAATAGAACACATCATTATCTGAAATGCACCATAAATAGAACACATAAAATCTGATAAATAGCATAAATAGAACACATCATAATAAAAAGTTTAATCTAAGCACATAAAGATCTGAAATGGAGCCAAACATAATGTGACTTAAAATTTACCTGATCTATATGTCTGTTCTCCATTAAACTTGGTCTCTGTGTAATACAATGTTCAAAACATGTCCAAACCCGGTGAGTCTACAAATAAAATGATATCAACCATTACAATAGGACTATCTGTATGCAAATAAAGCCATAAATTCCAATACTTTTGATAGAAGGTTAACTTTGCCAAACCTGACTAGGTTCTTATATGATACAAAAACTGATGTCATGTGTGCATAGTAAAGATTCTATGAATTCTGAAGATCAAAAAGTAAGAATGGAGTGGCTACTGCTGTTCTCACAAAATTCTCCTCATTGCAAACAGCAGGACGCTGCATGTCTTCATAGGAGAAGAAACATAGAACATAAAACTCTAAGACATTCTGAATTACAGGAACAAAAAATACAATCATTACTTTGCCTATCTCCATTAGCCAATCTGTTCATTAGCAAGAGCAAAAAGGTTATGCCTATAACTCCATTTTTATTATACATGTTGATCTAATTAATGAATACTTACCAATTCTTTTGGTACTATCAACATATCACATAATTTCTGTAGTCTACTATAACCTAACCTACATACTGAAATAATACACATGCTTACATAATATTTGGTTTAACCATAAACATCTTTGATTTTATATCTCCATAAATCAAATTGTCATGATAGCTTTAATCTTGTCTGCTATTACACTACAAAATTCTACTTTCAACAAGAATATCCCCGTCATAATACTAAAGCAAGCCTAAGGTGGCCGGACTGATCTTTTATGAAGAATTAGAGGCATTAAGAGAAATGTAATTAATCATTATTAATAGAGACAAAGTAAAAAAAAAACATTACTGACCTTTATCAAAGAAGATATTTAATGATTGAGATCGATGTGGCGGTGGTTTATCACATTGCACAGCAAATACATTACTAGGGGAGGTAACTCTAACTTGGGATGGTGGTATTATACCAGACCTGGTCTTCATCGGTGATAAAAATCTGTAAAATTTAACAAGAAATGCTGTATTTTGTATAAGTTGAAATGTTGTTTCAGAAAAATACAATTCTCGACATTAGATGCTTGCTTGCTGAAAAAGAGGGCTTTAGGCTCTTTTGGATGGGACCAAAAACTGAGCCCTTGTGTTTTACAGGCTTTGCACTTAAGATATCCATTGATTGTTAGAACAGAAAGAGTAGGCTAATGCCATTGCTCTAACAGAATTTCTCTTTGAGTTTTCATGTAGAGTATTACAAAAGACTTACAAGTCAGCTGATGTTGGAGATACTACTGGTTGTTTTGATGGTGATGTCACTTCTACTGGTGCTAGATCTGATCTATATATAATATCATACAACACAGATCCCTAAAAACGTAAAATATAATCTATATATAATATCATACAACACAGATCCCTATAAACAGAAAGTATCATACTCTTTATATAATATCATACAATACAGATCCCTACAAACATAAAGTATCATAATCTATATGTATATATCATACCATACAGATCCCTATAATTATAAAGTATCATACTCTTTATATAATATCATTCAACACAGATCCCTACAAACATAAAGTATCATACTCTTTATATAATATCATACAACACAGATCCCTATAATTATAAAGTATCATACTCTTTATATAATATCATTCAACACAGATCCCTATAATTATAAAGTATCATACTCTTTATATAATATCATACAACACAGATCCCTATAATTATAAAGTATCATACTCTTTATATAATATCATTCAACACAGATCCCTATAATTATAAAGTATCATACTCTTTATATAATATCATACAACACAGATCCCTATAATTATAAAGTATCATACTCGTTATATAATATCATACAACACAGATCCCTATAATTATAAAGTATCATACTCTTTATATAATATCATACAACACAGATCCCTATAATTATAAAGTATCATACTCTTTATATAATATCATACAATACAGATCCCTATAATTATAAAGTATCATACTCTTTATATAATATCATACAACACAGATCCCTATAATTATAAAGTATCATACTCTTTATATAATATCATGCAACACAGATCCCTATAATTATAAAGTATCATACTCTTTATATAATATCATGCAACACAGATCCCTATAATTATAAAGTATCATACTCTTTATATAATATCATGCAACACAGATCCCTATAATTATAAAGTATCATACTCTTTATATAATATCATGCAACACAGATCCCTATAATTATAAAGTATCATACTCTTTATATAATATCATTCAACACAGATCCCTACAAACATAAAGTATCATAATCTATATATATATATATATCATACAACACAGATCCCTATAATTATAAAGTATCATACTCTTTATATAATATCATGCAACACAGATCCCTATAATTATAAAGTATCATACTCTTTATATAATATCATACAACACAGATCCCTATAATTATAAAGTATCATACTCGTTATATAATATCATACAACACAGATCCCTATAATTATAAAGTATCATACTCTTTATATAATATCATACAATACAGATCCCTATAATTATAAAGTATCATACTCTTATATAACATACAATACAGATGCCAATGAACATAAAGTATCATACTCTTTACAGATGCCAATAAAGAGAAAATGTCATAATCTACATATAAAATGTTTATTAGAACTATCCAAAAGGGATGTTGAGTTGAAATACACAGTGGAAGAGCATATCCAAGCCCGTTAATAGATATCTCAACTAAATGAGTAAAACAAATTCTGTTACCTTTTTCCATGCTTCACTTTCTAAAATACTATTCTCTACGTTCTGTAAGTGCTGTAATAAATGATCATATATGAAATGGAGTTTAAAATCCCTAATCTTAGTTTCATAACAATCATATGTACCACAGTTCTCTGGGGATGAGTTATTCTTCCTGCCCAGAACATGTACATTCGATTGACATTTCCAACGTTTTAGAAATAGGTTCATATAATTCCATATAAAAGATTGCAAACAACTTTTATTAAGACCATCAAAATTTATTTTTTATTTACATACCCGAATAAGATCCCCTGTTAGTTTGGGTTCAGCTTTTATAAAACTTTTTAACACTTTAAAGAAGTCATATGCCTGTAGTTGAAATACATTGAGAATCCATGGGAACGAAAATACTGAGTCTTCACAACCCATGGCACCAGTTGATGGATTCCCTAAAATCATTTAACAGAAATGTGAGATAACAAATAACATATATTTTTTTAATACAGATCCTACGGTGGGCTTTTGACAATAGCTAATACTGTTAATTTTATGGTTCTAAAATCCCCAATTGTCATGGAAATAGGATAAATTTATTTTGTTAACCAAATTTATTTACATTTTCAATAATAAGTGAAAGATACTTACAACTAACACCATAGGTCACTAAAACAACTTCTATAGAACAAGCTAATAAAGATTGGTGAAAACTACCAATGTTTAGTAATCTACTAAAATCAGTTTCTGATAATCTTTCATGTTCCTGTAAAGGTAAGAGATAAGGTTGTTAAACTAGTTGCTTTACCACCTGAAAGAGTTTTATTTCAGTTATCACTTTTCAGTTAACCAATCTGACATCTTGTTCCACTCCTATAAAATTTATGTTTTTGTTCACAATTTCACAAAGTTATACAGATATCCAAATGGGTAAAGGGAAAATCAGCTTAGCTGTGGAATGCTAAAAATAGAACACATTCATGAGAAATGGTAGGACAACCCACTAAAACCGTTTAAGTTGTGCATCAAGTGATACACAAACTCACATAGAGCCCCAGCTTTCCATCACAGATATACATCTGCATCAATGACATGGGAAAAACTGGATTGAAAAGTTTTAATCTTCTGTCTGCACAATGGCACCTGGCAGGAATATCATCTAAAATTAAGTACTTACACTGTCCAACATGGATTCTATAACTCTATAGTATAATCTAACAGCTAACTGGTATCTTTGGCTAGCTATTTCACCCTGGTTTAAATTACTAGCACTACAAAACTGATCTATAAACACCTCTTTCTGTTCTTGTAATCTATTCTTGATATCTTCTGTGGGATTCTGGCTACAGTTCTGTAAGATAAACATGATATTCAACTAAAGATGAGATTTTTCCTCTCAGAAACTTTTTCAATCAGCCAAACTGGCAAGTTATTATTTCATGGTTTGTTACAAAATCAATATTTTTTTTTCAGAAAACTAGCCAGGTGATCCAGACCACACATTCCAATTTCTCAAAAAGAAATTGTTCCATTATAGGCCTGTACATTTGAGAGAATCAAACCCTTCCTTCCCTGAAATCTCTTTGTTTCAAGAAATAGTGAGGCTTGTACACTTACATTAAAATACTGTTGTAATTTTTCACTAGGTTCATCTGTACTGGTCATTAATAAATTTTTTATCTGTTGTACTGTACTTAATGCTGCCCTAAAACATACAATAGACATCAATACAATACATCACAATATCTAAATGAAATCTGACAAGTCTTTCTGAAAACGTAATGGGAGTTTCATTCTCATTGAAATGGGCATGAATAACAGCATTAGTTTATCTTTTTCTATATCCAACTATCCATAATGTGTCTTTTAACATAAACAGTTTCAAATAGCTTCTTACTTAGTGTTTAAATATATATTTGTACCTACCTAACAGGGGTCATTGGTATGTTTTTAATTTCACCATTTTCTCTATTAAAAAGAAAAAAACCCATCAAAATTATAATAATTTCGAAATATAACTGATCTGAAATGTGAGGCTGCATAATATACAATCCTTAAAAAATAGAATTAGTATGGGAACTTGGGAGTTTTAAGCAAACATTTGCCAACTTATGTTTAGAAAGATTCATCAATCCTTTTGATACAGCTGTAATGATAATCCAGAAACAGCTGGTGGATAAGATCCTGAAGAATTGTTGGCCAAAATATGCATTTTATACTGCATTCTTTTTTTTCTTTTTGTAGATGTAAGAGCAATATAAAATAGAAAGATGAAAATGAAAAGAAATTTTCAGATACCAACTAAAAACTGTTATAGATACAAATATCTTAACTTACTTAGTAGTGTGTGGTTTAGGCAGAGATTTAAGATCTGACAGAAATAATAAATCATTTAAATCACCATCATGTCTGTATTCGTCTAAATATTTCTCTGTTAATTTTTCCAGCTGTAAAATTGAAATAGTTCTGTCAATAGAACGTCACATACCTTCAAGGTGGCATCAGGTGTTCCATAAATGTCAGCACTTACCAATCAGCTAAACAGTACTTAGCAGTGGATCTCATTGATGAGAAATCAGTAACATTTTTGTGTGATGACATTAAATGAATGCTGAATGCTTGTAATGTTAAGAAATACTTCTTTACTACCGATTGAACAGCAACACCACAAGGGAAAGATAACTCTCCATGAACTTGCCTCATAGTATTTTGTGCGTCAACCAATCCATTATGGTCCTTTCCATTAATGAAAAGATTCTTTACAACAAAAAGGAAACCAACAATGATTTGACAATATAATGGGTAAAAGTTTCAAGAATGGCTTGAACAATTCCAAGATGGCACTAACTATATAGATAATTATGGGGAGCTACAGTTTTAAAGCTACTTACATCATCAACATTAGGAAGTTGTGTAAAATAGTTTTCTGTTTGAGTTCTCTGTAGGAGCTGAACCTGAAATTATTATTATTGAAGCTTAAATGACATTATCTTGAATTTGAGTCTTCATGATTGAGTAAGGTATATTGATTGTGGATGGGGTTAGGAATTTCAGAAAACCAGATTTCTATTAACCAGCCATCTTCGCATTATCAAAATATTACAAACAGCGCCACATACTTTGAATTCATTATGTGTGTTTCTTGTATCCAGATAGTTTGTAAATGCACCAATATGATTGGATTTACACTACCTAAACCAGCCAATCAGAGGTCTCAACAGAATGTCTGTAAACCATAAGCAATAATGTTTACAGTCTTTATGACAAGAGCTCTGATTAGTTGTTTTCACTGCAATCAAATCAAATTGCTGCATTCTGTAATACAAAGAAAAGAGCCTATAAATGTCAAGGTTTTAGACGCAGTTCGTATATATCATAACAAATAAAAGTGTCAAATTACCTCATCTATACAGGAATCAAAATGTTCAGCTAATTTTCCTAATAAACCATTAGTTTGATGTTCTGGTGAACAACCTATTCTTATAGTATCTGAAATATATACAAATGAAGCAAATTTGATGACTGTGTTACTCAACCAACAAGAAACAAATATAGAAAAGAATATTCTTCAGTTTAATTTTTATTAACAAAAGCTCCTCTCTTGCAAATCCTCATTAGGAGGGTCAGTTTTAGTTAAAAGAATATAAGCAGAGTAAACAAACTAGCTGATTAACAAAGAGACATCGACAGAAAATATTATATGGTATAAACCTACCATAAGGTGAATTTAATAAAAAGGATGGTGAAAGTCGTAAAACATATTCTACACAACATAATAACAGATGAACAGACTTGACTAATTCTTGATCATCACTCATTAAACTTCCTGTAATAATAACAATTATAAATAGTTATAATAACAATATCAATTATACACAGTTATTATAACAATCTCAATAACAATAATACATAGTTATAATAACAATCATACATAGTTATATTAACAATCATACATAGTTACAATAACAATATCAATAAAAATTATACATAGTTATAATAACAATATTAATAAAAATTGTACATAGTTATAATAACAATATTAATAACAATTGAACATAGTTATAATAACAATCATACATAGTTATAATAACAATATCAATAATAATTATAGTTATAATAACAATAACAATTGTACATAGTTATAATTACAATATTAATAACAATTGTACATAGTTATAATAACAATATTAATAACAATTGTACATAGTTATAATATCAATAACAATTGTACATAGTTATAATAACAATATTAATAACAATTGTACATAGTTATAATAACAATATTAATAACAATTGTACATAGTTATAATATCAATATCAATAGTACATAGTTATAATAACAATCATACATAGTTATAATAACAATAACAATATCAATAATAATTATAGTTATAATAGCAATATCAATAACAATTGTACATAGTTATAATTACAATATTAATAACAATTGTACATAGTTATAATTTCAATATTAATAACAATTGTTCATAGTTATAATAACAATATTAACAACAATTGTACATAGTTATAATATCAATGTTAATAACAATTGTACATAGTTATAATTACATTATTAATAACAATTGTTCATAGTTATAATAACAATATTAATAACAATTGTACACAGTTATAATAACAATATTAATAACAATTATGCATAGGTATAATAACAATATTAATAACAATTATACATAGTTATAATAACAATATTAATAACAATTGTACATAGTTATAATAACAATATTAATAACAATTGTACATAGTTATAATAACAATATTAATAACAATTATATCTAAATAATGATGATGAAATATATGTCAAAACGGTTTTTATCTAGAATGTTTAAAATGTACGAGCCATCTATATAGCAAGTTATAACTTACGTTTAGCATGAAGAAATAATGTCCATATTAATTTCTTTCTATAAACTACACCTTCAGTATCAGGTATTGGTGGCATATGATTTTCTCTGAAAATATTCAAAAAAATATAAACAAACTATCATTCCAAAGAAAGCAATTTGCTTGATATATAGAAGCACAAAATGTAGCGTTAAAAAACATTTTTAAGGCTATTTTTGAGTTTGCTTTATCAGCCATAAGAACTTGATTTCAGCTACCTGCATTATTAATATTCAACCTAAACATCCACTGTTTGTTCACATACAATTTGCATCTATAAAATAGGCATTTTCTTTACCACACAGTGATACATTATAAAAACTTACAGTATAGGTTCTTGTTCTACACCATTTTCTATTCTAAATACCTTCTCACATATTCTATAATATCAAAACAGAACAGAAAATAAAATACTGGATATACAGAAATCAAATTTTTCACCAATATTCAAATTTTGAAGACACAACCAGTAAATTAAGGTTTATTACTAGCTGCTACACAGAATACACAAAACTAATCTCCTCACCTTTCAAAAGTATAGAATAATGCTGACATAATACAATACTTCTTTTCTAATTGTAGTAAATGATCAGATACAGGTTCTGATAGTTCATAGTTCTCTTTTATAATATTCATAGTTTTAAATAAACTTCTAACACTGTAATAACAATAATAACTAATGATTAGCTACAGGTTCTGATAGTTCATAGTTCTGTTTTATAATATTCATAGTTTTAAATAAACTTCTAGCACTGTAATAACAATAATAACTAATGATAAGATACAGTTTCTGATAGTTATTTTATAACAATCATAGTTTTAAATAAACTTCTAACACTGTAATAACAATAATAACTAATGATTAGCTACAGGTTCTGATAGCTCATAGTTTTCTTTGATAATATTCATAGTTTTAAATAAACTTCTAACACTGTAATAACAATAATAACTAATGATTAGCTACAGGTTCTGATAGCTCATAGTTTTCTTTGATAATATTCATAGTTTTAAATAAACTTCTAACACTGTAATAACAATAATAACTAATGATTAGCTACAGGTTCTGATAGTTATTTTATAACAATCATAGTTTTAAATAAACTTCTAACACTGTAATAACAATAATAACTAATGATTAGCTACAGGTTCTGATAGTTCATAGTTTTCTTTGATAATATTCATAGTTTTAAATAAACTTCTAACACTGTAATAACAATAATAACTAATGATTAGATACAGGTTCTGATAGCTCATAGTTTTCTTTGATAATATTCATAGTTTTAAATAAATTTTTAACACTGAACTAATAGAAATAGCTAATGATTAGCTACAGGTTCTGATAGTTCATAGTTTTCTTTGATAATA
This sequence comes from Lottia gigantea, assembly GCF_000327385.1. NCBI lineage: Eukaryota > Metazoa > Mollusca > Gastropoda > Lottiidae > Lottia > Lottia gigantea. Next base: position 318,276 of record NW_008710179.1, read on the forward strand.
TTCATAGTTTTAAATAAATTTTTGACACTGAAATAATAGAAATAGCTAATGATAAGATACAGTTTCTGATAGTTCATAGTTCTCTATTATAATATTCACAGTTTTAAAATGATTGTAATAATAATAGTAAATATTCTGATACTTTATATTTCTCTCTAATTATCTAGACAATTTAGGCTATCAATATCTCAGAATTATAAGGTAATAGCAATAAAATATTAATAGTTGTTTTAATAAAGCGCTAAAATCCACTCTAAACAGAGAAATGTCAAAGCAAATGTCTTACACAATAAATCTAATCCTAAAAAATACATTTTCCATTTGGATTTAAAATCTTCTAAGTTTGGATTTAATGGACATGTTGAGAGAGTTCCATACACAAACGTTCTAGTAACAAATGATTTTAAGTTAAATGATGGTTTCACAAGTTGAAATTTGTCTTTAGAGGTAATGTCTTGTTCTCCTATAATTCTATGAAAGGGTATCATGGATATTAACATTTTGTCATTTTAAGTTACATATCAGCAAAGTTCAGTGTTAATAGCCTGAACTTCATTTATACATTGTTGTTAAATTGCATGACAATGAATCCCCAAACCCCCCTTTGAATTATCTGATACTTACTTTACATTTGTAGCCAGTAACAAGTCTGTTATTGTAATATTTTTACATTTAGATTTCTTTATTACATTATCATCATCCTCATCATCTGTTAAATTATCATTCGTATTATCTTCTTTACTGTTTCTAGAATAATCAAACAATATTCATTTTTCCACTTCAAGGAAAGATGAAGTTTTTATTGAAGCTATAAGGTCTTTGTAGAAGTCACAAACAATATTTTGTAAAATGCTCATGATCACGCATAGCAAAGTTATTAGGGCTGGGTGATATACCGGTATCATAATAAATACAGGTATAGGAATTTATATCGTAAGATACATCATCTAATTACAAAAATAACGAAATATCGCCATATCGTTATATATGGTAGTTATTATGATAAAGCGTCAAATTTTTGTCCAGATAAGATTATCTAGACAATTCAAACAAGTATCTTAATATTTGAAACAGATATTTTTTCATATCATGATATATTATTGCTTAATATCCTGATATCAACTTGAACCCATATCGCCCAGCCCTAAAATGTCGATTGGAGTTGAGATGTTGAAAATATGTTATTCCCTTATCTTTTCATTTATTTACATTTAGCATCTTTGTAATTCTATTTTGACTTACCTTAAGATAATGACTGTCATATAGAGACAACAAGCTAGCACTTCATCTTTACAACTCTACAACAGATACATGTATATCATAACATGGGTTTTATTGTTGGTAACATAGAGCAGCTTACATAAACAAGAATTGTTAGAAAGATAGCTTGCCAGGCAAGGTAATATACGCCCACTGGCAGCTTTGATTTTGAATAAAAATCTTTAGCAGTACAGTAACAATCACCAGATGGACAGACATGGGTGACAGCAATATACACCCTCCATTCCATGTGGGCGTATAAAAAATTGTCTCCCTTTGGACAAAAATATATCAATTGTCAAAGTCTTTTTAAAAGGGTGAATTTGGAACTATACGTGCGCAAGACGCTAATTCAACAGGACGCCATGAACTGAGAAGACTTGTTTTCAATAACCTTTTAAACAATAAATGGATAACTGTCAATGTAGTTAACCCTATCAGGTGAGGTTTACTAATATTTTATTTTAAGCAATATCAAACAATCATGACTAATTCAGCCTGTTCCACAAGTAGGTTAAATGAAAGCTTTGGATCAAAACTTGTGTGAAACAAGCTTTACAAGGAAAATTATTGCGAAATATACATTAATCCACACATAACTTAAAACAAAAATCTGAAAATCTATTTGTACCTGTAAATCTTCATGCTGTGAGACAATAGGAAATAATTGTTGTAAATGTTGACAAGATTTAGATATAGGTTTATCACATGGTACATTATACAACTGTCTACACAGGTTAATTAACTCTGTTTCATAATTACTGTAATTAAATGTTGGCATCTTGTCTTGATTGTCTTTCTTCTCTTCTGAATTATTGTTTACACTGAATTATAAAGAACAGATCATTTTACTCAAAATATCAGAGTTGGATAGCTCAGTTTCATCTAATTTTACTGTTGAATATTGACTCAGATGCTCTGACTCGCTCTCTCTCTCTCTCTCTGTAGCCTATCTATAACAATGCAATGCTCAGGTGCAGTATACAGTACTGGTTAAGTTTTGTTATTTCAATTTTTATTTCACACACGATATTCATACAGGTAGTTAGTAGGATTTAAGTTTTTTTTTCACACTATTGTAACTTGTCATTGAATGGATTCACTATTATTCCGATGACATCAGAGTTGTAAAATGTTACTGCTTACTGAAGAGATTCTATTTCCATGTCGAGAGTTTAGACTGTATTACAGGTTACAAAACAAGATCGACTCAACTATGACCTGATGCTTCTCCAAATGAATTTAATCGATACAGATAAGAACATATTCATATTCAAGTCAATTCACATAAAATTAGAAAACAATATCAAGTTTTACTAATCTTCATGACACTTGATTAACAAGTTATAATAACATAGAATATCCACTTCCGTTTATTACATTATACCAAAAATAACCACACAAAAAAGTTAGATTCAACAATAAACTTACCCGGTTTTCTCGGTTTTCTCTTCGATTTTACAGTTCTCTTCTGTCATACCGTCTTCAGAACATTTCAATTAACCAGAATAACAATAAGAAAGCAATTAATTACAATCACAAATCGATTAAATTAACGGTAAAGTCCAGATTGAGTTTAGTTAGTTTACTGTTATGATGACAGAAAACCCCGCGAAATGTCGCGTTGTTAACAATATTTATAAATTCTGATTGGATAATATTCATAGGTCAAATGAGGTCACAGATTTTATTTTTGATTGGCTGATCAGTTTATCTGTGGGTTAGCTAAAAGATTTACTACTAACTCATATACAGTTACTTTCAGTTTCTATAGAAAATAGTATAAGGTCTACTATTTAACTTCAGAAGATACTGATAAACATGTACACCCCAGTGCTAAGTATGCATATTATGCCACTATGGGCCAAATCCCCATGGCGTTTTCTAAGTTGATACTCTATGGCTATAAACCCCTACGCTACGACGTCCGTGTCATTAGATGATTAAACAAAAGATCCCACGAAATTTGGACCAGGAAAAGGGTAGACTAATCCACCGTTCGGGAAAAATTTCCCTCCTTGCACTCTGTAGTGTGTTGCCACTTTCTTTTAGTGATGAAAAGTAGGACGATAAACATCAGTTTACCCGTGGAACAGTTCTATGGTTTACCTATCATTTAGTTTTGGGCTGAATTCGGTATATTAAATTGAGTTACTTCCCTTTACATATCAATATCAAAAAGTGTGCTTCATTTCAGAGTTTCCAGACGGCCGTTAGAATGGACAAAAAATGAGGGCAAGGCAACATGTATATCGAGCCTATGGTATAAAAAATGTGCGTTCTCAAAGCTTAAAAAATGTGGGATCTGGAATTATGCTACACACTAAACTAAACTCAGAGGTACAAGTCAAAGAGCATGCTTTTAAGCAGTAAAAAAGTTCCTGAAAATCTTGAAATATCGAATATTCATCACCTCTCGAATCTTAAATCGAAGTCATTTCCGACTGTTGGCTATCGTCTAATTTGAATTTTGTATATTTGTCAGGTCTGACGTAGGTCAAGACCTATATATATGCCTAGATATAATGCGCCATGAAAATCGGTTATTGTTTTTTAATTTGATATAGAATATTAACTATAATAAACATGATAAGATCTGACAGAAGTCGTTCAAATTGAATATGTAAAAACCGTGGGCCTGCATGCATCATCAATATTATCTTAAACTTCGGGTTATATCTTCTGTTGCACTTAAAATGATTCTTAAAAATTGTTAATCCTTTGGCGCGTTTTTCTCCACATAATTTTTATCAAAATGACTTTTGGCTTACATTCAAATTATCACTGACTTCATTGAGTAAATTTATACGAGTGTTGAAACCCAGTGAGATACGATGAGTCGGTGGTTGGAACATTGGCGCTCTTCTTCGCAGACGAAATAAAGATATTCCATTCGGATGCCTAGAGTCATTTACTGGTAACTTTTTATTTCAAATTCAAAGAAATTCAAAACCGTTTCTTTCTTTTCTACTAGTAAGGCCTATAAAGGACACGTATAGCTTTATGTATTTCCACCATTCTAATTTCTGTTAGACTTCCATAACTCTACATAAATAGTGTCAAGTAGTGAAGATATCAGATCATCCTAGGATTTGATCCAAAAATAAAAAATTGTATAGGCTACTTCGTCGTTTAAAACACAGTCCTATCGTGACCGTAGGGCATTGGTTCACTTTATCCAAATAGTTTTGTATGATGTAGTGAATGTTAGCCAATCAACAGGATCCTTTCATACCAGAGGGCTGCTTGTGCTCTCATAATATTCACATGCACATTTAAAAATAACATGACGTCATCCGATTTTTTAACACGGAAGTGAGACACGATAGAAATATGTAGTAGTTTCAGACGTGTTGAAAAGTATAAAGACAATGAAAGAGTATGTAGCCCGAACACCAAGTACCGGATCCTACAAGCACCCTTGCGTTCGAGACTATCTTTGGTAAGGAAGTAGCCGATCAGAAATCAGTGACGATGGGATGGTTGGAATTGCCAGAGCACGCGCGTTATATTTGGCACTGATTCCAATGGATTATTGGTAGTATAATATAATAGTGGACTTGATGAGCCGGACAACACATTCTGTAGTATATATCACTAACCAACAAGAATTTACATTTTATTTACACGTCAAGAGTCAAACAGTACAGAATTAAACATTTTTAGAAGTAAAATCTAACCAAATTACAATAATCTATAGTGATTTTTATTCAAATTATTTTGAATACAAAGAAATATTTTGGTGATTTTTCTATAACTTGTGAGGAATATAATTACGACCTTTTTGGTAAAAATATTTGGAAGGACTTGAATATGTGGTTAATACGATTAATTTGTGATGTTTCTTCAATGATGATTCTTAATGTGACTTTATTTCTCCTGTCGTTTATATTTGGGTAAGTACGCTTACAACAAGTTTTATATGATTTTCGGTGATTACGAATCATTATACATGATTATTTCAGAACTGATGTGGCTCAACACACTCATTTTATGAATAATTAGAAAATGACATGGAACAGAGGACATAACATGTGTCGAGCTTATTTTAATATAAGATTTTATCAAATGACTTCTGTTTTTCGGAAAGGTGAATATCTATACTCTGAGACTGGACCTGTCAGATATCACGGAGACTTAATTCTATGCCTTTTAACCTTGAATGATATTGTAAGTCCTATGACGGTATAAGTCGAAAGCACAACTAGGGGTACTATACACCTATTTGAATATTGTCAAAAGCATGAACAGCTCTATCATCAATTGATTTGCTTTTGGTTGGTTGATATATAATTGTCCTCTTGAGCTTTCATCGAATCTGTTGAGTCTGCATTGTGATAATTAAATCAGAATGAACAAGTTTGAAACAACAAATTGTATAAACTTATAATCTGATTAGTATGCAGATCGAATCAGATTTGTTGTTTTTAGTGCAGGTTATTGTTCAGTCGAATTTTGCCAAAAAGTGTCCTAGAACATGTTATATATATTTAACACTTTCGTCAGATTATGGATAGCAAGTGGAGTCAACCACAGAAAAAGAAGAAACGTCCATTTTTCATTTTGATCAGATTTAATTTTAGCACGAGTGTAAAAAGATAAAGTTCTTTCGCATTAATGGATTTTGGTCGTCTGCATATGTTTGTCGTACCGCCTGATAAATATCAGTTCAGTTATCTTTTCAAATTCAAATACCCAATTACGTTAACATTTTAATAAAAAAAAAATTTCCGGAAATAAGGACAGTCTGAGTGTTAAATAAGGCGTTTTAAACATTCTCTGATGCAGATATTGACGATATTATGACGCCATCGATGATTTCTGACGGTGTTTTTTATCAGACCGGATCCTTAGATTGTCGTCACAGCCATGTATTGAATTATATACGGACCAGTTAAAGTATAAAGAAATGTCTGTTTTGCTATATTCTTCCATGGTTTAAGGAGTAAGTCCAGCTATCAGTAGTAATTTTCAAAACTAAAATCCAACGCTCAGTTCTCCTACAATGGAAACAAAAAGTTGCTTTATGGGAATTATTAATTTTCTACATAGAAGTGACGACGGACTTAACTGGTGCGTTCAGACGGTTGTATCCCTTTAACGATTTACAATGTTTTAAATCTCGTTTAACTTTTTCAAACCACTTTTGAGCAGACCACTATAACTTCTGCGTCTTCATTCATGTGAAACCCCACGAAGTTCCAATTAGACTTATCACTTATTCAAAGCTCCCTTATCATAACCACTTCCGCAAGTCTATTAGATATTATATAAGCTTAAAGTTGACATGGAAACCATGCGGCTTGAGTAAACAACGCTTCATTCAGGCACAATGGACTGGTACATTCCAACTTGTAGTTGAATATGATTGTTGACATGATTCTGGGCTCTTAACAACGTCAAAACGAAATGCAATTCATATTTCAAATGCGTAATAAGATTCTTCAAAATACGAGGGTAGGAGAAAGAGGGGAAGTTGTACATCGAAACATTGTACATAAAAATCAATTTGATCCCCTTTACAAGTGGAACCAAGGTCCAATATTAAATGATCTAGAGTTTCTCACGCGCATACATTCACGTGAAACGTGAGGTCAAGCTCTAAAGGCATGTAAAGTATGATGATAACAGTATATTTTACATAGTGTTATTGAATGACATGTATTGTATATAACTGTATTCCATTACTATTATCTTTACTCGGTGTTTATAAGTCAAAATATTTACCTGTGAAATTAGCCTATACTAACAGTTTTCAGATAAGTCTTATCAATGCTTGAGGCGTATGCCGGAAACAGAAATCAGAGTAAATTCCTGGAAACAATTCCCATAATTATTGATAAGATAACTGTTTGACTACAATGTAATATTAGCAGCTTAATTAGTGAGCGTCTACACATTATCACGATGCAAAGTTCTCTGACATCATTCCAAAACAGAACACAAAGTAGTAATTGTTTAAAAGAAGAATTTGTATTTATAATTGGTACAGAAACACACAATGATCTTAATCATCATGAAGTTTACTACTTCTTAAACTCATGAGAAAGAAAGAGATGTCTAGATCTTCAGATTAATCAGCTGAAGTCGACTCGGGATAATTAAAACAGCTTAATAGATCGTTGTACCTCTTTCAGTACGATTGTCTTTAATTGCGTTGGAATTTCAGTTTGTAAAGTGTTATAAACTAAATAAGCTGGTTCATATAGAATTATTTGGAAGTTATGTTTGATTATTATCGGCCCAGCGATGATATTAGGAAAAGATAACCGAAAAGTTATATTGTAAACGGTTCCTTTCAATACTTTATTATGACTGTTGTATTGTAATGAAAATTTTGGTGCAGAAAAGTAGGACGTAAAACTCCATTCATTTCATTTCATTTCTGATTCCTGAAGACATTTAAAGAAAATGATGATTTCGTGACTCGTCAAGTTGCGTGACAATATATCGATGATATTTATATATTTGTCGTAGAAAGACGGCACCAAAACAAACCAGATAAGATAATTCAAGATCGCAATGAGCTAATAGACGACGGAATATTCCTCAAGGATGGCGGCGTAAGACTAGATTAAAAAATGAAACTGCGCAAAAGTGATTCAGTGTTAATTCCCTCAGGTCAATTCATATTGATATTATTCATAAAGATGATGTTGACAACTGATGAAAGAAACCTAGTCAAAGAAGTTATTTAGGTTTTTTCTTGGATGTCAATGTGGTTTGTATTTGAGTATTCTGGCTTGAAATTACTTCCATCCATCAAAGTATTGAAATGCTTCAGATACAATGTTCATTTCTATCGATGTTCAGACTATAAACATGAAATGAGAAAAAACTGATTACAACCAGACAAAGCACTGAAAATCAAAATTGCTCGGCTCCCAAATACTGAATCTTGGAATCAAAATGGAAAAAATACTTTTTAAGCAATACAACCAATTAAAAATATCCAAAATCTTGTACTTATTCCATCGTCTGAAAACATCACCCTTTACATATCTGTGTGCATGACCTAAGAAATCGCAGTTTGAAATATTGAATATAAATTGAATAGAATATATTTGGGTACTATGTACTATACTAGTATTGTATTTCCGGGGTAGGGTCGATATGGTGCTGTGTTATCTCTGTATAAGTTTAAATATATCAGGTTTTCAAGCGATATTGGCACTAAAATCATTCCTATCGTCTCATCATGCACTATTAAACCACGCCAGATTGATTTAATAAGGACATCATGCTGTATTATAACGTCAATTAAAGAGATTATCACTGCGAATTGTAGAAAAATGACCCAGCCTTCCAAATTGTTATTACATGGTCCACAATCAACAAGAATCATGAGCAATCAACAGTGTGTAGACAATTAGAGTGACAAGATAATACAACAGCAGCAATAAATCACAAGGAGTAACAGGATAATGAAATAATAACAATAACTACAGCAGTAACTATATAGACAAATAGAGTAACAAGATAATACAACAACAACAGCAATATATCAGTAACAGGAGTAACAGGATAATGAAATAATAACAATAACAGTACAACAGTAATGATATGGACAATGAGAATAACACGATAATACAACAACAATATATCACAGGAGTAACAGGATAAAGAAACTATAACAATAAGAGTACAACAGTAACAACATGGGCAATGAGAGTAACAAGATAATACCACAACAGCAATATATCATAGAGGTGAAATAATAACAATAACAGAACAATATGGAACTTTAAAAAAGGAATCATCAGCGTTATCATCAATATCAACACCACTAAAAATCATTAGCAGCGCTGAAATATCAAAACTGCGTACTATGCGGCAAAGAAAAGATCAATAAAATGGACAAAAGCAACTTGAATATGAGTTTCGTAAATGACATAATGAATGTTAGATTATGCATGTACAAACAAAATCAAAAATCCAACTAGCTGTTTCGTAACCAAGGTTCGTTACGAATAAATATATTTGCAAAATGTCTGCAATTATACTTTTTGGCTTTGTTTCCAGATATTTTCAGAATCGCAACGGTGAAATATATTTGCAATACAAAAGGGCAGTTAAATTTTCACAGCTTATCACTTTGGTTTTCTAAATGGTTTTATATTGCATGTATGGTAAAAAGTTAAACTTTTATCACAATTAATGATATCTTTATTGTGAACACACCCTTATTCTTATACGGCTTCCTGTAGACCATTCTCTTACCCGCCTAGCTCTAGTGTCAGTATCTATAGAAAAAAACATACAATTTGTTATACATGTATACGTAAGAAATGATAAAATAATACCTAAATAGCTTAATTAAGTACATATACGACCTTGCGCCTCTGCGGAGGATATGGAGTTGAGTAGCATCAAGTGTTTCTTAAGCTTCACATGATATGCCCTACCTAGCTGGCACCAACCTCCACGTTTATTTTTTACAGTATAGGTTTTTGACGGAACAAAACCGTTTAACCACACTTATGTTTAGATAGAACTTGCGACATACAATACCTGCAAGCAATTGGATTCTAAATGATTGTTGCAACACTGGGAATCTGATCAATAGTTGTATTCAAAAGATCGAAAATCACAGTTGGTAACTCCTGTTCTTCGAGCTATCTAAATATAGAAACTGAAAATCGACCCCAGAAGACGTCATCCAGATGATCGCAGTTGATATTAGTCGGTCAGTTTTTAGATCCGGCTTTGAATAGCCAGACGACCTGAGCGCACCTTAACTTGATTGCAAGAGTATTTCAGAATTTCATATAACGAAACTAAACAATCCATTCACTTGGTCGTACATTATTAAGAATACAGGATTAATTATGGAATGAAACTTGCCTCCTTGGGCAATCCTCGGTGTCTGCTCCCAGACAGGGATGGTTTAAAAATCCGGATGGACTTTATCCAATTTACGTCAATCTTCTGGAAGGGAAAAAAGGTGATAGAGGCAAGGTAGATTATTTCGATTAGTTCGAGTGAGGTTATCCTGTAATTAAATTTTCATCACCGACTTTTGTTCTTTATCAATGATAGACATAATATCCGCATTCTAAATTTAGTTTTAAACAAAAAAGGATAAAAAAAATTTTGGGGGGAAAACCGGAAGATGTCGCAATTTCGTGGAATATAAAAGATATCTTTATAAGTATTCTAATTACAATGTCAATAAAATATAAACCAGGAAATAAGATTTTTAATGATGTTTCGTTGAATTTTGATATTTTCCCGCGTGGTAGGGTCATTATAAAGGTGTATCGTTTATGATACAGTTGACCGTTGACATTTACTTACTATAAAATATACCTTGTTAAATACGTTCAGTATGGTTTTAGAAAGAGTACTTCACCAATATTTATAAAATGAAGTTTCTTGTCTTAAAGCAGAATGGATCATAGATAATAATTATGACCAATGAGAAACAATAAACATGCTATGTCTACATGTATATTATAGATTAGAACTGAGCAATCAAATCAAAATACACTAGATGAAATACATGTTGTGTTATATGATACTGGACAACCAAACAACATGTTATTTTATAGATTATATGCTATCGGATTATATTATAGATTATATGACATTATAATATGGTATTGGACCAACAAACAACATGTTATATTATAGATTATATGATACTGGACAACCAAACAACATGTTATATATAGATTATATGATACTGGACAACCAAACAACATGTTATTTTATAGATTATATGATATTGGACAACCAAACAACATATTGTGATATTATAGATCATATGATACTGGACAACCAAACTACATGTTATATTATAGATTATATGATATTGGACAACCACACAACATGTTATATTATAGATTATATGATATTGGACAACCAAACAACATGTTATAATATTATAGATTATATGATATTGAACAAAACAAACCTGTTATATTATAGATTATATAATACTGAACAACAAAACAACATCTTATATTATAGATTATACGATATTGGACAACCAAACAACATGTTATGTTATAGATTATATGATATTGGACAACCACATAAACATGTTATATTATGGATTTTATGATATTGGATTATATTAAAGATTATATGACATCAGAAAAAACAAACAACATGTTGTATTATAGATTATATGATACTGGACAACCAAACAACATGTTATATATAGATTATACGATATTGGATCAGAAAACAAACAGCATGTTATATCATAGATTATATGATATTGGACACCCTAACAACATGTTATATTATAGATTATACGATATTGGATCAGAAAACAAACAACACGTTATATTATAGATTATATGATAATGGATTAGAAAACAAACAAAATGCTATGTTATAGATTATATGAAATTGGACAACTAAACAACATGTTATATATAGATTATATGATATTGGACACCAAAACAAAAGAAACATGTTATATTATAGATTATATGATATTGGACAACCACACAATATGTTATTTTATAGATTATATGATATTGGATTAGAAAACAAACAACATGTTATATTATAGATTATATGATATTGGATTAGAAAACAAACAACATGTTATATTATAGATTATATGATATTGGACAACCAAACAACATGTTATATATAGATTATATGATATTTGACACCCAAAACAAAAGAAACATGTTATATAGAAACTATGTTATAGATTATATCATATCGGACATCCAAAAGAAAACAAACATATTCTATCATAGGTTAAATGTTATTGGACAACCAAAAAAACATGTTATATTATGGATTATATGATATATTGGATAACGATACATGCATATTATGTTATAGATTATATTACACCCAAAAACATATCATACATTATAGATTATATAATAATGGACATTCAAAACATGTTATATTATATGACACTAGACAAACATCTATTATAGATTATACAAACCGAGCAACCAAACAACACGATATATTTCGATATAAATATATATCACTGAAAAAAGTCATGTTATATCATTCAAATATTTTATCAGAATCAAATCCCCGGATAACCGAGTGCATGTTACAATTCTCGATTACAGATAAGATCATGTTATGTAGATTATTTTATAAGAAAATGTAACATGTCTACAATAACAAAGTTTACATTGATAAATTGAGACACCTGTTATCACCTGTTAGAGCTTACAGGTATACCAGACATACTTTATTTACAGGAATAGTGCCAGAGAACTCTGAATGAATCAAAGAACTCAACACATCTTGAACTTATATTAAATGTATCTTAAAAGTAGGTTCCCACGATACAAAAATCCTTTGAAGACTGCAGTCCAGTATATTATAGGGCCATTATGAGAATCAATGCTAAAGGGAAATTCATGAAATTCTTTATCTCTATCTTTGATCTGAGATAATAATGGTGAAAATATAATAGGCCTATTAACATATTATTTTGAATACGACTTGTCAGACTGAAAAATGTGCCGTTCAGAATATCTCGACATATTTTCAATATTCAACGAGAATTTTTTGTGATGTAACAGTAACTACAGCAGGAAAACAACACGGTCATTCGGCAATACTCGGCAGTTTTCGTAAAATACACAACTGTGAAAGTTCTGATTTCGCTCTCGCTAGACCGTTTACCACATAATATTTATATGTATGTATATTACATAAACACAACATATACACATACACATGTTTATAAATATAAATACATTACATATCAAGACTACGAAAACATGGGAGAGAGAATACTAAACAGGTAGTTGATGTACGTGCAAGAATGATACATGCTTCAGTCTATACATGTTTATTATCTACTATCTGAGATGTTATAGCAGAATGTCAGACTGATAATGTTCTTACTACTCAAAACTTTCCATTCATTAGATATCTTACTGAAAATTACTTACATGGAAATTACCAGATAGATAATATATTATACGTTGAGTTAATACTGGATTCTTTAAACCGTCTTCTTCTTGCTATAAATATCTTATGTCAGTGATGTAGAAGGGGGAGGCTAACTTTAAATGATAAACCGGGGCCCCGTGTGCTTTATGTTGTGCATGTTAAGGAACTTTGGACTTGGGAAATCAAAATTGAATACGATCACTGATCACACTGCATGTCACTGCTGCACATCTTTATTTGTTAAACCTATTTGTTAAGCCTATTTGTTAAACAGTATTTGTTAAACTTAAGGAAGGAAAATAGAAGCTACCAGAACACTTTTAAACTTGAGATAATTTGATTTTAAAACCTACTAAAAGTTTTGCAGTAACGCTTAAACCATTAAGAGATCAGAGAAAAAAAAAACAGTTCAGTTACCAGTTGAGTATTGAAAATATTTGATAGATTTCTGTTAGAAAGATTCTTTCCTCTTGGGCATTTTGAATAGAACATTAATAATGGATAATAATTGTATTGATAGATTTTTGAATTATTCTATACGTTATATAACAAATATGACTCTATTTACCTTCATTAATAAACTTTATTTAATTATAGTTACAGCAATTAATAAATACAGTACAATCTGTTTCATTCATTCATTTTAACGTAATGTTTATATTGATTCAAGGTCCGCCTACACCAATTTTGATAACTACATCAAACAAATTAATGGTAAATCACTGTAATACATTTAGCATGTGATAGAACCATTAATCACTCGTATTTACACACACTAAAGTAATTAATACATGTTTGATGTTTCCATCACGCTTATTGAAGAGTTTTATATTTTCATGTACATGATAATGATTAATTTGTTAAGCTTTCTGCAGACAAGCTAGTTTTTACTAGTCATCCAGTTTGTTGAGCTTTGTGCAGACAAGCTAGTTTTTACCAGTCAACCGGTTTGTTAAGCTTTGTACCCACAACCTAGTTTTTACTAGTCATCCAGTTTGTTGAGCTTTGTGCAGACAAGCTAGTTTTTACTAGTCATCCAGTTTGTTGAGCTTTGTACAGACAAGCTAGTTTTTACTAGTCAACCAGTTTGTTGAGCTTTGTACAGACAAGCCAGTTTTTTTTAATACCCATCAAATTTGTTAAGCTTTGTACAGACAAGCTAGTTTTTACTAGTCAACCAGTTTGTTGAGCTTTGTACAGACAAGCCAGTTTTTTTTAATACCCATCAAATTTGTTGAGCTTTGTACAGACAAGCTAGTTTTTACTAGTCAACCAGTTTGTTAAGCTTTGTACAGACAAGCTAGTTTTTACTAGTCAACCAGTTTGTTAAGCTTTGTACAGACAAGCTAGTTTTTACTAGTCAACCAGTTTGTTGAGCTTTGTACAGACAGGCTAGTTTTTACTAGTCAACCAGTTTGTTGAGCTTTGTACAGACAAGCTAGTTTTTACTAGTCAACCAGTTTGTTAAGCTTTGTACAGACAGGCTAGTTTTTACTAGTCAACCACTTTGTTGAGCTTTGTACAGACAGGCTAGTTTTTTTTTAATACCCATAAAATTTGTTAAGCTTTGTGCAGACAAGCTAGTTTTTACTAGCCAACCAGTTTGTTGAGCTTTGTGCAGAAAAGCTAGAATTTTTACTATCCATCAAATTTGTTAAAGATGAGGTCCCTTATTTTCACTTATGAAAATGAAAATGTGAATGCTTATATGAATAGAAAGTAGAGGTGTTCTAATGACTTGGAAAAATGCCAGTTTTTCCATAATCAATTAATAATTAGATAAATTACCAGCAGAATTCCAATGAGTGACCGATCAAGAAAGGTCCAAAGGTCTTTTTTTGTTTATCCAGACTACTAGCTATTTTTTTACTACCCATCAAATTTGTTAAGTTTTGTACAGACAAACTAGTTTCTACTAGCTAGTAAATTTATAAAGCAGGGTACCAACAAGCTAGCTTTTACTAACTAACAAATTTGTTAACAGATAAGTTGCTTTTTTGAGCAAATTCGTTTGCTGCTATATTGTGTGGGTTTAACTCCTATGACCAACGCTAAGTCTGAACACCTTTTTATGTGATGTTTAACCGAATTTCCGAGTGTGTTAAACCACATCAATAGTAGAGTATTAAAGAAGAAAGGTGACAATTCTAGAGATAAGAACACCTCCCAAATTCATAAGAACACTATATCAGTTTGATAAGAACACTATGTTAGTTTGATAAGAACACTATATCAGTTTGATAAGAACACTATGTCAGTTTGACCATTTAAACACATCTTAGAACACGTAATTTAAAGATGCTGACCAATCTGAGAAGGAAGCCACTGACACCAACTTTACTCATTAACTCATCGATAGATGAATAATCGTAAGTTAATCATATAATACAGACGTTACGTTTTATGTTTATAAACATTAAATTGATAATGAATGCAGCTTCCATTTCGGTTAGTGAATAAAGGCCGTATCGGTCGGTAGAGAGAAACAATAAGCGACTGTTCAGCTTGAAAGCCAGTACTTTATTAAGACAACCCTGTTCTTTAAAGTTCTTATAATATCTTATCACCTACTGGAATGATTTGTGATGACCATGTAATAAAGATAGAGAAAGAAATTGAAACATTAACCTGATTGTTTAACTAATTGACCATATGATGTTTGTTTACTATAGGTTTAATAGACCGCTTTATTTTTTACATACATTGAATTCCTTGCTGGAATAGATTATAGATAAGAATATTGTAAACAAATCAGATAATACCTATATACGTTTTGGTAAAAACACAACAATTCAGTTGTGGAATTTTGTTTAAAGAGATTCAAAAACAGGATATTTTAGCTTCTGTTTGTAGTAATATCTGTGGTTACTGAAAACCATCATTATTGCAAATGCGATTTGATAGTATTTTCAAAACAACCCATGCAATACCCAATCAATTACCTTTTTAAGTGTCTAAAGATTTGTGACTACTTCAAGGTTTTCTGGTTTTTTTTACTTGCAGTGCCACCTGTCAAACTATGGATATCACAGCATTTGAATACAACAGGAAATTTTCCAAAGAATTGAACCTTGGTGAATGTCCATCAAGAGATGTTTCAATTCCTCGTCCAGATAGGCGTAACACTGTAGAGTTCGCTACACAACCATGGTAGGTAATCTTACAATACTCTTAATATCTTTGGTTAAATCGTTCATTTTTGATTTTATTGCATCAGATAGAGTTGTTTTCATGTTGAAACTAAACCATCATAATAAGCTTATTAACACTAAATCCTTATCGACAACATCGTTATCACGAATACGGGTTTTGACATATTAATGGAGTGTGGTTTGGACACGATGATCAGACAACGGCCATTTGTGAGTGCATTGTGAAATATTTCCAAAAATATGAAATAAAAAATGATACATTTTTAAAAAGAGAAATGAAATAAGGTGAATTCTTGGAATATTTAACTATTATTTTCAAAGACAAAGGCTATATATCTATTAACACTATAATAGAAAAAATGTTCCTATTTATTTCAACAGCTTTGTCAAGTAGAATTTCCTTTCCTAGTTTATTTACATTCCATCTTTTGAAACCTTCAACGCCCAATAAATCCGTCATTTAAGTGTAGCCTGTTCTATTTTTGAAATACTGGATGAACCCAATTTAGATCAACATCAAGATCTTTCGAAACACTTTTTACCTTCAAAAATAATAACTCTCTGTAAACCTAAATATCAAATTAAATTTTTGGAGATCGGAGAACCCCGTTTCTGAAACATTTTAAAACAAAACAAAAATCTAATAACAGATGTGTTTTTGTAAGTAATTTCTTCACGAGCTAAGAAATAAATAAGTGAACTGTAACACTTTTCAGAATTAAAATCCGACACCTTGTTCATTTTTAATTAATTTTAACAGAAAGTAACATAAAACAAAACAGTATGCGTAAAATGCACCAAATCTGATTTTAACGCACAACTGAAAGTTCGTATATCATTTTAAAATGTATTCAACAGATAAAAGACCACCCCTCCCCTCTTTCACGTGCACTAAAATAAAACCAAAACTCAGTAAGATACCTGGTTGAATTTAAATTGGACTTAATGATACTAACTGATGTCTGTTCTTGTAATTTCTTGGCTACATGTTTCTGTCATAACACACGTGCGTTTACAGATTTTTTATTGATTACATTGCAATAGGGAATTCATTTATCTTAGAATTAGATTAGTTTGAAAAGTGCATCAATATATGTCTGGGTCGAACCAGTTTTATAGCTCAGTCAAATATAAATTCTGAAAGATTACTCCGATTTTATCTTTGTTTCAGATGGTATACCATCACTTCTACTAATATTTCCTCATCCTAAAGCCAACCTGAGACTTGAATACTTTTGTCCGCGGTTACCGCGCAATTGGTCATCTTTCGCAGACACGGTGACTCAGCGAGTTAGACACTTGCTCGCTAATCTGAAGGTCTGGGGTTCATTCTCGGCATAGGTCGAGATGATACCTTCAGATTTTTCGGTTTCCCCTGTCAGTGATGCAGGTAAGAGGGGCTGACATGGAAAAAGCGTATAGTCGTTCAGATGGGACAATAAATGGCGGCCCCGTGTGCTACATGCTGTGCACGATAAAGATCCCTCGACAATTGAAAATGGAAAAAAGCAGGCTAATGCCGCTGTCCTGGCAAAACTCCTACATGTGTCAGGTTGATTTAATAACTGCATGTCTTACGGATTCTTGATCAAAAGGAAGTGACGTAATTAGAACCTGATCATTATGACAAATTTGGTTAAGGTGTATCCCAATGCTCGATTAAGTCCATGTTAAAGCAAATCGACCACGTTCTAGATTTTTTATTTAAAATTCTTGCCCCATTGGAAACATATGACATTAATAAATGGGCGCAATTTCAAATTCAATGCAAAAATTTGCGAAATACTCTCTCTATAGCTACTGGGCTCCTTTAAATGAATATAGGTTATAGTAAAATAGTGGTGCTAATCTTATAAGAGGTGTAATTAGGAAAAACGTTTTAAATTGATAAAATAAACATTAACTGATATAACAGTCATAATACATCATTTTATTACACTCGAAACTTTACCAAATAATTCTAGATTAAAGCTAGTGTGTTAGCAATGGTAACATATGCTAACACAATTACACAGTTTTATCATGCTAAATGATTTAGAATAAGAGATGCTTCATTCTGATATGATCCATGGTTTAAGTAAAGGCATACAATAAAATGAAGATCCTCACAGGGCCCCTATTTGCCTCATATCTTGAGCCAGATGAAAATGGTACCAAAGATAAGACCAAGTGAAAAGGAACTTGTGCATAGCAGCATTACTAGCATGTCTAATACCATTGCTTTCTACATTTTAGATTTCTCGTGATGTCTAAATCACTTTTTGTTAGATAGCACCAATAGGCTCCCCTACGTATCCCCGTGTTGTCTACGTTTCCCCCGTGTTATCTACGTTTCCCACATGTTATCCAAGTTTCCCCGGTGTTGTCTACATTTCCAATATGTTGTCTACATTTCCCCCGCGATGTCTACGTTTCCCCCATCTTGTCTATATTTCCCCCGTGTTGTCTACGTTTCCCACGTGTTTTCAACGTTTCCCATGTGTTGTCTACCTTTCCCATGTGTTGTCTATGTTTCCCCCGTGATGTCTACGATTCCCCCGTGTTGTCTACGTTTCACCAGTATTTCCTACGTTTCCCCCGTGTTGTCAACGTTTCTCATGTGTTGTCTACGTTTCACACGTGTTGTCAACGTTTCCCCAATGTTGTCTACGTTTCCAACGTGTTATCAACGTTTCCCACGTGTTGTCTATGTTTCCCGAGGGTTGTCTACGTTTTCCCCGTGTTGTCTACGTTTTCCCCGGTTGTCTACTCCCCCGAGTTGTCTACGTTTCCCACGTGTTGTCGGCGTTTCCCACGCATTGTCTACGGTTACAGAGAAAAGCTTTAAACTTCAGAAACGATTTGGAAATCACATTAAACATGTGAGCTACAACAGATAATACGTAACACACTTTTTAAAGAAAATTATCGATAGTTTAACTTAGTGACGTAAAACTGTATTTCCTGCCCGTCCTATTAACGTGTTTGCCAGTTTAGGTCACCATAACTTGTTACCTATTTTTTTTTTCCTCCAGCCTATCCATTAAAATGTTTATTTTATAAAATGAAATAAAAAGTGTGAAACTCTTAGCCAAGATAAATTGAAAATGATAAAAATCAGAATTACCTAGAAATGTTGTAAAATAATTATTGATAGTAAAACGACTTCCATTCATTTTATTTATTGAATTTCAGCCAAATGAAATCCCATTTACCTGAGCTGTTATAATATTGATGTCTTTACAAGAAACGAATTTCTATATCAATAATGATAGGGATGATATTATCACAATGTCAATGTGTATATTGTTTTAAACTTTAAAGCCATTAGTTCTCCAAATTGTGGACTGTTTTAAGATAACTGCATAATTATATTCCTTCTACACCTCCATACACGAAAAGTAAAATATTTTGATCAGGGATCAAGATCTTGGCCAATGCATTGTTGGTACAGTAGACAGAAATGTCGGCATTACCCATATATCATTATACAAAGTGGGAGTCATCTGACTATTTCGGAGGTCCGTAGTCTATTTTAGCCTCTGATAGCTTGTGAAAGTTGTCGGCAGGCAACTAAAGATTTTAAGTATATGAAATCACCACCGTTCTAGACCTCTATGTAAATGATAACTGCTCTACCTATTATTTTCACCACCTCTTTATATCTAACTCTATTTCACCTTTATAGAAATGTATGCTACTGGGAACAATTTAGATTCTGAAGCCGAAGAGACCATTTATAATCAAAGTACATGCCGGTTTATTTATCACTGTTAAAAATCTGGGTGTCGTCCTTTCAAGAGATCAAATCTAGTAATAATGATATTTTCCAGTAGTGTAAGGTTTGGTTTAGAACGTTCAGATTTTAGCCCTGTTTGATGTTTTAATTCTTTTAATTGGCGGATTTCAACGGTAATTGATGTTAGTTGACTGTGGGTGTTTCGTATAAAGTCAGTTTACATATGATAACGTTTTACATGAGTTCTGGATTAATTCATTAACTTTCTAAGATCACCCGTTTTGACATTGAGTTAAGTTAAAGGGAACATATCCAATGTCCGTTTTATTAACTCTCGACACAATAGAAAAGAACCCGTCTTCATTAGCCCACATTGTGCAGAAAAGTATGACGTAAAACTCCATTCATTTCATTTCATTCCATTTATGGAAATGGGCAAAGAGTATCTGACATTTAATGATCGATTATTTGCAAATTTCAACAAGATCATTCTGTAACATCGTTGTTTTTTTGTAACATTGATTTATTTCATGTAAGAAGCAGATCATTCTGTTACATCCTTGTTTTCTGTAACATTGATTTATTTCATGTAAGAAGCAGATCATTGTGTTACATCCTTGTTTTTTTGTAACATTGATTTATTTCATGTAAGAAGCAGATCATTCTGTTACATCCTTGTTTTCTGTAACATTGATTTATTTTGTATGAAGAACAGTTGATAATTCTACATTCTTGTTTTCTGTAACACTGCTTTATAATGCACGAGTCTCAGATCATTTTGTTACATCTTTGAACATCCGCCAGAACATGTAAAATCTCCTTTATCTTAACGTAGCAAGTTGATGCAAAAATTACTAGTGATGAAACGAGTTTTCTGTTGACGCCTACATTATCAAGAGGATTGAGTGCAGTTCAATGGAGAAAACAAGTGTTTCTTGGAACATGAAATACAGACGACATGTGGTCTATAGGATTGTAATTGTTTTAATAAGTTCAAACCTATTTCTGTTTACACTTGATTGAGAAGACTGTCTGACATTTTATGAACATTTACATTTAACTCTTGAGGTATTCGAGTGGTTTGGAAGAAAGCCTTCAATGCGTAGCCACTTGAAAACATTCTGAAACACACCAGTCCTTCGTTTAGCAATTTAATTTAGCTGGTTTGAGTAATATTCCCTTTTAATTAAATTCTACATTAATTAGAACATATATAACACGTGCGCAAATATAATGATTTGAAATTTCGAGTAATATTTATATTCATATATTCATGTTAGATTCTTTTTCAGCTCTTTAAGAAAAAGAGGAACTGTAACATCAGTACCAAGAGAATTGAACGACACTCGAAACGTCCCTATTTTAACACCAAACGATGTAGTGGCTTATTTGGGTCTTTGTGGGGGCGAAGCTGCATCATTTCTAGGAATATTACACAAGGGAGATTGTGTTGCGGTAAGTATTATGTCCAGTTACATGTTCTTAAGGTAATATTGAGAGGGTAAATATATCTAGAGGATCGAAAATACGGCACGCCATTTTATACTAAACGCATATTAGTCAGTGTTTCAACAACTTGATTTAACTGTGTGGTGTAAAAGAGTACAATCATTAAGGAGAGTTAAGCCAGACATTGTTAAAGTTAAATTGGCTAGGAATTTCAACTGTTTTAAAGCCTGGTGATCTGAAATATGACCAACCATATTTCCCCATAAACTACGCACAGAGGCGGACGGAGCCGCCTCAGACCAAGGTGTTTTCTAGGACCCCCACAACAATACACAGCTGAACTTGAGAATACTACTTTTCAGCGACCCCTTAGTCCACCAAAAGTGCACAATACTAAATACAGCACTAAACAAATAAATGACACACGTCAGAACAACATCACCACTACCAACAACAGCAAATCTCATCTTAACAAACAACATCAAACAGTCAAATAAGCAACTGGATCTTGTTAACAAAGAGAGTTTTGTTATCCAATTAAAACCGACAGCATGATATGATAGACAATCCAACTGGATCGTGTTTCAGCATCATGTAAACAACCGAATAACATCTTAAAAACAGCAGCACCGCGTGAATAACCCAAGCGATCATACTAACAACTTACACAACAAACCAACATTTGTAACAACATACTAATAAACAACCCTGTTGGATTTTCTAAACAACCCAAAAAAATAAACAAACATTCTTGCTGCATTTTGTAAACATTCAAACAGCATATTAACAAACAACTCAGTTTGATTCTGATAACAAATAAACAGCATCTTGTAAACCACACCTTCCAGAAACGACTTATAATATTTACTTATTTGAAAATGGTAGCCCACTGTTAATACTACGTTTCAAATACAACCATTTATTTAATGATCGATCTTGATTTTTTTTATTTCAGATTGAAATAGCCAGTTTGTTAACATTCAATGATAAAACAATGGTTAGAGCTTATGTAGAATATTATCGTAAAAAGATGGACATTTTAAACAGTTCATTATCACCACGAAACGAATACGAACATTACTATGATGGTAGATATTACCTTAAAAATAGGAGTTACGGAACGCTGGAAATCATTATTGTACAGTTTCGATTCAAGTCTAAGAAAATGACGATTGAAGCTAAGAAAGTTGAAACTGACATCTCACCTTTAATGTCTGTTTATATGGAAGAAGTTAGGTTAAGAGCTGGTATGCCTACAAGTTTAGTGGTAAGATTAAATTCTTATTTGTTCTTTCGTCATATTATTACAGCATATGATTACTATAGAAGCTCAAAGGGATATTTATCATGACTTTACAGCTTTGTTAGATCTGTACTTTGCTGTTAAATGTTGTACAACTGTCTTAAAATTTTCTTTTCTGTTACAGGTTATACGGTTATCGACAGCAGGAGATAAATACGACAAGAAGAAATTTAGAAAGGGTGGCTATCAACAAGCTCTACGTTACGTTCAGGTTTTAGAAACAGAAATACGCCATGTTCGAGAAAGAATTATTGATAATGAAATTTCACCACATCTTAATTATGCCCTATTTCCCTTTAAAGAAGAACAACCACGTATGTAAAGAGTTTGTAAATTATAATTGTATTTAAGTTTTAACATCTAAATTTCATTTTGGATGATGATATAGTTATGAATTCATCAAAAGTGAATCATATTGGAATGAATCATGAATTGTTTAGTGTCTGTTATAAATCTTAGAGTGATAGGCAATGGCAATGAAAAGTTAATGAAAAGAAAAATTATGAACTGATAAACAATTTCGACAAAACCCAAACCCTTCTTGCCTGTGCACAGTATTTTCGATCCAAGTATTGAAAGTTTAAATCCGTTATCAACCCGACTGATTTGATGTTCGTCTTAACTCCAATTACAGCAACCGACGAACCTCTGACTGTGGAATACCTTCATGGTTATCTCCCATATCATAACTAACACATATAAACTGCTGCAACTGATATTTTGATGGGAAACCAACTGATAATAGAGTCAGCATGGACAACTCCGCATTCCTGAAAATTTGGAATTTTTGTGTAATACCTAATATGCTTCCGTGAATTTTGAAAACCTTTCGTGACCAAAAGTTTAAAGACAGAATAAAGCTATTTTATACTTGATATTTCATTTAGAACACCTCTGGATAACGTTGTTTTATAATTTTTAGAATACAGAATGGGCGCTAGTTTGTTAACATGGGAAAAGACTTCAATGTTAGAAGTCAGCATTAGACAAGGTATCAATATTGGTAAGAAGGCTGCTAGAAAGGTAATTTTAAATAAGAATGGCCGATTTTACAGTGGTCTCCCAATCTTCCAACCCATCATCCAACTATAGTTAAGATATCCATCAATGGTTTCAGCATCTGTTCTTGTTACAATAACTTTGGATTAGAGCCTGTGCAAGGTTACAGATTTACCGATGGAGATTAGAGCCCCTGGTAATGAAATCTGTTTTTGTATTGTTTTTCCAGTGTCGACATAGCAAGGCCAACAAACTAGAGTTATGTGTGCGAGTTAAAGCTTTATTGAAAAAGTTGAAAGTCACTCAAAGAGAAATCCACAAAATCAGATCCAATTGGATGACCTTGACATTGGAAGAGAAGAATAAATTTTCGGACGTTCATGGCACTAGAGTCAATAGCTATATCAATGTAATGAAACGACTCGCACGTGATGTTAGAAAATGGCGGAAACAAATGAAAAAGCAGAAACAGAAAGATAGAAAGAATCAAGCTAAAGAGCGAGAAATAAAGAAAATGAGTAGCGATCAACCTTGGTTTTTACGGGCTGGATAAACTGTCTCTCTGATCTTAATGCTAGATCCAAACCAAATAATATTATAAAAATTTGTGATTAAGACCGCAATGGTCTTCCATATATTCATATTTTGATACGTATATTGAATATGTTTAAACTTTGGTTGTGAAACATGAATCATGCATGTTGTAGGACATCAACGTCAAAAGAAATGTGAAATTTCAAAAAATCAAAAACAATTTATGTATGTTCAAAAACTATTTTTCTAATGTTATGTCATCTTATATTAAGAAGCATCGAACATAACTATACCGCACAAAAAGCGGTTGGTGGTGGTCTTACAATCTCTATCCATCGTATGAAAAATAACAGATCCCGCTACTTGTTCCTCTTGGATATATCAAGTTCTGTTTATCTGATCCAGCCATTAAACTACATACTGGACACCTGGGAATATCTATAATCTAAAAAATTACCAGAACAATTGTAATACGGTAATAGACGACCCGTGTTAAATCCAGAAGGCGCTAGTCTGACATGTTGATTAATAGGGCTAATAAGTTTTTTTTAAATTCAAATCGTGTTATCTTATTAACATATCTGATAGTTTTACTATATACTCTTATTGGTCAAATCCTATGTTCATTGTAAGAGATAGTAATCCACTACCTGATTTTCTGATAGAAGTTGTTTAACATTATAAATCAACTCTCTAGATTCCGGGTTAGAAAGTTTATAGTAGAAGCTACTCATTAGACACTAAGATCTATATTCTATTATTTTACAGTTGAGTATTTAAATTATAATGTATAATATTTATTATGTTAAAAATTGATATAATGTTATTGGTCAAATAAACGTTTATCAGAGACAACTGTTTGTTCTAATATCTATAAAGAGTTTAGTCATCGGAAAAAAAAACAACACATACAGAGTTGGATATAGTCGTCAGCAAATTCCAGGCGAGATGATGGTTGAGTCAGCAAGAATTAGATCACCGGTTAATTGATATCTAAGATACCAGAGAGCATACAGGGTGGGGATGGGGGTACCAAAGAACGAGAGCAAAGTTTTCGACGGGGTCAATAATTCCTATTAGTTTTTAGCCAAGCTCTTTACACCCCCATGTATCTACAGTAATGTAAAGGGACACCAAGAGCCAACGATAACAAGTTAAAGGTACAAAATCTAAAAGGAGCCTAGTCTTGTAGTTGTTATTTTCGCATCAATTGAGTCTATGCATGAAAACTAGAAAAAAATTTATTAACAATAATAACAATATTAATGTATTTCCTTTATAGATAGAAAAATGCAATTACACGGATATTTTGTTCACAAGAACATTGTAAAAAAGCATTACCATCATCTAGTATGTCACTTTTTGTGTAATTCTGATAAATTGAAGAAAATCTATACACAAAACCACTTTTATGGCATATGAGAGATTTCAAAAGGTTTTCTTTTCGTGTCTAGTGAACTTGAACTTGATTTCCATCACTCGCAATTTCATGTCCAACGTTTTGGGTTCAAAATTAAAAACCACTTCATCAGAATGTGATATATCTCAATTACCATGGTACTGTCGCAAATAGAAGGACAAAGTGTAACATATAGGCCAACAAATAGATAATGAACTTTAACCACATGTAACACAAGCTCAAATATTTTTTAACTATGCATCATGCTGAAGAGTGACAAAGCTGAAACAATTAATGTACAAAGCGTTGATGTATGAAATACAATGGTGGTTAATATAGATTAATATTTTGATATTCTCAGCATGTCCAATTTGTATATACATTATAGAAATAAAACAAACACATCCCGGATATGATATTATAAACTAAACTAGCTTAGAAAATCATGTTTGAGGTACCAATGCTGGAAGTCTGAAACAATATCAGGAAGACAAAAGCTGTCAGCACCAGTAAAGCTATCAAGTAGGAAGGTTGGACTGGAATATGAAATAATTTGGCCTGAAACAAAATCAAAAGAGTTTAAGCTTACAACTTCAAACAAAAACATTGAAAAAACGTCTATCTCTATAAGAATGCAATGTAATGCCAGGTTTGTTATAGTCTGAAATATCTTGATTATCATTCTGTATGTTTATGTCACCTCAACCTATCTGCATATAGGTAGTAATTCTAGGGTAGGATTGCCATTTTAAAGGAATCCTGTCAACGATTGATCATGATGTTACTGAACATGCTAATACTGATGCTTACCTTTAAAGTGGTGTGACCAATATAATTAAGAAATGAATCCAATTCTATCTGAGAACTATTTTTATATCCAAACACCCTCATTTCTAAAGCTATCTTTATCAATCTTTTACATATTGCATTCACTCTTGCTGCCTGAAATTAACCACATGACATAGGGTTTGTTAGCAGATAACAATCTATGCCAGTAAGAGTTCAAGTCATATTGGTCAGCAAGCAGCTTCACAGGTCAATCAGTCACTAGTCACTAAGTAAATTACATGTCATGTTTAATCAGTCTGAAAATTATCATGTCATGTTTAATCTGTTTGCAAATTATCGTGTCATGTTTAATCAGTCTCCAAATGATTATGTCATGTTTAATCAGTCTCCAAATGATCATGTCATGTTTAATCTGTCTCCAAATGATCATGTCATGTTTAATCTGTCTGCAAATTATCATGTCATGTTTAATCAGTCTGCAAATTATCATGTCATGTTCAATCAGTCTGCAAATTATCATGTCATGTTTAATCAGTCTGAAAATTATCATGTCATGTTTAATCAGTCGGCAAATTATCATGTCATGTTCAATCAGTCTGCAAATTATCATGTCATGTTTAATCAGTCTGAAAATTATCATGTCATGTTTAATCTGTCTGCAAATTATCATGTCATGTTTAATCTGTCTGCAAATTATCATGTCATATTCAATCGGACTCCAAATTATCATGTCATGTTTAATCAGTCTGCAAATTATCATGTCATGTTCAATCAGTCTGAAAATTATCATGTCATGTTTAATCTGTCTGCAAATTATCATGTCATGTTTAATCAGTCGGCAAATTATCATGTCATGTTCAATCAGTCGGCAAATTATCATGTCATGTTTAATCTGTCTGCAAATTATCATGTCATTTTTAATCATTCTCGAAATTATCATGTCATCTTCAATCTGTCTGTAAGTTATCATGTCATGTTCAATCAGTCTGAAAATTATCATGTCATGCTCAATCTGAATGCAAATTATCATGTCATGTTCAATCAGTCGGCAAATTATCATGTCATGTTCAATCAGTCGGCGAATTATCATGTCATGTTCAATCAGTCTGCAAATTATCATGTCATGTTTAATCTGTCTGAAAATTATCATGTCATGTTTAATCTGTCGGAAAGTTATCATGTCATGTTCAATCAGTCTGCAAATTATCATGTCATGTTTAATCTGTCTGAAAGTTATCATGTCATGTTTAATCAGTCTGCAAATTATCATGTCATGTTTAATCTGTCGGAAAGTTATCATGTCATATTCAATCAGTCTGCCAATTATCATGTCATGTTTAATCAGTCTGAAAGTTATCATGTCATGTTTAATCAGTTATACAGTTTTTGTAAGAAGTTCAGTGGAAAAATTGTGTTTAGTTCAGAAAGTTGTCAGTTTTAAGTAAACAAGCAAGCAGATTATGCAGCTGTTTATCAAATTTATTGGAGGAAGAAGAAACAAGAAACAACTTACCTGAAACAATGGGAAACCTAACATTAATGCCCAAACAATTGGAAATATTCCTCGATATGCCCAAACTTTCACCTCAACATTCCTATTTAAAGCCAGAATACTTATTCCTGCAAGAAAAAAAATAGCATCCCAAAACATTTTGGCTGAATATAATGTGCATATCATATATCTGACACTGCACTTTTCGTTTATTGAACTCTTCCACACATGCATTCTTTATGATTGGAAGAGTTTAAGATTAAGCTGTATTTGTTGCCTGCCAAATTATAGTAACTGTCCAAACCAACAAAATATATGATCAAACTAATATGGTTAAATCATCTTTTATAATTCAAATCATCTTATGACATTATTATTTTCAATATATTCTTTCATTTTTAAAAGTTATGGTATGATTTAAAAGAGAAATACTTACCAATAATACTTAATTCAGCTAAAATAACTAATGTTAATGATGTCATCTTAGATATTATACCATTTAATGCATTTAAACTTAATCTCAATAGTAAGATATCCTGAAACATACAGAAAACATTCCTTTGAACACAACTTGACCTGAGTATATTTCCAAGAATATTAATTTTGGTCACATGCATCATAGAAGATTTATTCAAATTATTAACACTTTTAAGAATCATTTTGTTTCGAATAAGTTGAGAACTAGATCCTTGCCAAAAAAAATTTAGTCAGAAAATGGATATGCTGGATCAAGGGATACATGCAAATACGTTCATCCATCTCTGATAAATTAAGAGAACACATACCTTCATAGCTATTCTGATTTCTGTTGATTTTTCTTGTAAACGTAAACAAATACCACGAACAAAGAACAATATCATCTCACATTGTGTTACATAGTTTACTACTACAGCTAGTATTACAGCATTCATTACCATTCTACCATAGAGTTCTATTGCAAACATAGTCCAATATCCACCTTGTCTAACAAAATATAAAATACTACATTAATATATTACAGCTAGTATAACAACATCCATAATCATTCTACCATAGAGTTCTATTGCAAACATAGTCCAATATCCACCTTGTCTAACAAAATATAAAATACTACATTAATATATTACAGCTAGTATAACAACATCCATAATCATTCTACCATAGAGTTCTAATGCAAACATAGTCCAATATCCACCTTGTCTAACAAAATATAAAATACTACATTAATATATTACAGCTAGTATAACAACATCCATAATCATTCTACCATTGAGTTCTAATGCAAACATAGTCCAATATCCACCTTGTCTAACAAATATCAAATACTACATTAATATATTACAGCTAGTACAACAACATCCATTATCATTCTACCATAGAGTTCTATTGCAAACATAGTCCAATATCCACCTTGCCTAACAAAATATAAAATACTACATTAATATATTACAGCTAGTATAACAACATCCATAATCATTCTACCATAGAGTTCTATTGCAAACATAGTCCAATATCCACCTTGTCTAACAAAATATAAAATACTACATTAATATATTACAGCTAGTATAACAACATCCATTATCATTCTACCATAGAGTTCTATTGCAAACATAGTCCAATATCCACCTTGTCTAACAAAATATAAAATACTACATTAATATATTACAGCTAGTATAACAACATCCTTAATCATTCTACCATAGAGTTCTAATGCAAACATAGTCCAATATCCACCTTGTCTAACAAAATATAAGGGGATACATTACAAAACAGGAGAGATACATAATCAATACAAAGAAGATACATAACAAATTAAACAATGGTAAGAATAAAAAGAAAGATCAATCTGTTTTAGTCATACTATTGTTCATACACACTTACCCAACTGTTTGGAATATTTCTAACTGTGGGAAATTAAAGGCCCAGATATAAACACCTTGTAGAACCATAGTAGATAAAACCCAGACAGCACCACATACTAAAAACCCTCTGAAATACAATATCAATAGGCTTTAGATGTAGACTTTAGAACCTGATTGACATATATATTGTACTTAGATTTAAAAGTGCAATTCTTAATTTCATTGATGATGATTTTTGCTGTGTTTCACTCAATGATTAAGATGCAACCATTACAATTTCATAAAAAACAAAAATAGTTTCTAAAACTGTAGTATTCCTTGTGCTGTGTCAAAAGTAATACTTACCTTAATTTCCATATCATTTTTTGTTGTGAGGCATTTCTATTCTGCTGTGGTGTAGCTTGCAGAAAAACTTTTTCCATCAGAGCATATAATTGTTCATTTTCTTGGATTCGAAAATAGAAAATGCCCATGATATAAGCCACAAAATGGAGAAAGTTTGGAACAATATAAGTGGTTATGAGATGTTCACAAGCTGAAGAGTCAAAATCAGCTTTACTAATATTTTGAGCAAGTAGTTTGGCTGGTTTTATGATCGAAAATGGAAATGAGGTAGTAGTAAAATTGGTAATATTTGGTGTAGTTGGTTGTATGGTTGTTAAAGTAGTCTGTACCTAGAAATATAATAAAATAAGGTAGTAGTATAATTGGTAATATTTGGTGTAGTTGGTTGTATGGTTGTTAAAGTAGTCTGTACCTAGAAATATAATAAAATGAAGTAGTAGTATAATTGGTAATATTTGGTGTAGTTGGTTTTAAGGTTGTTACTGTAGTCACTACCTAGAAATATAATAAAATGAAGTAGTAGTATAATTGGTAATATTTGGTGTAGTTGGTTTTAAGGTTGTTACTGTAGTCACTACCTAGAAATATAATAAAATGAAGTAGTAGTATAATTGGTAATATTTGGTGTAGTTGGTTGTATGGTTGTTACTGTAGTCACTACCTAGAAATATAATAAAATGAAGTAGTAGTATAATTGGTAATATTTGGTGTAGTTGGTTGTATGGTTGTTACTGTAGTTACTACCTAGAAATATAATAAAATGAAGTAGTAGTATAATTGGTAATATTTGGTGTAATTGGTTGTATGGTAGTTGGTGGTATTCTGATCACATTAAATGACTTAAACTATACTGATAATAGGTGATTTCCATCAAAATGCAATGACTTACATGTGTATCAACTTGAACATTGAGTTTCCATTGACAGGCAACCATTTCATAGATATAGGTATATATTAATAATAGCACTATAATAGATGGGTATACAATATTTAACAGTCTCCATGACCTTCGACCTGAATTGACCATTTCGGTACCAAATCCTCGCCATCCTATCTACAAAATAGTCATCAATGAAAATTATATATTGCAGATAAAATATCCTGCGACAGTTGAAAATTAAGAAAGAATTCTGCTACGTAAAATTATCCTCATTGCTAATTGCATGCATTGCCCTTCTTCATTAGGCCAGTCAGGGGCAGAAAAGTAGGATGTTAATTTCATTTGATGTTTATAGATGTCAAGGTCTGTTCTATCATTTAAGCCCACATGTAGATTTTTCAACAAACATCTGCATTGACCCTCGA